>NW_026136709.1:9835561-10073061 GCF_905237075.1 Dicentrarchus labrax | reverse complement strand
AACATGGTGAAAAATACATAGTTTTCTCCTAAACACGCACTACACACTTAGACAGACATTAACACACACACACACAGAGACACAACCCCTGCCCTCACTCAGAGTGTTCCTTGTCTCTAATTGCTGCTAACTCATTTAGCACTTCATGTTAGCTCAGCTAGATCCAATTACAGCAAAAGTAAGAAGTTTGAGTAGGAGACCATTTAACCTCATGGCAAAGAGAAATGTATGACATGATATCAAGCATATATAGAATGATATACAAATTAAAATGTAAGAAGTGAAAGACATTTTAATAGAACTCACAGTTGAAATGAAGACACTTTTTAAAACTATAAATAATATAATATAAATGGGAAGAGTAGAAGAAAACTTGATAGGACAATGACAGGATATTGATGAAGTTCATATGACACTAATGCCAGACCAACAGAAATGTGCAATTGCATCCTGCTTAGGGTATAATCATGTCATTTATATGCTATTTACATTCAGCTGCAAAAATACTTTTAAACCTATTTGAAGACATTTTTGTTGTATTCAGTGAAAGTAAATACTGTTCACTTCACTTATATGTCCAGAGTCAAACATTTAGGGGGATCTATTGGCAGACATGGAATATAATATAGTTTTCATTAGTGTATAATCACCTGAAAATAAGAATTGTTGTGTTTTCATTACCTTTGATATGAGCTGTTTTTATCTACAAAGCTGATCCTCTTCTATGGATGTTGCCTTGTTGAACTGGCATGTTTCTACGGTAACCCAGAACAGGCAAACCTAACACTGGCTCTACATAGGGCCTTTCGCATTTTGCAGTCGCCATACTTTCTCCTACACACTTGGAAGGCTGAACTGTATTCAAATGGTTGCAATCTGCAACTTCACCACGAGATGCCACTGAATCCTACAAACTGGTCCTTTATTGTCTTCCATTATACTAATTACAAATGCCAAACTATAATCAATATTGCTTAACATGCCTGAATTTAGCAACAGTTATAAACTGTCTATAAGTATATGTGTTTGTACATATATAAAATGTATCATATGTCATAAAAGGTAAATTTGGGTGGAAGTTCTGATATTGACTGACATTTACTGTAAGTACTTTTAGGTGTCTGTGTAAATTGTCTTTGTAGTTGCAGTCAGACCAACGTGGTCATATTTACAGGGCTACAGAATGTGTGACTATAAAAAATTGGTTATAAAAAACTAAATAACTTAACTAACATTAATAAAAGTAAACAACACGCTCAATCTAAAGCATTTTCACAGGCTCCAGCTAGTAAAGTCTGAATTTTAAAATAGTCATGAATAACTTTGTAATTTTTAATTAAATAAGGTTTTATTGAACTCTGCAGGGGGCATTCAACACACAAAAGAGCCCTGAAAAATAATGTAACCGTGTACAAAATGGCTGC
Source organism: Dicentrarchus labrax (assembly GCF_905237075.1). Classification (NCBI taxonomy): domain Eukaryota; kingdom Metazoa; phylum Chordata; class Actinopteri; family Moronidae; genus Dicentrarchus; species Dicentrarchus labrax. The sequence continues at coordinate 10,071,637 of NW_026136709.1, read as the reverse complement.
ATTTCTTTAATAGTGGCTGCGTGAGTTTTGTCTAAAATAAAGTGTAACAGGAGGAAAAACAAGATGTCTTTCTGCTTCTGTGTACATACAGTATATGAAGCTTAAAGCCGTAAGGGAAACAAACTGATCTCTTATGTGTACTTGTCCAAACGACAAAGTGTGTTAATGACTCCAGTGGGCCAATAATAAAACACTTTCTTGCAAGTACAGTAAAGATAATAGTTTGTGTATGTGTCTGAGGGTGTTTGTAGACAAAATGTATTTCCTAAACCAGCTTCTACATTATCTACAGAGCCTCAATTTTAAAGGTTAACAAAGTTATAAGAAAAATCTGAAATTGAGCCCGCTGTGGCTATAGTTGCTTTTTTTGTAAATAACATGCAGCTAGTTTACTCCCCACCCAGTATTTGTCAGTTCTAGATGGAAATAAATGACAAAAGGGTGTGTTGATCAGCTATGTTTCCAGAGTTTCTATCAGTTTTTCATCAAGAAAAGACTATTATAAAAATGTTTTGAAAATCAGAGTCTCACATGGGTGTGACGTGAATAGCAGCTATGCCCACATGACCTCAATATTAGACTGTGACTGAGACTGCCATGACTCTGTTTTCATGAAACACAAACAAATAAAAAGGTAGATAAAACTACATAAGTGTTATATGCAATAAACAGTGTCTAATTTTGACTAAACTGGTGCAATTAGCTTTATTAGTTTCCACTGCCTTTGTTCAAGCAGATTAAACAGCAAAAGCACCAACGGTTTAAAAGCTGTCTTCCATATTGCACAGTAATGAACAGGCAGCAAAGAAGCAAAATAGCATGAAAACTAAATTTGATCACAGTTATATAAATAGATTAATACATTTGAAGGATTATCCCTTAATGAGCATTCAAATTTGATGCTCTCTGATGTGAATGAGATTGTATTTTTTCCTTCTTCTTCTTCTTCTTCTTCTTTTCACTATGTATCACCATGATCTTCCTCTTCCAACTGATTTCATGTAGCCAAACCTCAGTGACTGCACTATATGTGTTTGTGTGTGTGACACAGCAATCTATGAGGCTGTTCCTTATCTTGGTGACCTGTGTTCACCTCTTGCTTCTTCTCACTACAGCATCTCTTTGAAAAACTTATTTCCACCTACTGTTGCAACTGTTTATATTGTTGCTGTGTCTAACTGGCTTGTATATTACCACTTTGGCTCTTATTGAATTCAGGAAGAATTTTCTGTGCACACAAACAACATAGTACAGACAACAAACTGCAAACAACAAAGGCTTCACAAACTTGTGTGAAAATAAAAAAGTTTTACTTTTTACAAAGATAAAAGCCAAAATGGTCTTCCATGCTTCAGAGTCACTGTGTTATTTTACAGTCAATAACCGAACACAGGAAATAAAAAAAAGTATTCTGTTTCATTTGCAAAATTAAATCCAACCTATAAATGATTTTTTTTATTGAGCAGGAACATTAGAGATAATTTGTGTTTGTGTCAAACAAGACAGCAATTTTGAGCCAGTCAATCAGTTCATATTAATAATAAACCATCATGGTCTCATTATAGGATATTTCATACAACTTCACAATATTGAAGAATCTTGAAGATGATTGTATGTTCATCTTTTGTTTTAAATAATTCCCTCCTATCCTCTTGCTCTTATTCTGTCATCTCCTTCACTGTCTCTCTCACCCATTCTTTCTCTCTTGCACACAGTCCCTGTCTCCCTCTCCTATGATTGACAGCTGCTGCTGAGACTTGATCCACACAAGTCTCAGTCCCTCTCACTCTGTAATTAAAGGAATTATACATCAAGGGTCCTATGAAATATATATAAATAAAGAGGGGAGAGTGAGCTTTGCTTAATTGCGGAGACAAGAGGATGGAAGTGATCACAGCCCAGTAGGACTCTTTTACACACAGCATGACACCCAGGGAGGCGAAATGGAGCTTCTAAAACAACCGGTGAGTGGCTAGAGAAACACTGTCTTTTATTACTTGTTTTTTCTTATCATTTATTTGGTTTGCTTTTTAATTGAGTTCCAATGCTGTGGGCTCAGACAGTCATCTGGCATAAAAGTTGATCCCGGCTCAACTTTGGCCCCAACGCAATATGACATCATCCACCGACATAGTGATCCAATCAAATATAAGCAAGAGCACATTCCTGGTGCATTATTTTGAAAGGTAAACATGCTGTTTACCTCTCAACTGTCTAGACGGTAGATAAAATGATTGTTGTTGACGTGAACATTGTGAGAGTTGTAAAATCCTTCCTCACAGTGTTATAAATCCCTGTGCAGTATTTTTATCTTACTTACTTATATCTGATAAGCCATCAAACTTATGAAACCCTTAGTCAAACCAGCCTTCCTGGATTGTATTTCATCCTCACACCAGTACCTGAAGCAACATGCCCCCATCAACACAGACCCACGGTTTTCATGCACTGCTGTTTTCAGCACACTCAATTTTAGAGAGAAACCAGTGGAGTGTGGTGGTGATTGAGTGTTATCTTTGGCTGGCTATCAGCAAGTTATTCTAATGCATACTCTATAGTGATATATAGATACCAATATTAGCGAGAAATTAGTGTAGTAGATCCCTACCGATGTAGTGCTGACATACATGACAAAAAAGACCGTTTTAGCAAAATGTAAAGGTTATTAAATGAAAAACAAACTATGATTTCCTGCTGCAATGTTCTCATTCTACAAAAAGGAATAATTTAGAACATATTTAGATACTGACACATGGTTGCAAAATATGTACTGTTTGTATATGTGTGTTTAGCCTCAGCTGTGATTCATCAATATGATACAAAGCCAGGTTAAAAGTAAGTGATATTTAAATAGTTGTAAGTGTGTGAGATGTGCTGATCGATAAGCACTCACAGTTAAATTGTGGAATCACACAGGTCAAAGAATCTCAGAGGATGGACGACTTTACTATGATTATGACTGAAATATTGTAATACAAAGCATCAGACTATGGAATCTGGATTGGGATGTGGATGTGACGTCTGATATCCAATGAGTGAATTACGTTTGGATTGGTCCCAACTCTAGTGTGGAGTCAGTGAATGAATGCAAGTCACCGCAATGTCCTCACAGTAATACAAGTTTATGTGTTTATGTCTTTGCATTCTTACAAAACTTCTTAAATCCTCTCACACACCAACACATGGATTGTTTGTCACAAGTGCCCTTAATCATCACATTGTGGTCCAACAAAACACATACACACCTGTACTCATGCACACACACCACACAAACCCCTTTCATCCTACCTGGGGTCTTTCTGAATAGAGTCGATGGAAGGTGAACGTTGTAGGCTGCCTTCTGGTGGCAGGGCTGGTCCAGACTTGCTGTAGGGCGATTCCACCACTGAGGGGCAGTACTGCAGGGTGCGGTAAGGGTCCGCCACATAGGGGTCTGAGCCATACAAGTCTCCGCCACCACCTCCGCTTGAGGTGTAGCCTGGTCCCACTGTGGCATAGTTGTTGGTCCCGCCACGGCTGTAGTTTCCTGTCCCTGTGCCGTGACTTCCTGTGCGCTGCAAAGGGGCGGAGTCGACACCAGGGGAAGAGGGAGCTATGGTGGGAAAGTAGGGACAGAGGACATAACTTAGGATCTGGTCATGGACACGTTGGGGCAGGTCTACAGGGCAGAGGAGGGGGCCGAAGGAGAAGAGGAGAAGAGGCAGAAATGCAGACAGAAATGAACAGGTTGTTGGGAAAAGACAAACATGTCTCCATATGGATGGATAAATATTGGGCCAATTAAGGGCCAATGTTTAACAGAGGGAAGGATGGAAGAGAGAAAAGAGAAAAATCGTCAAATGTTGAGCAGACAAAAGTTGAGATCATTTTACTGACTGCTGAAATCAAAAGACAAAAAAGCCATGTGATTTTTTTTCCTTAACAATGCAGACAAATTATGATACAATAGTTATTTTTAAAAAAAGTAGATTTACTTAGAAAATAATAAGACCAACTTAGCAATAGTTATTTTCCTACATGAAGCACAGTAGCATAGTAACACCTCTCTTTACAAAAACAACAAAAAAAAAAAAACAAGGGGTTTATAAAAATTTCTAGCTTTCTCACCAAAATACCCCTCCTCCCCCCCCTCCCCAAAAAAAAAAAAAAAAAAAATTTTCTCCTAAACCTTTTTTTGGGTAAAAAAAAGAAAAAAAAAAAAAATTTTCCCCCAAAAAAAAACCCCCCCTGGAAAAAAAAAAAAAAAAAAAAAAAAAAAAAAAAAAAAAAAAAAAAAAAAAAAAAAAAAAACTTTTTTATAAAAAAAAAAAAAAAAAAATAAATTTTTCTCAAAATTAAATAAACACAAAGGGAGCCGGGGCTCTTCCCCTCCCCCCCCCCCCCTTTTTTTTCGGGGGGGGGGTGGGATAAAAAAAAAAAAAAAAAAAAAGGGGGGGGGGGTGTTTTTTCCGGAAAAAAAAAAAAAAAAAAAAAGGGGCCATCTCATCTGTCATTAGGACCAAGGTATGTGTACACAGAAACACGCACATGCAAAACACCATAAATGTGTTCTTTTGGCAGTACAAAATAAATCACAGAGCCTTGAAATCAATATGTGGCCATGTGGCTGACTGGGGCCTAACACAGGCCAATGCGCCTCCTCTTACAAAGAGAATTAGCCTTTAAAACGTGGCTGTATGGCAAAGTGTGCACAAACCAGAACACACACTCAACATATACGCATGGGTCAGAAAACAGGCATTTCCATGCATCTCATAAAACACATATGAGTGGGAACACATATAAACGTACACATTTACACAGTATGTAAACCTACACACACATAAACACTGAATCAAAGGAAAGGAATGGAAGTTGTGTGAATGTGAGTGTGTGCGCTAAGGTTGAGTGGCTCATCGTTATGTGACCAACAAACTTGCTCTTTAGCGTTGTCTTGAGTGGTGGCATTTACTTGACCTTCACAACCCTCTTATCTCTCTCTTTTTCACCTCTCCCGCTCACACACACACACACACACACACACACGTCTGATCTGCCCCCCGTATTTAGTACATGAGGCAGATTAAACCAATCCTTAACAACCATTTTCCAAAGCTCTTATTTAAATTCTTCTCACCAAATCTGGTAAACTCCATTAGTCTGCCCACCAGAGGCACAAGGAACCTTTTGAATGATGTAACTACATTAACATATTTTCATTTCCTAACTCTAAAATCAAATTAACAAAAATCCTTTGCCATCCAGACAGTGAAAAATCCAACTTTCAGACTTTGCCATGCAATGCCCATAAGGCTAAAGGCTGTGTGAGCTCTTCTCCTGATGCCCCAAATTTGACAAAGATCCAAAGAATTAGGCAGGGAAAGAGAAACAGTGAGAGAGCCTGGGAACAAGAAGAGAAACAGCTGAGAGATGAGACATGGAGCTGCAGTTTAGAAAAGAGCCAAACCAGGGCAGGGGCAGAGGGAGGAAACAAGAGGCGATGGAGTTAGTGACAGTACAGCCGCGTAGAACAGAGGGTATAGAAGGGTAATGAAGCAGAGTTACTCCCATCAGAAGCGAATCCCAGTCTTTTCTGCACTCTTTGAATGGTGTCTGTGGTATGTCTGTCCTTCTGAACGTCTCATTAGTGGCCGGGGCTTTAGGCTAACACCACCAGTGTCAGTGTGCAGTCACTGAGAGACTTGACACCCAAATAGGATGAACCCCAGAGCCAAAGAGGGGGTGGGAGAAGAGTGAAAAGGAGAGAGAAGGAAAACACACAAAAAAATGGTCTGTCAATTTAATTTCATAGCATGTGCTGTGGCCAATGAATAAGAATATCTTTGGGTAGAAGTTGAAAAAGAAAAGAGAAAAGAGAAAGACTTCACCAATGATGTGATGAGATAGATCGTAGGGAACATAGAGACAGAGAAATCCCCAAAAGATGTCCTGACAAATTACTGTTTTCACTTGTCCTTTTGTTTTTACATTCTGCTACTTTGTATTCAGCTTCCCCGCACCTCTTTATGCGTTCCATTTTCTTCTTCACTCAATCTTTCTGTCTGCTCTGCCTCTCTTCTTCTCCTACCTTAAGTAAATGGAGTGCTGCTGAATTTATCATTTGCTCTGGTAATGGTGTGTTCTGACTGATGACTTGACCTTTGGGGCCAATATTGCCTGGCAAAATTCAGCGTGTGGGCGCCTGTTTATGCACAAATGTGTGTCATTGTGTATGTGGTTTTGTATTCCTGTCCATGACAGTGCCAGTCGGGGTTCAGTTAGGACTTAGATAACATTCAAGTTTAAAGTTAAGCATGCAATTGAAAGTTAAGGTTTAGGTTTGGGGTTATGGGTAAGGTAAATATGATAGGTCCTCTCAAGTATATTAAGACACATATACATGTGCACGAATGTGAGAAGGTGTGTTTTCCATGAATTTGCTAACGACCAGCACGAGGCAAACTCACTGTGCTGTTTCATGAAATATTAAACAAATCATGAAATGTGTGCCCTGTGTGTACAAACAGACGCACACACACACATGCACGCTCCACTAACACCTCTCACACCTAACGCTCTGGTGGCGTGAAATTGTGTGTGGGAGGAAGTAAAAGGGCGGGTGTGTCTTTGTATCCCCTTGCTTCGGCGCAGAGTAAACAAATTGCGGCTGTGCTCCTGCTGGCAGATTAGCGACGGGAAGGGAAACTCTATTAGTCATTTGACACAGTGATACCTCTGCAATTAGCCAGCCGGCTGAGGAGCCGGCTAGCTTGGAGCTGGGCTGGACTTTTTCTCTGGGCTGCTGAGACATGGGTGCCCTCGCTGAATGTACAAGAGATGGAGGAAAACAGGAGGAGGGATGGAGGGAGGGAGAGAGAGAGATAGGGAGAAGAGAAAAGAAGTAGAGGGAGATCAAACCAATCCTTCAAGCTTTCCATGTCCATCCCCTCTCCTCGTTCTTTCATCTCTGCCTCCATTTCTTTCAATCCTACTCTGTCTCTGTCACTCTCTTTCTCTCCATCACTCCCTTGCCCTTTTCTCCTTTCTTTACTTCTTTCTTTCCCCCTCTAGATCTGTCCCTCTCTGTCTATACCTCCATCCATCTTTTTTTTCTCCCCAATCTCTTCTGAAACCTTCCCTTTCAAACCCTGCCCTCCCTTTTGCTATAGTTCACTCCCTCTCCGCTTCCATTTTTTTGGAGTGTCATCCTCTCTCCATCATCCATTCATTTCATGTTTTTCTCTGCCTTTCTTCCCTAACACCCTTCTGTCTCACTATCTCTCTCCCTCTATTGTGGTTGTAGTAGACTATGTGATCAGAGCTGAGGACATGTCCTTTCTCTCGACACGCTTCAGCGCTCAGCACGATTACACAAAACCCCTCAGTACAGTCTCTATCTCTCTCGCGTACACACACTCGCATAGACACGCACAAGCACACAAACATGGATTTCTAAATATGCAAGTGATTGACACGGACCAAACGTGTGTGCCTGTAACACATCTTTTTCTAATGCTTTAAGGTCATGCAACAGCATGCACACACAACCTTACCCATAGCAACCACGGATGATGTGCACAAACACACACAAACACACGCACTGCTTGGTTGTGGAGGAGAGCAAGGATTAGTTTCTCCCTCTGTTTATCCCTGGGAGAGCCTCCTGGCCAACACACAGCTCTTGATGTTCCTGAGCTGGAAACACTGGAGGATGCACACACACACACACACACACGCACACTGACAAATGCCCTCCTTTGCACTTTCAGTATCAAGTATACAGCGTTTTACAGTGTGGGAGCTGTAGGACACTTGTCTCTATGAGTCAAGGTGCCATGTCTTTCACCAAGCATGCCACTTAGACTCAGCAGGGGCTCCAGGCCAGTGGCTGCTGCTAAATGTTCATGCTGCTGAAGGACAATATTGAAAGTCATAAAAAGATGAGCTTTTTTTCTTTCCATGTGAAAGGCACTCCATATATATAAGGCATACAGACACGGCAAGTTAGTCATGTATAGCAGAAACAAATTGAATTACCAATAAAGGTAGTTGGCAGAGGTTGGCAGGTTAGCCTTATTGATTTCTAACTGTAAAATGCCCCTAAAAAAAATCATTTCAACTAATTACCATAATTATTTTGTATGTTTATATGCATTTTTTCATATTGCCTTGTGTTTCTTTCATATCTTGTCTCAATGTCTTTTTATGTCTAATGTAACACTTTGAATTGCCTCGTTAATAGGTGTTACGCAAGTAAACTTGCCTTGGCTTTCCATTTTAACATTAGCATAATGTTCCTGTTGCTAAGAAAATCTGCAGCAGCTCTTAACCTCTGCATCACATTTTCAGTGTCACCAGGTTGGATTGTACATGACATTTGATAACAGTAATTTAAGGCACAAACCTGCAGGAAATAATCTTTTTAGTGTTCTTCATATTGACACATATCTGAGAATTTGAAGACATTACCCATCATATGCATCACGGTAGTATTTGTGGCTCATAGTAAATATACAAAGGGACCACAGTTATAGGAAACATGGTGGCTCAATTCTTAGCACTGTCACCTCACAGCAAGGATTCAAATCTGACAGCTGCGGCCTTGCTGTATGTTGTTTGCATTTCCCTTGTGTTTATGTAGGTTTCCTCCAGATGCTCCTTTTTTCCTCCCACAGTCCAAAGACATGCAGTTTTGGTGAATTGGATGCTCTTTATCACCCAGATGCAATGTGAATTTCCTCTCCTGTATGTATGTTACCTCTCGCCCACTGTGCTCTGAAATAAGCTTCAGCCCCCAATGACCCTGAATAAGATAAGTGGGTCAGCAAATGGATGGATATCCCACTTAACTTGAACATGACTTACTAACAAAGCAAATTTGAGTTTTGTTCTGTGTGAATAACGTAGTGACAGTGAAACAGGTTTATGAGAAAGGAAGCCTTTCTCAGAGGGATTGTTGAAGTTAATGACATTGTATCATTGTGAGGGCTGGTTATTTATGTGTATTTATGGCGTGATAAGGAACAAGATGGAGACACAGAGCAAACACAAATGTAATAAGCAATGTATGCAATGATAAACTGTGAATCAATTAATGAATAAAACATGCTTTAAACAGCAGATATGAACGTTTCTTTTCATTTGATGAAGATAGTCAAAGCTGCTTTTGTGCTGACTTCAAATGTATCTGTGTGATCTCCTAGGACAAAAACAAATGAATGTTTCTTTCTACAGTTATGAATTCATTACTGCTGATAAAACAAAGAATATGCTAATCATGTAAACTGAGATAGCATGGGGCACAAGTAGAATGTGTTTATGTCTGTGTCTGTTTCTGTAGATGCTCTGTGCATGTATTTGTCATGCGTGAAGAGTATTAGGGGCCACTGGTGTTTGTCTGAGATAGGGTGGTGCAGGGTGACTAGCACCAACTTTACTTAAACCTACATTTAGGAAGTGCCATATGTTTTCGCAAGGGAAATAATTTGTGCTGATCTGTAGAGTAAGTCAGATGCTTTGAGCTAGTAATTAAAGCTTTCTGAGGCTTCAGCAAAAACTCATAAATACTGTACGAGGTTAAGCCACAATATAAATCACATGGATTCAACTTATAAATTGAGTTGTTGTCCACAGAGTTAGTATGGTAGGTCAGTTTTATTGCCTGTCACAGTTCAGTTCATCTGTTATAAAATAGACTACAGAAGAGAAAAATCATCTGAAAATGCAGAGGAATAAATCAATTTTCACTTCCTTTCTTCCTGCCCTCCTTCCCTAGTCTCCTTTCCTTCCTTTCCCTTGTTCACAGTTTTAAACATAAAACTGGCTCAATTAAATTAATATCAGAATCTGTCTTTCAACAGTGACCTGGCTGTCATAAATTGGGCATTTAACCAGCATGACCGTTTTCACAGTAGAGTAAACATCACTTTATAAGTAAGTGCATATTCACAACTCTTTTTTAAAAGACAGTAGGTTCATTAAAAGACCAGCAGGATCAGGGGCCAAGCTGAAATTGATCCTGGCCAAACAAACCTAATCTAACCTGGTGACAGACAGAGCCTGGTGAGTGACACACTAGAGTAACTGGGGATATGCTTCAGCCAAAAGGTCTAACAATGCTGCAGTGCTTTAGTTTCCTGCACTACGGTTTTATCGGGCACTAACTGATAAATAACTAGTGATTAAGGTCTGCTGAGACTGATGAATTTCCAATGTTGCGTCTTAAAAAAATCAGCATAACCATGCATCTCGCAATGATCGGTACAAAACACTGTAATTCCACTTACCACTATTACTTCGTATAGACTGCAGCCACACAGCATACAATGTGTGCATGTAGCTCAAAGGAAAATGTCTATGCATCTATGCATATACAGTATGTGTGTATGTATTTAAAACAAATAATGTTTAAATCATGTTCAAACATTATATGTAGCTAAATAAAGTTTATGTCCATCAACATTAGCTGCATAAATGCACACACACACACACACACACACACACACACACACACACACACACACACACACACACACACACACACACACACACACAACCCAAGTGACTATAATTAGTATTATAAACCACATTTGGACACTGGAGGACATGTGCCAAATGAAAATGAGCCTATTCCTTTCTTTTCAAGGATCTGTCACTTTTTCTATTTAAGAGGTGCCCTGAACTTTTCCTGCCTCCTGGTCAGAAGACGCGCGCTAACTGCGCCCTCTCTCAAGTCCTCTTCCGTCTTTATCCATTCCTCCCTACTCTCTTGGGCTTGTTTTTTCTCTCTCATCTCTCCCCTTCACCACTCTCTCTGCTCTGTCCCCCTCATTAGGGTGTCAGATCTCATTACAGAAGGAACATAGCAGATTTAAAGGGGAAAGCATATTGGTTTACTGGTTTGATGCAAACCCTGCTTCATATGTCTTTCTCTCCTTTATACTGTGCATGTGTACTATAATGTGCACATTTAACAATGGCAAAAGGGACCAGTGCTATAGAGCTGCAATTTAAAACAAAAATAATCCTGCTTTGGTGTTTGAGAAACATCATAACACACACACACACACACACCACACACACACACACACACACACACACACCCTTGTGCTTATGTAACAGAGTAGATCCCTTGTCCTGGGAACTGCATGAATTTAATTGTGTGTTCACATTTTTGTGATTCCTATAACACTACAGGTATCACTGCATGAATCAAAAAATGGAGTCAGAAGGACAAAGCAAGTAAGAATGAGGCAGAAGCCACACTGCACCAGACCAAAGGGTATGCCAAAACTTTAAAGATTATGCAAGGAATTTATGCAGAGATGTGAACATCTCCCTTTTTTTCATATACACCTATGGTAAAAAGCTATGGCTAAAGTTAACTTTAGAATATCCAAGATGAGGCTCATAATTTGCTTTGTTTTTTGGAGTGGATGCAGAATAAAACACTGTCCATGGAGCTGTCTGGCTGGCAGGCGATAAGACAAAAGCACAAAATTACAGGACTGACCACAGTAGTATTTCTGTAGTGACAGAAAATGTGGTGTAAAACACTTGCCAAGTATGACACAAAATGCAAATTCATATTTTTTTCTCATACAGCTTTATGTAATTTGGTTATCTGGTTGCGTTAATGGCTGATAAAATTTGAACTTGTTACTTACTGTGGCTTATTGATTAATGATTGTAGAAGAATGTGTGTCTGTCTCCCCTAAAGATACTGGAGGGAGCAATGTTAAACTACATAACACCCCTTATCAACAGCAATAGTTCAACCTGGCTACTAGATGCACCTGACAAATAGTCGTGGCAGTGAATCTACCCATTCTCGCTGTCGCCACCTGAGCTACATGCAGGTCTGATGATGGGCTATTAAAGAGAAAAAGTGCCACATCCGTTCAGAGCCGCTGTTATTCCCAGTGGTCACAGTCATTAATACAGACCAAGATAGCATTCGTGAAATAAGGAGGGAAGGTACAAAGGCAAAAATGTAAGAGCAAAGGAAGGAGGGGAGGGAAAAAAAGGGAGAAAACAAGGAGGGAAGGTCAGAGGAAAGGAGGGAAAGAGAAGGAAGGAATGAACAAAGGTGAAAGAGTTAAAGCAAAAGATTTTACTGATGCACTTCACTGGGCACTGTCCTCTGAATTAATAGAGACTATGATAGATAATATAAAGGAGTAGCAAATAAAATAAAAAGAAAGGTAGGAATACATATAAAACATGAAGAAAATAATAGGAAGCAGAAAGAGAGAGAGGTCACTAAAGAGAATAGAGAGCGCGAGGCCGATGTCAGAAACAGGGAGACTGTAACAAAAAAGACTGTAGGCTGACTTCAAAAACACACAATGTCTTTTTGGAAAAATAAACAAGTGTCTTAACCACATCCTGAGGCTTCTTCTTGCTGTGATTCTTCTTTGTACCATAATGCATGTGTATGCACGTGTCCGTTAGAGACGCTGTGACCATGCAGGAATAATCGCTTGAAATAGGCCACATTAACCTGCAGTCCTCTGGGGCGCTGGCCTGGTTTAATCCAAGAATGAAACACTGCACACCCCTGCCTACACACATGCATAGTGAACACACAGATACCCACCCATACTCACACAATAATATTGTGCTGAGCATGGATATGCTGGGAATATAAGATAGGAAGAGAGGATGCAGAGGGTGAGACAACCGTGACTAAGTAAAACCGAAGAAGGGTGTTTGCACGTGGGAGGGAGGTCTGACCAGATACTGCACCACACACACACACACACACACACACACACACACACACACACACACAGTCACACAGGTGGAGCAGATGTTTAGTAGCATCTTATTTTTAGATTTTCCTCAGTTGTATTTATATCAGGTGACAATGATGTTAATCTACAGTAACACTAAGGCCAACCATGAACATAGAAGTGAACTGAGCTGTGACAGACAGACAGCTGTTCTAAACTGGACCTGACTGAATTGTCAAGTGTGTTGTCAAACTGTTGTCCACTGCACTGCAAGAAAATGCCAGCAGACTGCCCACGACTACAGGTCTGTGTGTTTCTTGGTGTTCTTACTAGGTGGAGGAAACTGGTAGTAGTTACAGGTTCCTCAAAATATAAAGTAAATCATCATCCAAGAGCCGCACTCTTCAAAATACAATTGCAGGTGACTGTGTATTGAGGGTAGGTGACTGAGCCAAGGATGCAGCACAAAGTGCCTAATTTGGTTGTTGTTTTGCCTCTTACAAACTTACCAATTTGATTAAATTAACCATGACCCCACTATGTGTCTACTTTATTTGCTTTTTCTTCATGTCCTGTTCGCTCCCTGTTTCTCATCTCTTGTCTCTCTGTTCTAAACTGGGTCAGGAAACAACTACCGTAGAAAAAAACAGTGCATGTACAATTATAGTCCCTTAAATTGCTTTTGTTGTATCATGCAGCTCCTCTTCATAGTTAAGTGTCCAGTTAAGTAATGTGGTGGCCCACGCTCTCAATGAATGCTGTGAGCTTCATTTGACTGCAAGTGCCTTGTTTAAATTGGCCTTGAATTAGCCTGACAATGTGCACCGTATATATACCCACTGACTACAGCTTTGCACATTTTGGAGTGAAATACAGCACAAACGTCTCCCTTCTCTTTCCACCAAAGGAATGACTTATAGCATTAATTACATTGATCCATGCCAGCTTAATGAACCAATAATGTGAGGCTGCCAATGCCAAGAAAAGGCACAATGACATAATTAATGACTTACTGCTCACCATGTCAGGAAAGCCCTTATCAGTTCTCTATGTGCTATCACTCTGTGCATTATGAATCCTTATTAGACAACCACCCCAGTCACAGCACATACTGTTCCTGTGACTAAGAGCAAGCCTTAATACAATGGCATGGTAACTTCAAGGTGCGGTTCATCTTTGTTGTGTTGATTTACCACTGCAGTTACATGGCCCAAGCGCAGTACGGGTACAACTATGTATGGGGTGGAAACGGCTCATGCTGCTATACTCTGATGGAGAATTTAGCTCAAACAACATGAGACAATCTATTAAAATTCTGTATTATAGGAGAAGCGTATTGTAAACCTCAAGTGTTGCAATTAAATGTACATGGCCTAATCCACAGTCTATTGATTTTTGTAGCTGCAAATTTCCTTTGTGAGTTTTCTTATACCCATCTATTGAAGCTACAAATACAAGGCACAGTAAATTATAGATAACAGTGAATCCTCTCTGTACACTTCTAAAGCACACTTATTTAATTAATTCCTGCTTGCAAAGACAATCCTATCACTGTATGCACTGTTCAGAATTTCAGCGACAGTAATCAAAGCAATATCCCACAAGAATAAGAGCAAACCCAATGACCCCCTAACTCTGAAATGTGCTTCAAAAGCTATGCTCTGTGCTTAAAGGCAATTCTCACTCCTTTCAAGTGAGTCAAACTGATCAACTCAAACGCTGGTCTGGAGTGGCATATTTACTGCTATGATTCTGACCCAAATGCTAATGATAGCTATTAAGGCTAGGCTGGTTAATGACATCGAGGGAGCTGTGAACGTGGCGTGACCGACTTGGGTGTTTTCATGTGGGTATGATACGGTAATGGGATTAACATGGCATACCTAAACCCACATTGAGATTAGCTCAATGAGGCCCTATTAAAAATACATTGCTGGCAACAATGGAGTTACAGAGGAAACGGGTGAGAGTGTGTCTGACTGTGTGAGTTCGATAGAAAACGTGCCCAACCGTGCTTCAAAAAGAAACACCATGCACTTTCTAAATAACAAAAGGGTCAGTGATGGCTTTTTCAACACTTCTTATTTCCTATTCTTGTGTATTTTCTCCATTTGTCCTAGGGTTGGTTGGGTGTAGTTGTTGGAAATGGGGAAAGTGGAACTGACTACAAAGCACAAAGAAGGACCATTAACCAAAACAGGAAAAGGGCTGTAACATTCAACTCGTGGGTAAAAAAACATTGTACTGATGAGTGTTGTATGTATACCAAACACTGACTGGGTAAGCAAGCATCAATTAACATGAGGGGAATGCGTGCTGTGTGACTGATTGAGAAAATAAGACTAAACGGATGTAAATTTAGCTCCTAATGAACACATCTTTTGCCTCCTCATATAAGTTCATCCCAGGTCCATTATTAAGTTTATGTATAATCTACAGTGTTTGCAGGGAAGGGGGTGCCACTGCTAATATACATTAATATATCAAATATTCAAGGATGCAAGAGTATGCCAAAGTCTTCTAAGGAGTTTTAAGATACATTTTAGGTTTAAGACTATTAGAAAAGCCAAATAAAAATAAAGGGGATACATTCAGAGAGACATGGTAAAATGCAAAACTGCATAAAGGTAACTAATAATACAAGCTCAGGGAGGGTCTTACCGGTGTTGTTGCGAAAGGGGCCTGTATCCGGCCCCTGGCTCTGGCTAAGGCTCCTCATGGGGCCCTTGTTGTGGTAGACACGTTCTTCATAGATGGGATCTATGTGGTGCTCTGGGGACCCCAAGGGCCGAAGGGGCTCCTGACTGTGCTGACTACTGTAGGAGCCACGAGAGCCTGGGGAAAGTAGAGATGAAAAAAAAGATATAAGAAAGATAGGAGGACAGAGGATGAAAGAGAGAGGACAAAATGAGGGAGAGGTGCAGTGCGTGAAGTAAGGAAGGGTGGCACAGAGGGACTGAACACATGTATTTTAAGAATGTAAGGAAAAATGAAGATGGGTTGCAATTTCATGCAGGAAATGGAAAGGAAGCGGAATGGGAAGGCAGTGATAAGAACCACAGAGGATAAAACAAGATATACAGAGGATGTGAGAGAAAGAGAGGATAAAGAAATAAATAAGGACACGCGAATGTGGCAGAGGATAGATTGGTACCCAAGAGAGACAAGAGAAAAGAAAAGGAACAGGTGTGGAGATGATGGGTGAAAGTCAGTAACAGTGATGATGAGAGGGAAGAAAGGGAAAGGAAAACTCAACAAAAAGCAAGCCTATACGACTTCTACGTTTTCAGACTTGTCCATTTTCACCCTGCACTTGATGTTACATAGCAGCAAGTGACAAACAGTATACTGTTTATAAAAGGGACAGATAAGGGTGCTGGTGCGTGTATATGTTTATAAGAATGGTAGGAGAAGTGGCGAGTCTCTCTCTTGTGAGAGATATGCCAAATCAGAAGTACAAAATAAATGACAGAAAAATAAAGAGAGAAATGCATAGCAACACATGAGATAGGAAGAAATAGGCAGAGACGGAGAGGGACGGAGAAAAAAGAACGAGAGAAAGAGAGAGATGCCTCTGTATTTCATTTTTTTAATCTCCGCTGAACACATTGCTGGTCGTCAGCTATAAAATAATAAGATGTACTGTAGTGTCCCCCCTCTTGCTCTGTGTTTGGCAGGAATCCCACAGACACAAGACATTGACAGCAGGCATTTGTTCATTACACAGCAGAACAAATGTAAGGCCTCCCCCTGAAAACCCACAGTGCAAAATTAAAATCAGGAAAGAGAATAAAAGGAGGAGGCTGGGGGGGAATATGAAGACGAGTCAGCGGGGCTTGGGTGTCATCACGGCAGAAGATAAAGTGAAAAGACGTGCACATACTCATATATACACACAGACTTAGAAAGCCACGAGTGACTGAGAGAAAGAGAGACGGTCCAGTGGAGCTAACGTCGTATCATATCGCATTAGCTCTCAGTCGATGGCAAGTCGCGTGCCAAGGATTTTCCAGAGGATCAACGGGGACGAATGCAGCGCTCCAAGACTCTGAATCAAACCTCGGTGTGTATCCACCATCAACTTAACACAGTCAAAATCCCACAACCCTTCAGATCATATTAGAAATCGATGCATGTGAGGCACTCAGCCATCTCAGTAGGATCAAGTAAATGCTGTAGTATTTGTTCCAGCCTAGGATCGGTGTCTATTTCTTGTCTTAACTGTCCCATAAAGTCAAGTCTTTCCAAGAGTATTTTATAGACAAAACACAGTGAATAGAAATACAGTTTAGGAGTTTGTTATTATTTTATTATTATTATTATTATTATCATTATTATAGTTTTCAAGGTACGGTGGTGCAAGGGGATGGACAAGACCCTGCCTGCTCTGTGTCTATTTCTTGTCTTAACTGTCCCATAAAGTCAAGTCTTTCCAAGAGTATTTTATAGACAAATCACAGTGAATAGAAATACAGTTTAGGAGTTTGTTATTATTATTATTATTATTATTATTATTATTATTATTATTATAGTTTTCAAGGTATGGTGGTGCAAGGGGATGGACAAGACCCTGCCTGCTCTTCCTGTACCAAATAATAAAGCATTGGTTTGCCTCAGTATGCCTGTCTTGAGCATGACTGTGGCAAAGACACTATAGCGTTTTACTGTGTCCTCCTTTCAACACTGTGGTTAACTGACTGGCCTGTTTACCTGCCTTGCTAACGAAAATGTAGACTGCCTCCTGTCACACTCTGCTAGCCAGCAGTAGCCAGACAGAGAAGACAAACAGAGAGAGTCAGAATAAGGGAGAGAGAAAATGAGATAAAGGAGATCTTAAAGTTTGAACACTACAACACCCACTGAGCTCAACTGAAATTAGGTGAATTTAGAAGCAGATAGACAGTGGGAAGAGAAGCAAGAAAAGGAGAGAGTTGGTCAGAATATGCATGAAGGAGTGCTAATTAGAGTCATGGACACACCCATTAACGGCATGACTCATCCCAGCTCTCTCTCTTCCTTCATGCCTTTCTTCTTTGAAGTCTTGGTGAGTCGGTTTTATTTCTTTATTCATTTATTTTTTTGACTCACAAGGGCCCACTCCTGGAAGTACTGACCTCTTTCTTTCAAAGGGAGAGGGAACTTTAAGAAGAGAAGATAGAATGATGCACAGAGAGAAAAGAGAGAGAGATGCCCTCCCATGATGTTTAATTCTGTAAAATATTTAAAAAAGATAACAAAATTTCAAAAACAACTCTGGTCCCTTAAGGGCTCGGTCCTGTTTGTGTTGTTAAAAAGAAAGCAAACTAAATATCTCCTACACCTACAGTAAGAAAGAAGATATTACATTCTTAGCTTTTTCATATGAACCATGTCCCATACCTACTGTAATTCTAGCTGGCATGGGTGGTATATCTGTCAAGTTAAGACTCAATATCAAAGCTGATCCTATACTTCCAACAATTTTCTGGGCCAGGCGAATCAAAAATAGAACAGGACCATATATTAAAATATCCAAGGGATCACTGCTGTGCCTGAGGCTCCAATGTCAACCCCTAGTCAGTGTCAATGCCAATGAAGCTCAATCTCTAAATATCAGCCTACATCTCGGTTTTATTAACTGATAACTTTTAATTATGTTTATATGCTAAAAGATCTTTGTCATTCATTTTCTTCAGCTTGGTTTTATGCTACTGTGATATTTATACACAATGGACGGTAGCACTCAGGCCATTTCATGCAGAAAGCACACAGAGGGAATTTCTTTTTTTAGGTGATTTCAGTTTTACCTAGCTTAACTCCACTGTAGAGTAGGTGCTGTAGAGCTGTTAAGTACCTCTCCAAACAGGCTACTCAGATGAACTCTACCGTGCCTTTTACAGGAGAATATCACCCACTGGGGATAAGTAAAACTCTGACTAACAGTATCTACAAATAATTCTAGGTTGGCAGTATTTTGGAAATATTGCCAGTATCAAAAATGACAGACAATTACAGTGAAGCATTTCAAAGTAAATTTCCAGTGCCGATAAGTTGCCTTTAAATTGCTCTGATATAATCAACCACAGTGTGGTAGTCCAAGCTCATGAAAGCAAATTCTGATAATCATATGACCCAGGTCTGCTAATTATAGTGACAGTCTGGGATCTCTTTTCCAACGGGACTCATGCTCAGTCCTTTATTTTCTTCTTTATTTAAAATATCCACAAGAGATGAAACCCCAGGTGTTATGTCCTCAGGGTAAAGCCATGAAGGTCATGTTCTTCATCAGTATGGCTCCAAGTTTGAACCAATTAAACTTACTCCAGAGCTTCAAAACAGTGCCACCTGGTTTAATCAATATTAATCTTGTCAAATATTGCATTTATGTAAAAAAGTCAACCTGTGGCAAATTTTCTAAATCTTAAAAACCCCTGAAAAATAAAAATAAAAACTGATATAGTAACATGAAGAGTAGTAAAGCTTCTTCTTATGCTTGGCAGCACAGTGCATACATTTGACTCAAGCCAGATGAAAGAAGAAGGCCTACTCTCAGTGGTACTTACAATACAAGTCTTGAGAATTTAAAGTCCTGGAAACAGTATCTACAGTATTTAATTTCAACAGGCACAAACAGCCAACCTCAAATACAATTTCAAACTATGCCACTAGGACCATAAACAATTTCCACAACACATTTTCATTTTATGTTTGACATTCAGCCAACTCAATTTTGTAGAGTCAATGCAATTGCAGGAGCAAATAAAAGTCTCTGTTAGCCTGATGCTGCCTGTACTTAGACCAGTGTCATTCTAAAAGATTCAACTCCCAGACACAGCAAACAGATCTTACTCATAGACACAATTAGAATCAGAATCATTTTAATCTTCTTAAAGCAGGTCTGGCAGTTACAACAGACCTGTTCATAAACAGCTTATAATTCACAAATGTAATTGCCCAACAGCTAGTGAATTCATTTTGTTCTTCTTTAGAAAGGGCAGCCACAAATATGCTCTGACACCTTTCGTGAGCAAGAGCTGCGAGTGAACAGAATAGATAGCCCCTCCTATGTTGAACAAAAGAAGAAAGATATGGACAGAGTAAGGTTACTAGTTTCCTGCGGTGGACTAACATGTTTGGGTTTATGTGTATGAGCATGTGAAACTGCATGAGTGTGTGAATTCCCACCTGCCAGACTGCCAGGCCTCTGCAGTGTAGCAGTAGCGTAGAGCTCGTGGGAGATCTTGTACTGGTCAGAAGCGTGGTGAGCTGCCAGACGTTTGGGAGACAGAGTGGCATAGCTCCCTATGCCTGAACTCATCTGCAAAGACAAGAGTTTTTATTGTAAATAAGCTCAGGGAATGTACAGGGTGAAGTCTATACACTGGTGTAATTACTTCCTGTAAGATTACAGTGTTTTGGCAGCCAAATGTTAACAGCTGACATGCCTGATATGTTTCAATTTCTGTGGTTCAGTTTGCCCCAGTATTTTCTTCCCAATTTAATTTGCCAATTTACTTTGGTGTCTATATCAAACTGAGAAACTTTTGTAAAATGAGCTTATAAATTGAAATTGGCACTATGTGTATACCATGTCCAAACCACTTAGACTTAAGAATGTAATTTAAGAGGAGAATCCCCACGCTAAAAATACTTCTCATCATGGTCCAGTGTGAGATATTGGATCCAACGAATGTACCTAAGAAACTACAGGTTTGATAAGGTGCTATTTGAAAAGATTACACAACTAAAACTGAGTTGTATAGATTCTAGTTTGAAGATATGAATCAATCTGTAATTGCTCTGGAGCTGCAAGATGCTGTTCTTTGTCATGATTAAAGATCTGACAAAGTGGACAAGAATATAATCCTCCCTCTAACTCCCAGCTGCCTTGCATCAATCAATATAATGACTATATAACATTATACTTAAATAGAATAGTACAACTGTCAATTACAGCTCTGTTAAAAAAACTAATATCGGGCATTACTACTGATAAATACAGTACTTAAATATAATCTTTGTACTATTATGGTGCACACAATAGCCACAGTAAACACTTTCTAAATCTACTGTCTATAACATCCTCTGTAACTAAAAACACAATGTAAATCTGTGGAAAAATATACATACAATATACATAAAATAAATGTGCACTAGGTAGAATAAATAAATTCTTTCAAGGGATAATAAAATAATTATCAATCCAGGTCAGGATAGAACTGAAAAGAGACTGGTCGCAGGAAGAATCAACATACTTTGATCTCACAATTTACTTCACTGAAGAAGGGTGATTGGTTCTGTGTGCACATTAAGTGTGGTTCATTAAGTTGAACCTTAATGAACCATGTTACAATCACGTTTATAAAATGTGTTGACAAGCACAAGTGTTGTTCAGCAATTTTAACATTGATTTTACTCAGAGTTATAGAATAGTTTATAATCGCATTAACTCTAGTATTGTTGCTGTTGCCTTGGTTTTATTCAATACAGTACAGTGTACATTACAGTGTACAATCAGTAGCATTTGTAATGTAATTTGAATGCATGTTTCACATAAAAGTATTTATATTTAAATCCCTGGTAACACAAAATGCATTTCCTTTCAACAGGTGCACACATTGTGAGACTGTAACACTCTGTACCTGGTGAAGAGGCGACGATGATGAGCTGGCCCCTCCCCCTGCTGCTGTAGAGTTAGGTGGAGATGCGACCCTCAGGGGAGACCCGCCCCCTCCTGCTGTTGTCACAGCAACTGTGGTGCTGGAAGACAAATGGGCAAAGTAAAGTTATTTATATGAAAAATAATGAGTTAAAGTGATTCATTCCACATCACATCACAGAAAATGTCACATGCCTTTATGTGTGAAGTGTGTGAGTTTTTATTCACTGCATGCTGGTATATATTGTAGGGGTATTAACTCCAAAGACAATCTTCCCTTTCCATTCTATTCTACTGTAGTCACTCATTGTTTATTTATCTTTTCTCTTATGTCTTTAAAACCTTTGAATGAGGCTAATATGTTACATACAGTCATTCTTTCAAATGCCATTCCCTTTATTTACCTTCAAAAACCATCCTCTATTACACATCTATTATACATCACTTTCAACGACAATACATCAAAATCAATATCAATGTCACAATCACTGTGGCTCTCAACCTGTATGACTTGGCCAGTCGATTAGCAGGAGACTGTTTGCTGGGAGAGGAAGAGGAGGAAGGCAGGCGTTGAGTGGTAGAGTAACCCGGTGCGTCGGAGGATGACCCTAGGCGCTGGAGTTTACTGGGAGAACCGGATCCCGAGCCTCCTCCTCCTCCAGACAGAGGGGAACTGACACGCTGGGCAGGTAAGGTGGAGCTGGAGTAGTAAATACCTGGAAAACAGGGGAAGGGAGAGAAAACTCAATAAACACAGGAAGCAGAAGAATGAGTTAGAATTTGGTGAGGCTGATAACAATGATTTGGAGTACAGATACAGGTAGGACATCTAGGAGCAAAACACATTTTACAACAGGATGATAACAGAGCAAAAAAATATGTAAAAGTCTAGAGTGAGTGGAGGTTAACAAAAGCCTAAAATTGCTCAACACTGAAGTCAAAATGCAACGCTAAAATACAAGTTCATTCAAGGGACAAGTGCATGATCTGCTATTATGTTTACGTAGCCTCTAGCCAGGTCTATGTGTAGCATGGTATTGGAGTCCTTCCCAGAAAATAGAAGGGTTGTCTCCACGCAGCTACAAGTTGCTGTAGTTGTGCCTATGCACCAAACAGCAGTTTGGAGTATCTGGCCTTTGTGGAGTCTCTGGATAGGGTCCTGGAAACAATACTGCCTAGGTAGCTATTGTTCGCTCACGTGGGAGAAACAACAATGGAGAAACCTGGAGGGAGATGATTGGGGGAATGGCCTGCCCACTCTCAACCTGAGTGGTACGTTGTTATTGGACTTTTGTGCTAGTCATGGTATGGGTTTGATGATCAACTTTGTGGTCGTATCATCAGACCTGCAGCTGTTTGTCTTGGACACTAAAGGTGGAGCAGAGCTTTTAGTGAGTTGGATCAGATACTGAGGGAGGCTGCCGGAGAGACCTGGTAAACCCAAATGTGTAGTACGGGTGAATTGGGAACAGCTGGCTGAAGCCTTGGCAGTATCTTTAACTCCCACCTCCGGAAGAATATCTCATGCATCCCAGAGAAGGCTGGGGATAGCAGGGGAGTAGAACTGCTGACCTTGACTGGGGATGTTGTTGTACAGATGTTGGAAAAGCTCTTTGAGGAACTCCTTCACCCAAACAACATGTCTCCTGCTGGACTGCTGGTTTGAAGACCAGAGTTTGAATACTTGGCGGAAGCAATACGATGTTATATTATATTATATTATATATAATATTGTGAATCATGGTGATGATTGTTATTTTTCTATATTTTGTAACCCCCTTATTTATGAGAGGCACAGTGGGAGTATGGGGTACTGGGGCTATGAGACATCCAGTCCTTATATAATCAGAGTGAGAACTGTGTTCATATTCTCGGCAAGAAGTCAAACACGTAACTGACAGAATGAAATTGCGGGTACAAGATGCCAAAATGAATTCTCTCCATATGGTGGCTGAGCTCATCCTTAGTGATAGGGTAATAAGACAAGACATCTGGAGGGAGCTTGGAGTAGAACCACTGCTCCATTGCACTGAAAGGAGTCAGTGATTCGGGCATCTGACCAGGATGCTTCTGGCCTTCCAGGCAAATACAACCGGTAGGAGATCCAGATGCTGGAGAGACTAGACCCCACCACACCAACCCCAAATAAGCAGCAGAATTTTACCTAAGTAAAAATACATGCTGTATTGGGACATCTTGAGTGTGATCATCAGTGTATGTAAGTCAATAAAAAAAGACAGAAAACACCAAGCTGGATAAAGTAGAATATAGCCAATTTAAGTAGTACCATACATCAATCATTTAGCACAAACCATAGAGGCTCCAGAGGTGGAAGATAATATGTTTACAAATGAATGGAGAAGCGAAACAACATGTGAGAAAATTATAAATACAGCAGGCTTTGAAAACATTCTACAAGCAAGGTTTTTATTTTCAATTCTCATGCATGTCTGTCAATGTCTGCAAATGTCATCTCTGTGTATCCACAGCCCTTCATACTATGTCAATTTAATGTATTATAAGGAAAATGCATCTCCATGAAGAGAGAGGGAGAAGGGTGGGGAAGAGAAGGAGAGGTGAGCTCTTACCTGACCCTGCCCCAGGTTGTGATTGTTGCTGCTGGGCTGCACGACTAGATGTCACCTGAGGTTATGCAGGGAAAGACAGAGCAAGTGAGGGAAGAAGCGCCATGACAAGGAAGAAGGGATGAATAGAGGGAGTGATTAGTGGGCGAGGGAGAAGTTGGGAGGAGGGAAAGGGAGAGACAGAGTTAAGAAACATGGGATAAAAAAGAATAAAGTAGTAGTAGTTGCCATCAAAAAGTTTTATGCACAATGAGTTCAGTCAAGCCTTTGAGGAGTCCTGAATGGACCTAGAGCAGCTAGTAATGAAATCCCTTAAGGAACCGAAGGGTGATTCAAACAGACTCATAGAAGCAGACCATGAAGTCCTAGGAGCTCAGCTGACTGAAATCATTTGTCACAAAGCCTTGTTGCACCACCTACTCAAAGTAGACAGAAGGATTACAAATCCATGGTATATTCATCTCTTAATATCTATCACCTGTCGTCATAAACTCCAATCTTCGCAAACCCTTTAAATAATTGAATCCGTTATTAAAATTAGATAAGATAAGAATTAGACAAACCCCATTGCTGTAAAATCACTCAAATTGATTTTGCATGGTATAATATCATACACTGTAAGTCAACAGTGCAGCCTTGACTGCAATGTGCAATTAATTCCTTACAGATGAAGTCATGTGTGAGGCAAAGTTAGAGCATGAGATGCCTTCTACCACACACCACATGCTGGTCTATCCTAATATATTCTCCTTAGTCTCCAGAGACAGTAGGGGGGAGCATATGCCTGTGCTCAACTGAGCCTCATATAGCCTTATGTTGATGCGTAGAGCTGTAAAGGTGATTCAAATACATTATTACTAGCCTGACATGGCTGCAGTTGTACAAGGCCACATTATGCAGGCATACAGTTACTAAGTCACCTTGGAGCAATGCATATAGTTACAGTATTTACTCTCAGGCAGCCAGATAACTTAGAATACACAAACCTTCTGATTGTTAGAATTAAACTTACTAATAATCACAATTTCATACAATGACACATCATGATCAAAAACATATATATATTTTATTAGATTTGTTTCATTAACATTAACAAGGTGAAAATAAATGGTTTGGTGTTAACACTGCTACACATGTACACTTATGCATGTACACGTATGCAAACACACAATGTGAATGACCACAAGCATCTGATCATCCAATAATCAGTCTCACAAAATGCAAACACACTCCCACACACATCAACAATCTGGAGTTACGTTAGAAGGCTACATTTGTAACAGTTTCCAGGTGTGAAAATAAAGCGTGCCTACTCAGCAAACATTCCCTGGATAAATATAGCAACACACACAAGCACACAATCTCCTATTGTGTTCTCAATGGCAGTCTCTGGTTTTATATTCCTGCTTCATGATGAGTCAAAGCATGTCTGCTGAAGACAACGGGCCATTGGTTCCAGTATTGCTTTGTTTGCAAAGGGGTCACGGAAGCTGATTTATCTCTGGCTGAGTGGATTAGAAATCTCTTTCTAAAAAATCTGATTTACAGTTTATGGAAGCAAAAAGGTAGAGTTATAGAGAAAGGGAAACATCGATAAGGACCGAAAGAGTGGCAAATTGGTCAAATAAGGAACAGGTAAAATACATAAGTAAGCAATGGTACGGTAGCTTCCATATATCTTCTTGCATGTTCTTGACTCAGTAACATGACACTGTGTGTTTCTGCCTCTGTGTTCTTGTGTGTGCGGAGATGCTGAAAGGGTACAGTGTAGCATTAAACCTTGAGTTGCTAGATCCACCCTGATCTCAACACATGAGAAGAAAATCCTGACGGAAGCTGTAACTTAACCTGGCTCAACAATAAAAGATGGGGTGAGGTTTACTCTCAAACCAACAACACGGGATGGTAAATATACTGATATAATCATTGCTACAGTCAAAATATGTGGACATGAAGATAAAAATGGCTAAACTTAAAGAAAGCTGCTTGAAATTTGGGTCCCATTGATAATAAGCAAGTACACACCTTCATCCAAATGAGTTAGAGAGGGTGACATTACATGCAGGGTGGGATTAAGCAATAGAAATACGTAACTATTTAAGACAAACATTTTGTGCTATAAGTGCCATCCACCTGCCCCACTGACTCCAATGTTAACCGAGACCAGAAATTTCAGGAACTAAACATTCCCTCTCTCTAGCATGATGTAAAACCCTAGGTAATAGGAATCACGCTTCTCAGCTTAATCTCTATTAAATGAACTATCTGTAACAGAAGCCACTAAGAATGCAGTTACCATCACCATTGCAAACCTGGTGTTAATTACGCCATATATGTAAATACATTCACTCACACTTCTGTAAGTCGGCATTTTCAGACCGGAAAAATAAATAGTATAAATGGGATTATGTGTTTAAATGCATCACTATCCATAACTTTACTGAAATATCCCGGGGAACGTACCCAACCCTTTCTAATAGCTGGATATACAGCTAACAATGGATTACTGCAATTAGTTGCAGTCTTTAAAAAATGTTTAAGTATTTGAGGTGATAATGGAACTTATGGTAAATGTATGTGTAAGTGTTTTATTTACACAATGTCACTAGATCTATTTGTTTGAGTGCACATGGATAAAGGGTTATTAGAGAGTGGATTATTAAAAGTGTCTATAAACAGCCAGAAAGACATCTTAATCGGGATGTGAGCCACTATCCAGAACAGTGTGCACCATAAAAATCTGCTATATAAGTCCCCTGTGTTAGTTTAGTAGGTTATGAAGCCAATTGAGAGATCCAAAGCTGATGAGATGCAGGCCACAAAACTGAGTTTAAGAACCTTATTATTGGTTTATGTTACTTGAGTGTGTTGAACACTGCATATGTGTCATTGAGATGCAAAGTGAGACAGAAATGGACTGATGAAGACTGATGAGCGGGGAAATGAAGAAATTAACAGCTGGACGGGTGATGGGTGAATAAATGATAAGTATAGATGAATTGTTGGCTGAGGTAACTAATAGATAGAAAGCCTGACATGCTGTGTGGTGGAGAGCACATACTCGATCCCATTCTATGTCATCTTGCATTGCTGCTTCTTTTCTCCTCCAGTAAAACACTGGGATGTTTGAGGTGCGATGTATCCATGCATTATTAAAGCAGGACCTCTCAGGGTTATAAATACCCTACAGAAGAGCAGCAACATGCTAGACCTTTCACTTTCTCTCTCAATCTCCCTGAAAGTCACTTGTGCAAACTTTAAACAAATCCCCCCCCCGAAAAAAATTGCATATTCATGTGCACAAGCCTCCAAGCACACCAACAAATCCTGCATGTACTGCACATGCATGCAAGCTGCACCTGCCTATCGAGCAGCACTGGCTTGCGTAAAGCTATTCATGAGCAACAACCCCTGCTGACAACACTGGCCCCATTACACTGACAAGCCAAAAAACATCAGAGAGGAAGATACACACACACACACACACACACACACACACACACACACACACACACACACACACACACACATACACAAATACACGCTCATGCTCACAAAGACAGAGATGGTGAGCAGAGAGGACAGGGAAGGAAGAAGAGAGGAGGGAAAAGAGGACAGGAACACTGCAATACAAGGGAAACAGAGGACAAGAAGAAATATTACAAAATTCTGAATATAGACAGCATGAAAACTCTTTTGGCCTTATCTGTCCATCCATCTATAAGCCTGTCTATCTGTTTTTCTATCTTTCTGTCCTTGCCTCTTGTATTTCTTATTTATTAAGGGAAGGAATGGGAGCTTTCCCTGAAACCAGCTCTGAAATGAGCTTTGGTGTGACTGTAGGGGGGAAATGAATGAATGTGTTTACAGAGACAGATATCACCACCTCCACCTTCCTTTTTTAAAAGACACAGGTACCTGGGCAAACAAACACACGCATATATATACAGATTTGCCCGTGCACACAGCAAATGAGAAACTAACACAACACAAAACAACAAACACCCATTCACTTCACGGATGGAAACCTTACTGAAAACATTAGCAGGTACTTGCAACAATATATAAAATATATTGTCATTATTGATAATTAATTATTGACTTAAACTATTTCCTCTTACTTTCAATCCATCTATCACAAATGGAATATTTGCCCCAGACACTGGCAATATATTTTAATGAAGCACTGCAGCTGCTCACTGATTTAGCAGATGTGTGGGTGGTTTGAAAGTGTGTGTGCGTGTGTGTGCTTGTGTGTGTTCGTGTCAGCATGTGTGTATATAGTTACGTGTATTATCATTGATATGTTAAGGACATGAAAATTTGAAATAATTGGCTCCTGTAGGCTGGAAAGTAATTTGGAGGGTTTTCTTCCTTCATCAGCACACTGCTGTGATTAATATGTGACTTTGTCTCTAGCTTTATTTTTCAAGCCCTTATAAACAAGACACTCGCTGAGATGTCTCTGTGTGCATTTAATAATCTCCTCATTTTGGTCTATGAGCATCTTATTACCTGTCTCCTTCTAAACTGCTTTCAGGAATTTGTCTAACCCTGTCTTGCGAGTCCTCCCAAATACAGAAAAATGCATTTGATTGCTTGAGAAGCCAGTTATAGTCACTGGACTAAACCTCTTAAGTCGGGCTAATAAAATGGGATTCTGCATAAATACAGTATGTGCGTACACACTTATCAACCAGAGACTAGAGAAGTACTATGCAAGACAGTGCAAGCAAAAAGAGGGTAGAGGAAAAGAAGGGCGATGTTCGCTCAGTTTGTGATGGAAAAGTGGGGAAGCAATGAATCTGACAGCCTACACAGTGTTCGACACTATGCTGTTCCTCAAATGTCTGCATGCCTTCAATGAGCAAAAAGAGTACAATGTAGTTGAGAACTCACTTCAGGTGAGTTACCTTCGCAGCCAAACTCCTCTGATTTCAATTATTACAATTCTCTGGCCATCAGCCTGCTGTACAAGTTTTCCAAGAGCAGACACTTAAGTTTACGGAAATGGTCAATGTTAGAGTTTTTGTCCAGTTGTCTTGTCTTTCATCATCATCAATACTTGCATCCTCATTATCATCTGTGTACAGCAGTATTTCCTACCTGGTTGTAGCTGTGCACGGCTCCTCCAACCTGCCCGCTGCGCTGAGGAGTTGCTGCAGAGATGCTGTCGCTAAGGGCGAGGGTCTGGTTGCTATGGTAGCTGGCAGAGTACTGGAGCGAAGCCTCCGGGGTGGAGTTGAGCTGCAAGGAACTCTGGGAAAGAAGAGCCGGTCCTACCGATAGAGACAGTAGTGGTGTATGGTTTGATGGGAGGTGGGGGTTGAGTTTGTGTGTGTGTGTGTGTGTGTGTGCATATAGAGAGAGAGAGTGTGAGGAGAGAGAGATTAAGAGTGAGAAAGAGAGGGGGCGTGAAGGGGAAAGATTGAGAGGCAAAGAGTGAAATGGGGAAGAGAGAGAGAGAGAGAGAGCAGCAATTTAGAGCAGATAGTGCAGCAGTGCAGCACTCCGTGAGTTGGAGATGGCATACATAATTTATTAGCAGAGGGAAAGAGAAACAGAGGAACAGAGAGAATGGGAGGAGGAGGAGGAGCAGGGAGATGGAGAGGATGGGAGGAGGAGGGCTGAAAGGAAGAAAGTTGTAATAGATGGAACACCTAATAACTTGATTTGTTACCTCCCCAAACGTGTTAGTTTTTACCTACTGTCGACTTGAGCAAAACTTCACTTGACCCCTTGTGTACGATATAAGGAGGGTCTACTTTGGAATTAATCATTAAACATTGTTTCATTTCTGCTGATGTTTAGTAGCTTTGCAGGATATTGGAATATGGCTGCATACATCACAACGGCTGGCATACTCAATTCACCTTCCATGCACTTTGACAGCCTAAGCACCATTAAATCATTAACATATATGAACCAAATCGGCTTTAGTCAACGATGAGTATACACACACACACACACACACACACACACACACACACACACACACACACACACACACACACACACACACACATACACACACACACACACACACACACACATACACACACACACGGCAACCTCACCACCCAGTTTAGAGGCAGCTTCATTTCTACCACCTGAAGCAGTCACTGCTGTGGCATCAAATAATAATCCCCTCTCTCTGATTCCCATGCTGTGCACATGAAGCTTATATTGATTGGGAATAAGAACATCATAACAAAGTTTTTGAGATAGACTATCTTCTAAACTGTGTGTGAAGTGATGATGTGAACCGAAAGGAACTGTTACAGACCACTCAAATGTCATTATAGACTATAGGTTTTCTGTATGTCTTATATGTGTGGTTTGGTTTTATTGAAGAGCAGTTAGGTCTATGACCTGTTCACTCAGCAATGTATAAATATTTAACAAAGTTGCTATTTTTATACTCTCTCCCTCTCTGAATACAAATTTCAACAATATAAGTATATAGTTACTGTTATGCAGTGTAAAGAAACCAAGAAACCAAAGTCTCTTTTTTCATTTCAAATTTCTAAATATCATGAGCATGTCCTTATAAAGTCGACAAAAAGTGTTTGCTCCAGAGCTCACTGGCATTTTTCTTTTTTTCACCCAAAATAACAAAAGCCCTTATTATTCTCCCATATATATCTGGTTGCTCTCTCTCTCTCTCTCTCTCTCTCTCTCTCTCTCTCTCTCTCTCTCTCTCATTCTCTCTCTCTTCCCCCAGAATTCCTTTCTCCCTGTGAGTCTGTGCGCTGTGAACCAAGATCAACTCCTGTGCTTCTTGCCTTCACAAAAGACTTGTCTTTTCTCATCTCGATTCATCCCTTACTTTTTATGAATTATTAAACAGCACTCAGTGTTACGCAGACTGAGTGGGAGCTCCCAAACTCATCATCACTCAGCCTGGTGTTTGTTACATTGTGTGTGCTGTGTGACAAAACGGTATGTGTTTGTTTCGTTCATGTGACGTAAAGTGTGTTTGTTCTGGATGGTCAGATGATCGGAACGCCATCAAGTTGGAGAAATAATTAGTGTATTTAGGAGTTCAAGTCTTTGTGCATGTGTAATAGCAAGTGTGTACATGTAGGTGCTCTCTTATATTTTGATTATAAGTGAGAGGGTGACGTGAAAAACACTGCTTTCAGTGCTCCTTTCATGCCCCTCATGAGTCTTACAGAGTCTTCATTCTCACATGGAAAATATAAATATTTCAGCAGCTCAGTCAAATTATGAGCATCATGTTCTTACTCAATCTACGAATTTCTTACACACACAAACCTCACATAAAGAAGGGTTATACCTTTTTTCTAAAAGGCTGGTTTTAAGATAGCACAAAAGACCAAAAGCCACAGTAATTGCTTCGAGAAGTAAATTTCATTTCATGATGACATTAACATTTTTTAGTTTGTGACTCTCTAAACTCTTATTTATGTGTACAAAGGGTTGTGTGGCTCTGTTGTGACACCTTACCAACTACAGTATCAGCTGAAAGCAAAAAGCCTCCCTGTTTTGTGCCACCTTGCACTGAAGTCAGCGACATGTCACCGACATTCTGTGTATTTACCACTAAGCTATTTGCAGCGCTACCATTCGGGGGAAAACACACACACACACACACACACACACACACACACACACACACACACACACACACACACACACACACACACACACACATTGCTAAAGCTGAATTTATCTGCACCCACACATTGTGATACTTCTGGTAGAAGCCCATGCAAAATGGGAAAAACAGCTGGGTATGGAGCACCCACAATAAGAGTGCTCACAATGAGAGTGCCATCTATTTGGACTCAGATAAAGCCAGAATGACGGGGACTCAGGCGCTTCCTACAAGCAAGATAAGAATCAAATTATCTGACATGTCTCCCTACTGTTCTGCATGTGCTTAAACATGCAGCTTGTTTCTTATCAAAGAAGACCAGGAACAGCAATTTTGAGGGAAATATTCCAGCTCTAACCTGTCCAGCTTTTGTGCTATACTACATATACAATTCATGAGGTGTATAAATGTGTGTTTGTGTGTGCATGCACACACATTAGGTAGGTACTCCACACTGGCCAACCCATTCTAATAGTACTAGAAATGACACATGGTGAAACTTGCGGTATAATATGCAAGTAAACATATACAGTGCAAATTCTCAAAATGCAATCCATTATAGCAATATCAACTATCAAAAAGGTCAGCAGACAATACATAAAATGGGAATGCAGTGATCCAAAACCAATGACCTGCAAAGAAAATGCCAAGCACATTTAGCAAGACCTCATACAGAGGAGGCGTCTCAGAATAATTTTTTGAAATCATTTATCAGAATACAAGGCATACAGGATGGAAAAGCTGCTTGAACCTGGAACAGCCTGGTATGTTCGTGTGTTTACGTGTTTATGTGTCATCTGCCTGGCTCTTATCTTGTCTCCACATCAAAAGAGCAATGACATTTTATCTGCTCATAGAAGAACAATGATTATGAATTAAACCAGTGCTTGGTTTTGGGGTCAGTTGTATTTATTAATCAACTACAGTAACCTCTACAGTGCCGAACTAAAGCTGTGAGAAAATTTATCTCTCAAACTTTTTGTGTGTAAAGAAAGTATTCTCATTTACAGATACTCTACTTACTTTATCTAACTATGTACTGAACTATATACTATACTTAATCTGGAACTACATCCTCCCTTGACTCCCTAACGTGCTTACTGTAAGTACAAATGAAATCCGGGTCAAAATTCAATATTGACACAGGGGACTTTTGCACTTAAGCCAGATACCTAATGGCTTAAGGGACTAATAAGAATACATTTGCTCCTTTCCTTTCAGGAAAACAAAAAGAATTACCAAAATATACCCACCATAACTCTGTATTTAAAACCAACTACAGGTGTAGCTTTTATCAAGACTGTCTGGATATTCTTTCCCCAACAGTAACCCTGTTTAAGGAGTGACAGTGCGTGGCTGTGCAATTAAAAATGCCTGCTAGAGTTAGGCAGCAGACCTTGATTTTGATTCATCATGTGTTAACAAAGTTCTTAAAACAACTAATTTCCCATCTACAAAATAAACTAATGTGAATAAACATAAACATTTAAATTCATATTAAATTTGTACCTTTATGCTCTAGAAATTGTATTTTGTTTGAGTGGCAGTACTGCTTTGATGAAGTGCACCTACGTTCTCCACTGTCAAGTATTCCTGATTCCTGGAGGGAGCGAATGCAGGAATCCACCAACTCCAAACCTGTAGTCAACTCGTCCTCGATATCCTTTTGTCCATCCGCTGTGAAGGAAAAAAAGAGAATGACAGATACAGAAAGACATAAACAAAGAGAGAGAAGAGAGAGACATAGAGAGACAGAGTTATAGAGAGAGAGAGAGAGAGAGAGAGAGAGAGAGGGAAGGAGGCAGAGAGATGAATGAGATTGCTCTTGGTTGTAACCTCAATCATCTACTCTCACAGTCCGTAAAACCCTACACATTATGACTTGGTTATGAGCTGTAGGACATTTGGATTATATGCTGGAAAGAACCCTGATAAGTCTGCCCTGGGAGCTGCCTGACTGGAAATGAAGTTGTTCAAAATGTGTAGTTGATTCAATGTTAAGTGTGTCTAAGAACATTTGGAAAACTTGTGTGCATGTAAGCAGCAGACGAGCGAGAAAAACAGGCAAAGAGAGTTCTGTATGCTTGTGGTCTTTACACATGCAGATTGACACTGATAATGGCCTGGCACTACTTAGACATTCTGATATGTATTTGAGTGTGTTACTATGTCTCTGTGCGAGTTTTTGTGCATCTCTGTGTGTGTGTTCGCAATCATCTTTTAATCCATCAGGTATGTGGGTTGGTGCTTCTGCCCATACATTACTGGGCTGCTGGTATAAATTTCAAATGCTCCTTGACACACAATTTTCCTAGTATGTCACTCAGACACGAGGTGGAACAGACCTTGTTGGTGTCGGGGCAATAAATCTAATCCTTCAACTCAAGATGTGTTGCAAATATAAAACCCTGCAGATTCTGTCAGTGTCAGTAATGTTTGGAGTTAAAAAAACTATCATGAAAATGTGTCAGGGGTCACTTCATGCAACAATATCTTTACATGCGTGTGTGTGTCTGTGCTTGTGCAAACATTTTTACTTTACCTTGAGCGTTCCAGCGAAATTGCTCATCTGTCGAACTGCAAAAGAAGAATGAAGTTAACAGTAGGAATAATAAAAATTGCAACGGTCATTTAGGCCCTGTGCACTCAGGTAACAGTCTTTTTATTCTCACATGTTGTAGATTCATACACAACTGCATGTGGACACACATTCATGCGCATGGACACACGCAAACAAGTCTTCTTTTCGATTCTCTTGAGGCCTGTCAATTGATCGGTGATGGAAGGGGGGTTGATCAGATAGAAAAAGACAAAGCGAGATAGAAGGAAAGAGACAGACAGAAAGTGAAAGTTAGAGACGAGTATTGAGCTGCCTGCTGTGTGATCAATGCAGACACGGACAGACTAACTGATACATATAGACTCATCTGACTTCATCTACACCATTAGACTGGCTGTCTGGGCTATTTGGCTTGTGTCTGCATTCGTCGCATTTCGACTGTTTGGTATTCCACATACACAACTTTCTAATTGCATGTCTGTCCGTGTGTATGCATGTGCACCTTGGGTGTCAATCGTCCAATTTGTGTCTAAAGTGCTAATGTGCCTTCATGTGTGCACAAGTTTGTTGAGGTACATTAGAATGAGTGAATACATTTACATATGTTTATCTGTTTATTTGTCTGGTTGGCTGAGATGGTATTCTTCCAAGGATGGGCATTTTCTAAATAGCTTTTATAGATTGATTTGACTGGTTGAATAAGTTTTGATCTTAAACACAGTAGTGGATGTCTAGAGCATCAGGGTCTTGTAATGCATGCAGTGGTTAATACTCTGCCATGGTAGTAGGCAAGGGGAGAGGTTGTTAAGGAAAAGAGAAAAATACTTTAGCTATGTGGCAATATGGTGGCTACAAACAGCCTAGCCATTTAGTCATTATGAATAAAGGACAAAAAACAAAAAAGTTTCTGATACGTTTTAGCCTGTTAGATACTTTGGCCAGCTGCTGTCCTTGCAGAACCTCAGGACCTGTGCTGTTGTCAGGACAGCTACTTCTGAAGCGTGACGACCACACCAGAGGTCGGAGTTGGTGTGGACTGAACGGATGGACGATTCAGTATTGCTTTCGAGCCAATGACATCTCACTTCTGGTGTAAGTTGAGTTAGTTACTGCAGATGTACATTACAATCATGGTGAAAACTAAACTATAACCATCTGTAACCTAAATGTATCCATTTAATTAGTAAAACTTGTTGAGACCATTACACAGTCTACTGAGTAACAGGGCTCATTGTTTTGGAAGGCCAAAACATATTTCATTTATGTTTCGCCATTACACAGAAACAGTGACTGTTCAGTATTAAAATTATAGTAAATGTGATTAAATGTGAAGTGTAAGGAGGGAGAAGATGGTCTGTTGAATATTGTTGAACGGACATTATGCTTGCAACATATAAGACCAAATCTCATGACCTTTGTCACTGAAATCAGGTCACAATTCAAGTGATTCCATATGTGGTTTCAGATGTTAATAAAATAACAAAACCTTTCCACTTTGTAATCACATACTTATAGTAATCAATGTTGATTTTTAGCCAATAGTCAATAGTTTTGTGTGTCGGACATTTTTCACTGTGTTTGAATGGTTTCTGCTCTTCATGCCCTCGGGATGCAGCTTGTCCTGCAGTTCTTATTAGTTGAAATTAATTATTATGTAGCTGCTAATCACTGTAATGAACTAGTGCAGCACTAAAGACGGGACAAGCATGAATGCAGGAAAAGTCAGATCAGTGACGAATTACCTAAGCAGAAATTTAATCACCTAATCATCCAATCACATCAATGTGGGAGAAAAGGTTAAATGGATAAATCTCCTTGACAACTGGCTATGTAGTATTTTACTTATTTGGAATATTGTAACTGTTTTAAAGATAATAATGTTAATACGCACCATCACTTAATCTTTTAGGTTGCCCACCCACTTACTCTAAACTGTATCACTTGATTAGCACACTGCATGTTTCCTTTTATTTCATTTTCATATTATGATTTTTAGAACAAAGATAATGCAAATAAAATTAAATGCTTTGGTGAAATAAGTCATCATAGAATTTGTTTAATAAAGTTCAATGCCCAAATTTCCTGATTTGGGATGAAGGGACTCAGTTTAAATGGACACTGTTTAAACTTCATAACAATTACTCTCCAGTTGGGACTGACTTTGACTGGTGTAAGTAAAGGTCAGTTGAAATCAAAAATGTAAAGACTTTACTGTTTTGTAGCCTACTAAGTTAATGAAGCACTGTCATTGTTGGGGCAGCAACATCCTCAAGGATAGAAACACAGAGTTGTGACCAAAAAGTAATTGTTCAAATGCTTGGACCAGCAGAGAGAAATGTAAAAAGGCAATTAATCCCCTGTTACTTCTCAGTGGTGAATATTATAAAAGTGTGGCGGCACTGTGTGACTTCCTTTTGTGAATTTGTTTGACTGCCTGAATGTGAATTAGGATTATGCTAAGCAAATCTTTGCTTGACAGAAAAAGTTTAAAATAAATACTCATAAAGCTGACCAGTGCTTTTCCACTGTGGGATAGCAAGTTCCCTGATACAGGCCATAGTTCCTCTATTATACATAGGGTTTGGTACAGGTTTATTCTTTTTTATTTTTCTATTGCTCTATTATATATTCAACTGCTTCTGATTCTTGTTATATGAGGAAAGCTGATTCTGATAATAAGAAAGAAAAAAAATGCTTCATTATGTCAAATTCTCTCTGGATTTACTGTAGCCTATCACGCTGTATTTTGCCAGCATTGAAAGAACCAACCCTGGGTCACTATTCTGAATAGTATACAGTAAACATGCCATATAGACTGAAGGGCAAGTTCTTATAAAATTGGAACTGCTTCTTGACACCCAATCCCAATTGTAGGTGGACTGATTTTATTGCAGGCAAAATCTAAATCTGGCTCATGCAGAGAAAGAACTTAGGTAACTTGCACTGGCATTACACGCACACACACACACACACACACACACACACACACACCACACACACACACACACACAAACACAAACACGCCAACAAAGACACCTGTAGAGGAGAATGATAACCAGGTGGTGGAGGAACTGTGCTTTAATGTGCCTACAGCAAACAACAGGGAAAAAGTAGTAAACATTGTGTCACTGAGTGTTAAAGTATATTTGATTAGAGAGAGAAAGAGAGAGAGAGAGGCAAGGGAGAAAAAGAAAACTTTGCATGAGACACTCAGGGAGCTGATAGACAGGAGAGAGAGAGATTTAATAGGCAGAGCATTATTCCAGCACATTGCACACTCTCGTCTGCAATGCCACAACACAGGCGAGGCAGTGCTTCTCTTTTAACAGTGAGCCTGTATTAAAGAGACATTTTAAATTCACTATTCCACTCTCAAACGCCACACAACTTAAATCAACAGACAGCGTCCTCTACCGTTTCCTATGAAATCCACATGCACACATACCCACACACTCTACTTAACATTCACAAACATGTAGCCTGGAAGAAAAATATAACATAAATACAGTGTATATATAGTCGCAATTGTGCATGAGCGTGTGTGTCTCATGGGAATATGAAGACTGAAGTATAACTAATGCATTCAAAAACAAGACTTGAACACAAACAAGTAAACTTTCTGGTGGTATGGTAGCCTTCTGGTGTCTAAGTGAAAAACTTACTATACTATAGTAGATATACCAAACCTTAAGACACAGTAAAGAGTAATATTGTGTGTGTGTGTGTGTGTGTGTGTGTGTGTGTGTGTGTGTGTGCATACTGTACATATGATACATGCATGTCCATATGCACTGTTGCATTACTAAGTATAATCTTGTACTGGAGAGATTTTGCTAAAAGGGAGTACAGAGTGCAGTTGTGAATTTTTAGTACACCAATAAAAAACAGTTAAACATGCATATAAGGTAGTATGTAGCCATCCAGACAGGAATCCCAGCAGCCACATCCTTCATGACTCATTAGTCCTCAGCTTGGAGAGCATTACTCCGAAAGAGTTTCACACTGCCACACAAGGTTCTGCTCAAATCCTCCAGCTGCCTCTCTTCACAGATAGTACCACTTAAGAACACTTGCCCGTCCTGATAAGGCTGTCACTGTGGATGTGTGTATATGTATGTACGCCCGGCACGGAAGAGCATCCACAGTTTTCTCTAAAATAACACAAGAATACACAAGTTTTACAGGTAAGGCCTTAATCTGCAAATTATAATTGCATTTGAATTGCTTTTTCGCTACTTGTAGGTATACACACACACACACACCGTCATATGTGCAAGAAAATAGACCGGTATATATATACTGTATGCACCAAAAAAGACCCACCAAGATACACACATACACACATACACACTGTCAAATTCACACAAACATTGGAGTGAAGGTGCTTTCCATCTTTGATAATTGCTATCCTGTTGAGTTGGAGAGAGGAATAAATGGCATGCAGTCCTGGGATATTTCATTAATGCCAGAGTTAAAATAGGAGCTTAATAGACCATAATGTCCTGTCTGACGTTTACTAATGCCTCAGCAAGAAGTTGCCCTAAACACATCCCGGCTTTCCAAAAACTAACTATCTTTACAGGCATAAATCCATATTTCATTATCTGTGTTATTGTGGAACAAGGGATGTCAATTAATATCCATTTCCAGCAATTATCTAGCAAGTATAAGACAGGTAGGAAATAACTGACAGAAAGTGACAATGGGCCAGTAACAACATGGCTAATTTAATACAGCACACACACTAGTAACACCCTGCAGAGAGGGATAGAAAAGAATAAAGATAAATTCACCTGAACAAAACAGACTTCTTTCTGTTTTAGTCCAATTTTATGTTTGAAATGTTCAACTCTGGATGACCCAGGGACACTGAGATAAATGGAATAGAAAGGCAACACAAAGACTTTCCTAATTTTCACTCAGATATTTCTTATTATTTAAACAAAAACTGTAACAAAATAATGGCTTTAAGGTTGGCAAAGCTGTCAATATGAGCATTGAGAAATAGTAAGAAGTCAGAGGTAGGAACTCAAACGTGCTACTTGATCTACTCCATGAAGACTCATTCGTCTTTGCCTGCAAAGTGGTGCTACAGCACAACTGGGAGCTGGGGGGAATTCAGTTTCTTGTTCAAGAAGAGCTGAGCAAGCAGGATGGATAGCTGTGGACATGGCAGCTTGAACCCAAGTTCTCCAGCTTAGGTGATCCTCTCCTAAAGGCACCACCCTCATACCTTTATAAAATCTAGAGTAACAACTATTCATAGAGACGGAATATAGAGAACCATTCGAGCCAAACATGGGCAAGTTGTTAATTACAAAGCAGTCCTTTCATTAAGCTATAAACCCAGAGAGAGAAAGAAGGATGGCGTGAGATTTGTTATAACAAATGGAGTGTTGGTGTGTTTCTTTCATTGCCAAATTTTAGATGAGTAGTGAAGAACAGCACCAATAAACTAGACCTCTTTTCCATGTTGCACTTACATGACTCACAAAAACTGATTAAACTGCGAAAAACTGCATTCTCCTACACACACCAGGTATTAACATTATACCAGAGAATGTCTATGTCATTAAGGTTCAAGTTTACTTTATTTGTACCCAAAGGTAGATTTGGTTTGTAGTAAAAGACAAGGCATTCCTCTTGACAAAATATACAAACAAAGAACAACTCTGACAATAGGAATCTAAGTAATCAGGACTTACAGAGAGAGATCAATAAAAAATATTGGTACAAAATATTTATCCATCCTGATAAAAAAAATAATTAACATTTATACTCAATGTATTATCATTGCAAGAGGCAATGTACATAGATTTTTCATCAACTTCCACAACAATACATTTTTACATTTATATGATATACATATGCTAGTGACATGGCACTCAAGTAGGTAGTAGTAATGGAAAACAAAAAAATCACCAAATTCCTTAGCTTACCATAAAGCCCCATGATGGATATGTAAATTATGTGTCTGATATCTTTATTTGTTCATATATAATTGAAGGCAATGAGAAGCCTGACTGTCTGTAATTAACTTCTCATCTGATTTACACTTGCTTACTAAACCCTTATTTGTGAAATCTTTCCAGTAGGGTTCACAAGCCAACTGTACACAAGCAA
Source organism: Dicentrarchus labrax (assembly GCF_905237075.1). Taxonomy (NCBI): domain Eukaryota; kingdom Metazoa; phylum Chordata; class Actinopteri; family Moronidae; genus Dicentrarchus; species Dicentrarchus labrax. Next base: position 10,031,397 of record NW_026136709.1, on the reverse strand, counting down.
CCAACCAAAAATGTTGTTGAGCTATCACACTTCAACCAGGTTTTTCTAGTCACTCATTTCAGTAGAAAATGTCCAGTGACCTGAAAATATCTTCAAATCATGACTGAAGGTCAATACGAAGACAAATTACTAGTAGTAGTAGTAGTATTAGTAGTAGAGCCCTATATACACTGATGTGTTGTGAAACATTTATGAGCACCCATGCGAGGTAGATGATTTTTTTTTTTAGGAAGAAAAGTAATGTTCGGACAAAATTGTGTCAATTCACTTTTAGGTGTGGAGCTGCTTTGGGAACCACTCAATCTTTTTGTAGATGTTGTATGGATACATATCTACCCACTGGTGGTTGTCATAACAACAGTGTTGTACTTCATCATCATCAGCATGACAGTGTGACACCATAACGATAATCTGTCAATCGAGGCAAAGGAGTGGGCTTTTATGCTCCGCACAGGGCGTGAGGGTGGGGTGTGTGTGTGTGTGTGTGTGTGTGTGTGTGTGTGTGTGTGTGTGTGTGTGTGTGTGTGTGTGTGTCTATGCATGTGAGCGAGGTAGAGAGTTTTGAAACTGTCTTTGTGTTGGCAGTGGGTGAAATGACAATGTGAATGAAAAGAATGAAATCAACACAAAACTACATCACAAACAAGACTTCAACTAACACAAAAATATGTCAAAACATTGAGGCTGAAAAGCAACATTTGGTCTTGTTTATGTGGACGCATGTATGGCATGTCTACTTTTATAATATATACGTGTCTATGTATGTACGTGTGTGTGTGTGTGTGTGTGTGTGTGTGTGTGTGTGTGTGTGTGTGTGTGTGAGAGAGAGAGAGAGTGTGTGTAGGTGTGTGTGTGTGAACTCTCTGATACTCTATTCAGAACGCAGTCTATTGTGCTCACAACAAGGCTGAGGACAAACTTTTGTGGATATGACAGCTGAATGACAGTTCAACAGTTGGGATGGAAGAGAATTGTCTAGTCAAAGTGTTCACTGAAATGACTTCTAATGCTTGACTACTGACAGCCGCAACAAAAACCCACAAAAATCCTACAAAAAGGAAGAAAAAACAAAAACAAAAACAAAAAAAACAATGCCCCATGGTATTGAAAAGTCCAATGAAGATATTTCAGCTCTGTATCTTTCTCCTCTCCCACTCAGCTCCTTTCAAGTCCTACACACTAAAATGCAGATGTTTAGCCTCAGTCAACTGATGGTCCCCCAATCTTGTGCAAATACACCCACAAGACCTGATTTGTTATCATGCAGCCTTATTCTTACCTTAGACACACTTGTGCATGCCGCAAATAGGAACACACACACACACACACACACACACACAGACACACATTTATTTATGGCTGTAGGAAAAAATAAAAAATAAAAATGGCAGCATAAACAATAAAGATGCAATCACACACCCCTCTGTGCTATAAGTCATTACTGCATCTGCAGGCACATGTACTGTATACTGGATACACACATGCATGTCTGTACCATATATAAGAGGCTTTAGTATTTAGTGTATTGTGCATGCCAGAATTTGATTTTTCTTTCTTAAACATTGCCAAGAAGTTAATGGGAATCCCAACTCATCTACCAAACAAAGATTGGACTTCTACTGTACATCCTGCAGGATCTTATTCAGTGAGTGTCCTCTGCAGGGGACTTTTTAGTTTCTTTCAAAAAGGGAACATTTTTCATGAATGTTCACCATCTAAACAATTTCCAGTGACAGATATATTTTTGAAAGCCCTGTTAGATAAAGTATACACTTGCATGCAATTACTCTACCATAAACTTTAATTGCACAGACTGTGCAAGGTCCCTCACAGGGTATGTCTGTGTCTGCATGCATGCCTGAACACACATTCATACAGTTACTTGTGTGTGTGTGTGTGTACACATGCACAAAATATGGTTTTCCACAGTGAGCAGCACCTGCTGGTTGCACTATTTCAGCTCAGGAACATCTGCTGTGTGTGTCTAAATCACTAAGCTATTATAGTTATTATGATAGGTGGGCTATCGTCGTTTTGCACCAGCACAGATAATGACAGAATACTTCCATGCATAATTCACCAGGGACGGGTGGCCTGACACCGGATGTGCCCTGTATTATTGTACTCCACACAGATAGGGGCTGTCTAATATTTATACTCATCTAACAAGGCTTACTGCAGCAAGACTGTTATGACATGTTATTGAACTAGAGATTAAAAGCTCTACTGCACAAACATTATGAAATGTCAGAATAAAAGTTAAACTTTTGGTATTATTGAACAATAGACACAAAGTTTTAATGTTGACTTATCATTGAGCTATGAAGGAAGAAGTTAATTGTGACATATTAGACAAGTATAAATAATGACATTTGCTTGATCCTCATTATTTAACTAGAGTATTTTAACTTTACCTCTGATACATTGAGACACATGTAATTACTAGTGTGGTGTTTGTTTGTTTGTTTGTGCATAATACTGTTTTTATAAGTCGTGTTTAGTGACTTTACAGTTTGCTCTGTAGATCATACAGAAACCCAGGAGCCCTATAAAGGAAATGCGTATAACACACATGTGCAGTTTAGTAGCGAGTAAAACCATACTGTGCAGTTGTAAGTAAAAAAAACACTTTACAAGCTGGAGGCTAGTACACTGAGCATCTAGATTGTTGATTTTCTAAATGCAATGGCTATATCAAAGGCTCAAAGAAATATAATGGTCACAAAGATACATCCAATACTGTGCTTAGTATTTGCTAGCAAATTGTCAAGGTCAAGTAGGGCTGTCACAATAACCAAAATAATAATGAAATACTCTGCTACTGACAAACTAACTGCAGGGTAATGTTACATCACACCATGATCAGTCCCAGATAGCGGCCATACTAAAGGGAATCGTCACCGCAGAAGCGCCACTGTCAGGAGGATTCTCTCTGCTGCTCAATATCCCACAATTCACAGAATCACAAGCACCATATTGTTCCATAATCAAATCAGAAATTTGCCCAGGATTGCATCAGAGTCATGTAGCCTCCACCTCATTCATTCTGGAACTCCTGACTGGAAACACTGGCCTTTTCGTAGAAGATGCTGACGGTCTGCTAATTAGGCTCCACCAGTTCACCACAGCTGTGGCGTTTGCATCCCGCGGCTCACCGGTGTTTCAGTTGAAGTGACCCTGTTAAGTGGCAACTTTCAGTCCAATGCGTGCCACCATTACCACCACATCCCAATGAAAGTCACCAATTGACAGGGTCAATCGTTAAACTGAAACACCAGTAGACCCAAGAGACGGAAGCAGAGAGTGCAGGTGAGTACATGCAGGTACTGAGATGAGACATTGTAGGCCTACTAAGTAATTAGAAAGGAAAAGACAGACATTATTTTGCTTTGCCTTGCTTTGTTCAACAGATTTAGAATTTTCTATTTGTGTACGACATTGTATGCTTTTTTCAACAGTTAAAGAGTGATGTAAAACAAAAACAGACAACACATTTTAACAAAACCATCTGCAATATTAATTGAAAGACATGCACTGTTGGCTTCATTAAGGCCTCCTTGACTGAACCATAATCGCATGTGACAAAGTAGCCGTAATATTAGCATAACAATACAAATTTACATATGAATAATAATACCATGGGCTGCTAAGTACACCAGCAAATTAAAGTCAAAAGGACAGATGATGTATCAGTACCCTGCTGGCCCATAAAAACTAAACTAAATTCTGAAAACAGAGGACAGACATCTCAATGTTTACAGCAGGAGATGAGTAGATGAAAAACTTGATACAAAAATTTCATGTGAGCCCCAATAAGTGTCACTGTATTAGAGACTGGGTTGATTATTAGACAAACAGCATTGGATTAACACAGATTACACAGACCAAAGGTGAAAACTCCCGGAACAGCAATCATAATATGTAAACTGTGTTGCTGGCTCACAGTCAGAAACAGTTTAGCCTCACCCAGTGGGAGCCACTGATGATTGATTCTACATAAAGAACTGTCATTGGCACTAACTGAGGTCTAGACAGTGTGCTGTTAGTCATCAGTATGTTTCTAAAACCAGTTGTGATTATTAGAAAGTGGAATGAATCTGTGACTGAGGCCGAGTTTGTTTCCCATCATATATATATGAATGTTACCCTTTAAAGTTTGTGTTGTGACTCATATTTCATGCCGTCAATAGAAAAGGGGTTGTACTTCTGTTTGACGTATGATTTTCATGGAACACTTCCACAAATTCCCAGACAAACAACTTTTTTTGTTTTAGCAATTCCACACTTTTTTCCTTCCATTCACATGTACACAAATTCATTCTATCAGTTGAGTGGAATGAGGCATGTCCTATCCATTTACGCATAAGAACACGTCATTGCCCAAGTCATATTTCTTTTTTAAAACAAGCAAAATCACCACACCGTCTGGATCTTGGTTGAGAAATAAATTGTAATCTCCTGTAGCTCGTCAGTCACTGTGAAGCCCATACCCATACGTTGATACAACACAGACACACACAGGCTCACATTCAAGGGCAGTAGTATGCTGTCATGGGTGGATAGGACATCTCAGAGCTTTGAGGGCTGAAGCAGTTGACGGTCTAAATCACTCTTCCCCCAGAGGATAATCTAACCAATGATTTAGTGGGAGTCGCCGAGTCGGTCTCAGCAGCTTCCACTCCAGCGGAGAGATATATTAGTGTGTGTGTGTGTGTGTGTGTGTGTGTGTGTGTGTGTGTGTGTGTGTGTTTGTGTGTGTACAGTATGTGTGTGAGCATGCAAAGGGGGAGAGGTTATTCGCCTTGCAGTGCCTCTCTCTTTGAGGCCCCCATGAGACCAATTACCAATACTCTGTGGCTTCACACACACACACACACAGAGACACACTTGTAATCTTACACCACATAGGAACTGTCGCTGCTTGACTGTGTGATCAGCATAATGGCTCAACATGAGCTTCATACTGTCATTAATCAGGGGAGATCATTTGAAGAGTGGGATAGTTATTACATAAAAACACACAGAAAACTATAAGACTTAAGTGCATTATTCTACATGTCAAATCAGAGGAGACAGGAGCAAATGTTAGCCAAGAAAGTGTTTAATGACACTAATGCTGTGTGAACTTTTAGGTCAGCGTGGTTGACAAACAAATCTACAAGAATTTTCGCATCTTGCCTTGTTATTTACATTGGAACAGACAGTAATCTTGTTACAGACGACAGGGAGCTTTGCCTCCTTGTTTGGTACTAAGCTTGATCATAGAGTTTCTTCTGGTCACTTCGCACAAATCTGCAGGCCCACACTCATTTTTATAACTACGCTTCTAGCTAATTCATTCTCTCAATATGCCATTTGTTTGAATTTAAAGAAGCTGTAAGTGGACACATTGTATTCATCACAATAGCAAGCTCCTGGGATGCATTCAATCATTTTCTTTGAATAATTCTCATTCAACCCTATACCACACAATTTGTGTCTGAAAATAATGGCCATGCATTGTATACTAATGCCTTCCTGGACCTATCGCTCATCTGGTTCACATTCCTCTACTGTAATTAATGCTATAGACAGTTACTGTTCCACAGGAGGGTGCCATGGCCTCTTTAGAAGGAAAATGAATAATGTTCATGGTCTATTACACAAATAACAGGGTGTAGGTGTGAGTGTAGGCGTTTAAGACGATGAGGCTGTTCACATAGCCGACATGAATTTTTACATACCATAAGTGGGAATACATGCATGTGTGATTGACTGATGAGAATGATGTGATGGGACGTGCAGTGGGACCCTGGGGCTGAGGTTTTAATTAACTGGGAGGAGTGGAGCTGGCTGGTCCGGCTATTACAATATATCACCATGTCTGGTCCGCAATGAATCAACAACACCCATCGAAGACCTAGAGCGCAGACACACACGCACAGACACAGACACACACTAAAGCCATCTGGCTAGCTGGGTGCAGATAACTTTCTTGTGATTTTGCTGTCTCTCTGTCTTTTCTAGCATTGCAAAGTTGTTAATTCTAATCATTTTGACTGTTGTCAATAGGCGGCAAATGTGTAAAAATCAACATTTGCTAACATCTTGAAAAAACAGAGGCACAAGAAAGATGTTAAGATTGGATTTACTGACTGAGTAATAGTATATAAAGCTTGTATGGAAAAATATATCGGGTGAGGATTATTTCTTGGTAATTTCCTGTTTGTTTGTTCATTTTTCATTTCTCTGGTTTTATATGCAAACACACACACAACACAAACACAGAAAGCACCACCTTCTTCCATTGATTTTACAATCATTCCTTAACCAAGAGTCAAATTTCTAAAATCATGTTCAATAATCATGTTTTAAATGAGGGAGCAGAAAAGAAGATTTGTCTGCATGCATGAAAGAATAGAAGCAAATGCACACAGTTGTGATAACAACTGCAGGTAAATAACAGGCCTATAGCAGTATACTGATTGCAGCAAAACCAGTGTTTGGTTGTTCTGCTGTTTTGATTGTAATGTTTCATTACAGCTGCATTAGGCCATATTATTTCATTATAATTTTGTTACAATTTATATTCAGTCCACATCTCAATGTCATGGTGACATCATTAAATTAATAAATGTGTCTCTATTACATCCAACAAGAAAAATTACACCTACACACTGTAGTTTCAGCCTGTATCCTGAATATACCCTGAATATTCCCTTTGCAAATAGCTGATATTGAGAGAAAGGAAATAAATAAGAAGAAGGAATGTGGTAATTGCAGGACAATAAATGTTCTGCACTGCAGGTGTACATGAGAGAGTAACATGTTTTTAAAAAGTAACATATCACTTTAAAGGAGCAATGTATAATACAGAAAATGTAACCAACTTTACAAACTTCCAGTCTTGCTTCATCTCATAACACCAATGCCAAGCGAGCATTTGTGTTTATTCGCCGCTGAACCAACTTAATATAGCTGTATAAACCCAAAATAAATAAATTTTGCTGAGATATGATATCAATAAACAGATCAAAAGGATGCCAAAATAACTACAGCATGATGGCGATTTGTAAAAAGTCTGTATTCATACTATGAACAGATTTCGGATTGATCAGGGCTATGATAACTTAGTTCACAGTAAAGTACAACTGATAGCTGAATCAAGTAACAGACATATTTTCAAAACAGACAGGCAGTCCACCTGCCTTGCTTACTTTTCTCCAAGCAATCTCCTTTTTTGTCCAGTCTCTTCATAAATATGAAGAAGTATCATAGAGCTCTAGGTGCCCACAGACGGCTACAACAACAAAAACAGTGTAACCGCAGACAGGTTGAGAGTGAAGATAAATCCATATTTAATCCTAAAAGTTTGAAAAATAAACTGAGCTTTCCTTCCACTACCAAACTTTGGCTCTCTCTCTCTCTCTCTCTCTCTCTCTCTCTCTCTCTCTCTCTCTCTCTCTCTCTCTCTCCAGAGCTTCCCCGGGCAAGCAACAGCTCTGTCCACTAAATAAGATGGCACACGCTGACATCAGTGGTGGATGTTAACCTGTTGTGTCATATCAATGCTGCGCTGGCTAAATGTTGTGTCGGTTATTTCCAACTCAGATATTGGAGAAATAATCACCTCTGTTTTCCAGCACTGGCATAAATTGCGGTCAATATTACAATAAGACAAGAAAACAATCAGTAAAGGCTACTGGCCGGATTGTTATTTTAAGTATCTGTATCGGCCCAGTCTTTTCCAATTGTTGCATCCCTAAATGTTTAAACATTCATAAATGATTATTCTGGCTATATCGTACATACTGCTCCTTTAAATGGGTATGCCAAGAGACCAAACACCTCCAGGTTCCATGTTACTCTTTCCTGATTTGGTCTATTTGATGAGCTCTACCTGAACTTTCTGTTTACAAGGCATATTAACTAGGCCTCAGAGTACTCTTGAAGAGGGTGCCTACATGTCTCCTTCTCTAGTAACCAAGATACCTTAAATTTCCCCCTTCCATTATGAATAAGCTTTGGCCATTTATTATAAACTTTAGGGCTTCCCTGCTGTACACAACAGCACAAGTAACAAGCTAAGTTTTTACTTAATTTCCTTCTTTAAAATTGACTTTTACATTTTACACTACAGTCACTTTCTTTGCTTTCTTTTTTATCTTGATTCATCTCATCTAAAGAGACAGCACAGAAACAGGCTCTTTTGTGAGGAAAATAGCCAGGGGAGGTACCTGAGGGCTAGAACCCTTTAGAATAGATGCCAACCTGAGCACATTGAAGCTAGCCATGAGACAGCTGGCCTCATGGAGAGATAATAGAAAGCACACAAGCAAATAAGGCTGCACTATTAATCGAAATATTATCGAAATTGCAGTGTGGCCAAGCACAATATGCAAATCGCAGAAGCTGCGATCTTTTAATAAAGGTGAAATGTGTGACAAAGCAGCAATATAATGATGTTCGGAAGAGATGCCCTGGCCGACAAACCTTGTTCTCCAGGTTAAGAAAACATGTTTGTTTGGTACAAAATTTCACATTATCATGATTTTAATGTTTTTTTTTTCTGTGAAAATAAAAATTATGATACAATGATCACATTCCCACACTAATCATGAATCATATCGTTATTGCAATACCTGTCAAATATTTTTACAATATTCTGAAGCCCCACAAGCAAACATTATTGTGAGACTAGATTTAAGACCAGAGCAGGCCATTTTAGATATACATGAATGTTTAACATGATTGCTTTGGTTGGGTTCTTTGGTTCATTTGGATCATTCTTTGTATGCACCATTTCCATTGCTGGAAAAAAATAAAAATAGATAATAATTACAAATAGATAATGATTAACATTATATGCAAGAAAAACACTACATTGGGCGCCCAGTTAGCTCAGTCGGTAGAGCTGGCGACCCATGTACGGAGTTGCTGCAGCCCTTTGCTGCGTGTCATCCCCTTTCTCTCCACCCACCTTTCCTGTCTCTCTACATCTGTCTCTATCAATAAAGCCAACAAAAGGCCAAAAAAATAACTTAAAAAAAAAAGAAAAACACTACTTAGGGCTCTCTCTCTTTATACGTATAAAAATATTATTCACATGTATGGGATCGGCTCTTGGTAGCAGCTGATATGCAAAGTTCAGGTTTTAGAATTGGTATTGGGGAGGGAAAAATGGCATCAGATCTCTACTAAGTTGTCAGGACTGGGTGATGCTCTTAAGCACACAGAAAGTAAGAGGTCTCTTTGTCACTATTTCACCGTACCACAAATGTCACCTAGCCACACAGTGTTCTCCTTCTTTACAATGGCGACAATGGCATAATGCCATTTCAATTTGTTATTAATGTTTCTTTTGACAGTCATTTATATGTTTTATGTAGTCAAATACTGTACAGATATTCCATCAGTTTCTGTGATTATAGACATATACTACAGTTAATATGTGAACAATGTACAGTCACACTTAACCTGCTGCTCTCCAACTCTTTCCAATGCTTATATACAAGTTGAAACCTAAAGAGACTATGACTTTCCACAAAAATTCATCTAGATTATGTCAGGTTTTACTCTTACCACCCAGCATACTGTCTGACTCATTGGGTTACAATGCAAACAAAAATCAATTTGGAACCATCTAGAGCAGGTGATAAAAGTCACAATGAAAAGTGTAATCACAGCATCCAGTTATGGCTCCTGGGAGGACACTGCCTCCACATCCAACCCCTGGCCCACAGGAAATAAACTTGCTAGCTTTATTGTGTTAATCTAAATCCTCTATGAAGTATTTGTGGGAATATGACGCTTTGTGCAGCACAGCACAGTATACTACATGCATTCTTTTATCTTTCAATGAATAAATCCAATCAATCATTTGTCCTGTCTTTCTTTGTTTGCTTTTAAACTGCGGAAGGCTTTAGTATTCATGTAGGCAGCAGAGGTAACGATGCAGAATAAAGGCTTGAAGTCTAAACAGACAGTTTGTCTTTTCTGTCGATTTGTGTCCTCTTCACACTGTCAGTACATATTAATGACAAAGTGTTTGTGAGGTTCACAAAGTTAAAGTGAAGAACTTGGGTTTGTGAAAACAAAAGGCCAGGCAGATGTGTGCATGCAAAAAGACACAGAAACAACCTGTACCTGGCACGCATACACAAACAAACACACACACACAACCTATCACCCACAATCCCTCCACTATGAAATCTTCTTCTCAAACTGCTCCAGGCATTGATTCCTTTGGCCTCAGGGTATGATGCCTCAAGAGGACAAACTCACTCATATTCTTTTTCTCCCGCTTGCCCTCTCAGCCTTTCTCTCTCACACACATAGACACACAAAACACACACACACACACACACACACACACACAAGGCAAGCCTTCTGAGGTCTTCCACTCTTCAACTCTTTTGAGGACATCTGTAAGAGGACAAGAACTTGAAAGCAGCCGTGTTTTTAATTCCTGCATGTTGATGAACATGTGCACATTTACTGGGACAAATACCTTCATTATTGCCTCTGCTTACAGCTTGCAGCTTGTCCTTTTTTATCTAAACACTCTGAGAATATCTCAGAGTCCCATCCATCTGTCTCCCTTTCTCTCTATAAGTTTATGTCTCCAATCCTCTTCCCTCACGTCTACTATTATCTCTTTTCTTTCTCTCTCATTTGCCTCTCCCTGTCTCTCCAAGTATCTGGACATTACCATTAACAATTTTACCTGCAGTATATATCCAGTGAATGTAAATGAGATGGTGGGTTGAGCTTACAAACAACAAAAAGTTGCAGGTATCTGTGTCAGTGGAGTATTAAACCTCTCACATCTCACTCCCATCATACCCTTTAACCAACACATGTGGTCCAAGTCAATCCTGTCCTATCTAATTAAATGTTTTTTTTATATGTTGGTTTTATATTGCATATTGATTGTGAGAAGTCATATAAGTCATATAAATATAATGCGGTAGTCCTGTAAAAGCATCTGCACATATTTATATTTTTGGGAATCCTAAAAAAAAATCTACAAAGATGTGGGCCAGAAAATATCTCTCTCTATATATATATCTTCATTCCATAAAGTAGTTTCCAGTTTTGATATTGTAGCTAGAAATACACTACGCTGGAATACTTAAACTTTCAAATGAGGAAGTACTTTGTTGGTCCCAGTAGAGGCATAATTTTGACTAACACAACACATCATGTGTAACACTGCAAATAATCACATATTTTTCTGTAATGCATCTCCACTGTGATCACTGTGTTTTTTACCATAGCTGTTATGACTTGCAGTTGGCATTTTCTGAACCAGCATATTTTAATCCTGTTAAATTAAAATTTCTCTCTAACACTGATCACATTGTCACCACAGACACTCAAACATAGAAAAATACATGCCTACTAGGCGGCAGACAGGCAGGCAGGGCGTCACACGCGTGATCCTGCACTCACTCGCACAACCACAGACACACAAACATTGCATATTAAAAAGTACGGTGATAGCCTGTCAAGTTTTTTGAGAGTACGGTCAACAAAACATCTATCTGTATGGATGAATGCACACGCACTTTTTTTCCGGCCATTACTGTTGAATTGACAGCAAAGTAGAGACCATAATCCCCTCATAAATGCATACTAATAACTGCCTTCACTACACACACACACACACACACACACACACACACACACACACTCTCTCTCCCTCAGAATAATTATAAGCAACAAAGTCAAAGGAGTGCCAAACCAAATGAAGAACACACACTGAAGGTTTTATGTAATGAATTCAGGGTAACTTTGGCACAAAGTGTAGTCCCTTTAGCACTGATCAGGCGTGAACACATTAGCACTGAACATGTGGGCTAGCAAGAGAACACATTGTTTCCTAGACAAACAAGGCAACAATAAACAAATCAACAAATAAAAATGATACAGTATCCCTCATGGCCAGTCAGTAACATATTTATCACCTTGCTTTGACCTGTAATTATACAACGCTCCCCTGGGCCAATCAATGTAATTTAGGAAAGGCCAAAAGCAGCAGCGGGATGCATCATATTTCCATATCTTGTTAAAATGTGATCAGAGTTGTCTGATGAATAAGTGATGGATGAGTGACATAGATAAACAAACAAACAAACCCACTACATGTTCACAAAATATTATCATGGGGGACTACTATGGCTAATGATGTCAAAAACAAAGAAAACAAATAACATGCGTGTTCAAATAGCCATCAGGTGTCCTATTATATAAGCTCTGGGGAGACATTACCTTCCACAGCATTTGTTAATAAGCTCATTTCTCTTCTGTCTTTCTGTGCCCCTCACCCTCTTTCCTCTCTTCTGTCTCCTCACCTTGCTTTTGGAATCAGTCTCTTTCTTTTTATTTTAAATCTCTGTCTGTGTTTTGTCTCAGCGTTCCCTCAGTTTCTTTCTATCACACTCTCTCTCTCTCTCTCTCTCTGTTTTTCTCTCTGTCTGCCTCTCTGGCATGGTTTGGTTGGTTCTTATCTATTCTCACCACTATCTGGTGTTGGGGGAAGATAAGCATGCATTTGCATGTTTAATGAACCAAACACCCCCGATTCCCCTCAGCATGAGGACACGCACACACACACGGGTGCACAGATATACTCACTCGCGCACACACACACACACACACACATACAAACACACACTGCTACTGTTGGCCCTGCAGGCCTTCGTCTCCTTGCCACTGACACAGAGTCACCAGCTGCTGACTCCTACAGGAGTAAACATGGCCCATCTATCCGCCTTCACATCTACAGCTGGAATGACAGACAGAGGGAAATTGTTTGGCCTAACCAAATAATATCAAAGCACAGGAAATTATATGACATATTAGAAAGAAACAACCAAATAATGAATTAATCCTTAACAGAGTACATAGTGGCCAAATACAGTACTCGACTGCTGAAATCTTAACAGGATATAAAAGACCAACAAGGATACCCAGGGAAGCTTGACTGAGGCCACTCTGTCACTAGAATAAATGGACAATATCATATAATATATGAATATTTTGACATAATATATATTATAAATAATAACACAATATACCCTCAGTCCCACAGTCTCACAAACTGTAAGGAAATCCAGTACCTACGTGAAGAAAAGACTAGTGCAATGCAACTTTTCATCATCACTAGGATACATTTGCAAAGCATTGAAAAGTTAATATATTCTGTTTTTTTTTATAACAATATAACCCTTGTTGTATATTGTTGTATAAAACAGCTGTTGACTGATTATTATTGATAATATTGTCTATTAGTAGCAAAAAAGAACATCACCCCTTCCTCCACAATAAATGAGCTGATGTGTAAGGATGGACCTGGCCAAGCTAATAAAAAACCCAGCAGGCACTGTGCTGAGGCACACAACGGAGATTAACCTGAAAAATCGTCTGCATACAGCTACACATTAAAATGAAAAAGTTAAATGTACAAAGACAAGTAGCACCCCATTTGTTTTCAAGTTTAAGCAGATTGTTTCTTTAAGCTAGATGCTTAAGAGTGGCAGAACATCCACTGTTCGGGCTGTATTTAAGCTCTTAGTAGACTTGGTATACATTGGCTCTACTTAAGTGTCCCTGAGCAACGATCAATCCTAAATCCCTTCCTGCACTGGAGTTATGTTCTTTAGCTGATTCTGACCTCTGACTTCCTACTTCAGAATGCTGAGGTAAAAGTGCATTTTTCAATCAGCAACATCAATATAATATATTTTTTTAAATTTTAGTAAGTCTGAATGCCCTTTAACTGAACAATTCTCATTTAATTAACAGCTAACCTGCCTGATAGCAGTGCTATCAAGTCATAGCAAACTCAAGTCAAGCAAACACAAAGCCAACGGTAGGGTTTCTCCATATACTGTGAAATGTGCCATGTAAAGAAAAAAATGCACTCACTAAAACGTGAAAGGCCAAGGCATAATTTAAGAGCAAAGACAGATAGATAGGCGGAGAGATGAAACAACACAGAGAGAGGCAGACAGAAAGATAGACAGTGGGGACGACAGCGGTGTGAGAGATGTCGCCACCTGCCACCATTTTTCTCCTCTCCTCGTGGAAATGCATCATCAGTCATTAGGGGGGAGCATGACTCGCGGTAACATCATCACTCACACAGACACACACATACACATTCACACACACATACACACAGGCCCAAACACAAGGCGTATTTTAAGGTATAATGCAGCGGCCTATAATTTGAGTTCTCTCTATGCAGCATTTTGCTGAGCTTATAAAACCGCCTGCAGCTAATGGTGTGATGGATCCCTCTATTATCACCCAATGCAGGAGACGAGAGTGGGGTATAGTGAGATAAAGGAATGTAATTGGATAGTATTTTAGCCGTGGCAAAAACAGGAGGGTGGTCAGGGACAGAAAGAGAGCACGGAGAAAGCTGTAAAATGATAACTGCATGATGAAGTCTAAAAGCTGTCCAAATGTGATGGACCTGTCCAATAAATTCAATTTAGTATAACAGAAATTACCTATGTGTGTAACACATGTCTCTAAACTCATTTCAAATTAATGTGATGCAATAATGTAGTGTAAAAAATATTAGAATATGGTGAATTCAGACAGTGCAGCACAATAAAATGTTAAAAGACACTTTAATCCATCCATCCTTTAATTGGGTCATTAAAAAGCTTACAGAGGCCACCATTATGCACAGAACAAACTTGTGAAAAATGCTAATCAAATGTGTATTTTCTATTTTCATTAACCACGCTAGCAGTGGAGTGCAGATGTTGCTCCCTTTGCTCCAGAGTGAAATATCTCAATTATGGCTGTCATGATATCAGATTTTCACTACACGGTTGTAGTGGCCAAAATAATGCCAATAATTGCAAAATAAAACAATGCTATTGCAATATCTATAGGAAACAATGGAAATAAGTCATCTATTGGATGGATTTTTATTAAATTTGGTCCAGCTATTCGTGTTCCCCACAGGATGAATCGTAATGACATTTGTGATCATCAGGTCAAAACTGCATTTTATCTACTGTAAATACTAACATAACTAATGATATTCCCGACAGCCTTAGGTGTGTATATTGTAAACACTATACTTGCAAAAAATCTGCATGTTAACATTGTCATTGTGATGATGTCAGCATTTAACTCAAAGAACTGCTGTGCCTAAGTACAGCATCATATAAGCCCTAGCATGTCTGTTGACTCTTAGTTCTGTTACAGTGATGTCCTGACTGGCAGAGAAAATAAAGCAACAGAGACAGAGGAAAATTAGATGAAACTGAGAATAGCAGAAGGGATAAGAGAAGAGAAGAGAAGACAAGAGAAGACAAGACAAGAACACAAAATAACAGAGAACCGAAAAAAGAGTTAGAGCAAGTCAGAGAAAACAGACATACAAGCAGAGGACTATTTCAAAATGTTTCTGCAACTCCCCATGTGTCTGGGGTCTATTAGTTGCTGTGATCAACTCTAAAGTGTGTGAAAACTAAGCCCCATCCAGTGGTGTGAATGTCTGCTCCTCAGGGTAGGACAACTTTATAGTCTAGTAAATGTGTTTGCCCCTGAGAAAAGTCTTGGGCACAGGGTGAGGAAATGTGTGGGTATGTGTGTGGGTGTGTTCATACATGCACCACAAAGAGTAGCACTGGTCCCTGCTGGTGTGGAACTAAATGTCACAGCTTGATTAGAATAAATAGTCCTATACAGGCCCTGGGACTGGGCACCAGCGCACAGCAGGGCAAGCACGTGTATGTGGTGACTCATTGCTTTTGTTCTCTCTCTCTCTCTCTCTCTCTCTCTCTCTCTCTCTCTCTCTCTCTCTCTCTCACAGTAGACACACACGCACGCTCTTGGACACTCAGACTTTACCTTTCTCTGACCTACCCGAGGGGTCTTTGGGCAGATGTGTAAGTCTGAACAACACAATCAGAAAGCTGTTACTGCCTCAGGACATGAACTTTACACCTCATTCTCCCTCCGTCTCCCTCCCTCTCCTTCCCTGTCTGTGCACACACACACACACACACACACACACACACACACACACACACACACACACACACACACACACTGTTTTTGTCTCTCAATCTGTATTTCTACAATCTCTAACATCAGTTCAATATGTTGACAATCATTAATGTTTGATACACGCTACTTCTGCAGCATGTACAGCAGGCCACACAGACAGATGAATAAAAACAATAAATATTTTGTGTGCGTGCAGTGTATATATCTATGTGTGCGCTTGCCAGAGTGTTGATTTCCTGTATTGTGACTGGCTGTGGGGGAGCTAGCGAGGGGCGAAGGGGAGGTGAGCGACTGCTGCGAAGCTCCGAGGGAAACAACAATGGGAAAAATGTAGTGACAAGAGATTTTACAATGTAAATTGAGGTTGTAAGAGGTCCAAAGGTC
Source organism: Dicentrarchus labrax (assembly GCF_905237075.1). Classification (NCBI taxonomy): domain Eukaryota; kingdom Metazoa; phylum Chordata; class Actinopteri; family Moronidae; genus Dicentrarchus; species Dicentrarchus labrax. Next base: position 10,014,993 of record NW_026136709.1, on the reverse strand, counting down.
CTGAGCTAGCAACACCAACACTCCCTCAGTGCTCCGAGAGCTCCCAGTCTGGGCAGAGACAGCTAATAGGACCTCATGGCTTACTTACATAACGGACATTGTGGTGGTTGTGCATGCTCTTGCAAAGTCCCTCTTTGTCACAGTCCCACTGTAGGAACTATCATCAAGGGTCATACAACATAGATAGGTTGAGTTTTAGTGTGCTTCTCCCTGCATCTCGAATAGGCATCAAAAGAACTGGCACCAAACAGCATGAAAATGTTGTTGTTATGATGTAATCTGCAATCTAATGTAATGTAAACTAATCCTGATCCATGGCAATGGCTGCACATGCATATGCAGCGGCTGATAGCCCCTTCAAACTTGCCACATTTTTTATCTATGTTTTCTGCTTTATTGCTGAAAACATAATTGAATGATGACAATTGTCTTTTATTGTGAAAGCTGCAACATTGGAAATCCTCTCTGAGGAAACATACAGCTGCAGCAACAGGTGCTGTGCCAACTGACATTAACCTTTCCAAAAACACAACTCTCAGACCACAAGGACAAGAGCACTATAACCCAGTTAGCTGTAAAATGTGTATGCCGGGACATCAGATCATTTGAAACTGTGTGTGGAGAAGGTTTTAATGAACTAGCAGAGGGCTTGATTGACATCAGTGCCTAGGACGCTGTGTGGATGCAGCACTAGTATAGAGAGTAGCAAAAGTTGGTGATTTATTCAGAAAACAGTTAATTATGATTTTAATTCATGTTTCTACATGTTACTACATGTCGTAAAAATGTGACTGTGTGGGTAGCACGGGTCACAGGTCAGGTCGAGGGACTTATATTAACAAGTCCGGTCATGTCTGGATTTGACTTGAAGATAATTGAGGGTAATGGGTCGGTTCTGGTTCTGATCTCTGCGGGTGTGTGTTTGCAAAACTGGACCCATGTAGGAATCTGTGCCGATATATTCGCCCATGCGTGTGTGATGCGCCTCTCTTATACCGAACTATAATATACATGATATATAGACCTTGTTAGGCAATCTTAAAACACACTTCATTCAAACTCAAGGAACAAAATAAAACTCACCAAACCATCTTTATTAGTCTTTCCACTGTTCCAACAATCACCAACACTGGTGTTTAACCGTTTAATCAAGTTAGATGTGAAAATATTTTGGCTCCCTCACTCATGCCTCTCCTGTCCTGATAGCAGCATTTTCTTTGTTGGTGAGAGCTTCCATGACCACTAGTCATTAGAAGGGAAGTATTTTTTTCTCTTTCTTTTTTTCTGTATTGCAATTCTTAACATCAAACAGCAAAGAAAAAAAACCCAGGGACGCCTGAAGCAAGGATCTGTCTGTTTACAAAATAGACGTAATCCACATGCTTCAACCCATGAGCATCATAAATACATGACAGCAGGATACATAAATGATATGGCCAAAGGGAATGACTGGTCAACAGAGCTCATCAAAAGTGATTATCCCGCAGATAGACACACTGCTCATACTTGAACCAGTACTTGATACTGTACTGCAAGTAAGTGAATGCACAGAGAGAGTTCGGTTTATTAGCACAAAGATAATACAGTGAAGTAAAGTAATTTTTGTAAAACATCGTGATAAAAACTAGAGAGGATAGAGAGAAAGATGTGTAGAATAAGAGAAAGACAAACGTGAGAGAAAATGAGACAACAAGCAAAAGACAGAGAGAGAGAGAGAGAGAAAGAGGGAAATGAAAAATAATAAATCAATGAACCTACTGTATTCTGTGGCTGCCACAGGGTAATAAAAGCTATTTATTAGCTATCTACCTCTTTCTCTGTCTCTTGCCTTCTCACTCTCTCTTTCCCTGACTCTTTTTGCATTGCTTTCCCCCGCCCCCAGCATTGATACTCCCATCTCTCTCCACTAAACGCTAACAATTCCATTAAGCACAGCAAAACACTCATTTAGAGGTCACATTTGTTTCGTTCAACTCCGCTTGTCATCTGCATACCAACTGAGGGTCTGCCTTCCTCGGCTTGGATCCCTGTTATCTGACATGACCTTTCTGCTTTAAAATAATTGCAGGAATTATAATGCGACTCCCTTTTTCTTCAATGACATGGCTTTATAACAAATGCACTCGGTCTCTCTCTCACTGTCTGTTATTTGTTCTAAAGCATAACTGATTGCTGTAATATCTACATTTCTTTATCTATCACATCATATATGCATAAATACTCCATAATACGAGCCACAGGGCATCAAGCTGGTACTACGTTTGCTATGTTGTAGCCAGTGGGATATAACAACAACATAATTAAATTTAGTCAGTGAATCCATAAGCTTAGGTGACATCTCATATATGGCCATGATAATCTACTGCCCCAAGTCACGATTAGCTCAGTAGCCAGCTTCACATTATTTTCTCAACAGTTCACAGGCAGTGCTTTAATGCACCAATAATGTGTCCCAGAATGCCCAGCAAGGTCACTGCAAGGCAGACTAAAGCTGTGGGACCGTCAATGATCTGAATCCTTCAAGGAAATGTTTATTCATCTGCCTTATACCTCAGTGACTTGCAAAAACACTGGTGAGGCACATGTGAAACAAGTCCTGTAATCTGCTGATTTCTGAAGACAATTAGTGCATCAAAACTTACACGTAACCTTAAGGTTTTATGGACGGTCAATTTCATTATTCATGAAAAATATATATAGGCACAGAGAAGGCAACACAAAGTTCATAAAGCTCGGAACAAATATTTTGCTGCAATAGGTTGTAATGGAAAAAGATGAGAGCAGCCTTAGTATTTCTGTGATCCATCATACACTTGACTCTGATTTTTCAAAGCTGGAACCAATCCGTATAAAAATAATTCCAGTGTTTTGGCCTTGAACAGTTCAGCTTTTGTTTGATAACACGATCAAATGGTTTCATACCATAAAAATGGAACATCCTAGAACATTTGGAATATCATGTATGGACATTTTAAAGGCTTGCTGGAAGTTTTACACTTTCTCCTATCCAGCCAAAAACTCAACAACCTAGGTGTCTCCATATGTCTCCAGTCCTGAACCAATATATCAACTCATCATGCAGCTATAGTTTACTGTATATCACAGGCAAATTACACACCACAATTAATTATTGTATTGAAATCACCTTCCTCTACATATGCTGCTAGTTATCTTTGTGATTATCTTAATTTGCAGGAAAGATTTATGCAACTAGATTATCTATAATGTCATTTCCTATTCTTTACTTTACATAATGTGGCGCTGTATCAATGTTTGTCTTGGCATCTCTATAATGGTGAAAAATAGATGAATACTAATTGAAATACATCAACCATAACTTCAGTGGTATACCCCTTCAAAAGAGCACTGGAGGCTTGAGCCGCACAGCCAGTCAGGCAGAAAAGACAGCAGGAGCGAATGTTTCCCACTGGCTGCCACTTACCACTAATGTTAGAAAAATGATAAATTAGTCTCGGCATGGCGTTTGGAGTCTTTGGAGTGCTTGCATGTGAATGTGTATCTGTGCCAGTGTGTGTTTCCTTCCTGTAAAGTGTGTGTCGCATGCCAACAGTTCACAGTGTGAACAGATGTTAGTCAGTAATGCCCTGGGTTTCTGCACCACAGTCAGGCATTTTTTAGGGTCCTCAGCTCTGAGGAGGAGTCCGTGGAGATGCCTGAATTGCTTTATCGAGCGGAACACAACTAAGAACACGCAGGCTCGCAGCGGCTGCCAAGAACACACATAGACACGCAAACACAAACACAGCACTCACTGAAACCAAGCCTGTGCAATACAAACCCACAAACAGAGGGTCCACAAAAACCCACACATTTGAAATAATACACGCAGACACGCACAAAACTACAGGGTACCAGGTAGCTTTCACCCTGACAGGCTTCTAACAGAGTAATGGACCCACTGCTGAGTGAATATGGTGGCTGCAGCCTAAAGCCCACAGGAAACGTCTGAGAGAATATAGACTGTAATGAAAGGAGAAACATAACTTCAGAAGGATAAGATGAGAATATTTTTTTCATAAAATGGCAAGAAATGCTATATAGAAAAGATAAAAGACCTCTAGTGTTTGTCTATCTATTTAACTGTCAATTTTTCCTAACAATCTAACCACCTCATTTTTACCCTGGGCTTTATTATAACACCTATTCACTCAGAGTCAGCCACTACACACTATATTTAGCTGCTGCCTGTCACCGAGACCCTGATGAAGGAGAGGAAAATGAATGGTGATGGTGGAGCCAATGGAAAAGGTTAGTGCTGTCTCTTTGAATAGCATCAGACTCTCTCTGATCATTCAGTTATATTGCAGACACTAATATCTATACTTGGAACTATACAAAAAAGAAAAAGGGAGGGGGGGGATTGGTATCTGCATAAAGGATAATGTCAATCAAAATGGAATAAAAAATTCAAACTGAAGAAGGGGCAAACTCAGAGGTGAGCTGTCAGGTGTGTATGCATAAGCACAAAAAGAAAGACAAATGCACATCAGACATTTTAGTTGACACACATTGACAAATTTGAGTGCACGCAGGGATGGATGTGCATATAGTGAGCTGTCAGCAGACAAAAGCTTAGCTAAGCCAATCCTCCATATCTGATGTGATAATCATAAGATGATGCAACTGTGAGGCAGCAGACTTGACAGCAGACAGGCTAATGTTGGCACAGACACATGCACAAGCAGACATTCTCACAAGCATAAAGCGAATGCACCCAAACAGAAGTTCAGATAAAACCGTGGTGTTGCAAGACATAGCACTTTGACAATCTTTTCATATGTTGAGGACAAGAACACATCAGGTGATGTGGCCAGTAAGGACAATTAACACAAGTCATTATTTACATAAGAAAGTGACAGTGGAAGGTAAAGCTCTTCCGAGAGTTGAAATGTGCAGAAAAAACTTTCAAGTAGGTCCAGACAAGCCTTCAAGATCGTTCTACCAAGACAAAATCTTTGGTTTCTTAGCTGCCTCATTGAAAAAATATTGACAGACCTGTCCAAAATCATAGGAATAATATATGTGAATTATGATAGCTTGACATTGGGCTAATAAGCCAAACAAATCATAGGGTCAAGAGAGAAAAAAGGAGAACAGTTTGAAAGATGAGCTGAAACTTTAACTGAAAAATCTATGCAAATATAGAAATATATGAACGGCTGATTCTTACTGATAACTCTGCCTTGAACTCTATACTTAGTTTTAAGTGTTGTCTGCTTTGATGAGAAGCAATTAGCTTAACTAATATCAAATTAATCTTGATTTACATTTATTGGATTAAAACACAGTGGGTGATTAAAAACTGTCATACTGATATGTCTTATTGGCATGTAAACCACTTATAAATACACCAAAGTCTAGGGACTTGAAATAGTAGACACAGTCATATATCCAAATTCTCAATAGGATACTGAGTCATTCTTTAAACAACAGTTGATTTAGTCCTTGCTATAAGTATTATAGTAAGTAAGAACAGTTTCACATAATGGTTGGGATTTGCACAAGGATTATTCACAATATGAACACACTGCACAATAAATTTTATCTAATATAAGTAAATAAATAAATATATAGTTTATTTTGTGTAGTTATGCATTTACTTTGTCTTTGATGTTGGTGCTCGGGTTATTTTTAAATCACTATCCAGGTATATTAACAATGGGATTTCAACACAAGCTCTGGGTGGAAGCATCTAAACTTTCACCAGAAAGTCTCATCTGAGACTCAGCTGGAGCAAACGGAGTGAATTTGGAAAGTTCAAAAGTGTCTTTTTTCCCCGGTGTGCTCTGTTTGCCTGCACCCCCCTCAGGGTTGTGTATTATGCAATAAGCTGCCTGAGGGAGTCAGAGGGATGCTGAATTCATATGAACCTGACTCTTTGGCATCACAGCAAAATTAATGCAAACACAAAAACACACATACACATACAGTACACACAAACGTAGCACATTTTTGACTTTCCACCAAACTTTACTTTCACTCAGGATTTATATTTACAAAGCCTGCATGAGAGAGAACGTGAGGGGACAGGGATTTTGCAAGAGGAAAGGGGCAGATATTGAGCTCAAGGTTTGAGCTATTAGCATAAAATTCACAATTAGCATGCTCGTCGCATACACTTCCTCTCCTCCATCCATCCCCCCTTCATCTTTAGTCCCTCTTTGTGTGAAGAGATCTCTTTCCCTCGTCTGAAAATCATTTTGACACCAGAAAGGTCAGACGTAAAAATGGGGAACATAATGAAGTATTTTTAAGGGTTTCATTGCTGTGGCTAATATGCTAATTAATGCTGTAATAGGACGAAAGGGGTTCCAGATAGTGTAATACTAAAGCTTGACCCAGGTCTCTGTAGCAAAGCAAAGTCTCTGAGAGGACTTTTTGTGACCACATATATATGTGTGGGTGACGGTGTGTGTTGTCACACCCTCAGCAATGTTGCCAAGGGTTGTGTTGATGTGTCTGTTATATCAAGCCCTGAGCGATCCTCATGGTGTGTGTGTGTGTGTGTGTGTGTGTGTGTGTGTGTGAATGCAGTATGTGAGAGTGTGCATGTTGTGAAGTGTGTTATAATACTCTCACATTGTTATGTCATGCATCTGTCTGTATAGTCTGTGTGTAAAGCTCCACACAAGCTCAGTGTTATTTTACCCCATGTAACACCATCGATGTAGTGTAGTTGTGTGTATGAGTGTGTTTATCTGTGTGTGTTATTTTGCCTGCAACCTCAGTGTTGTCCCAATCCATCCAGCTGATAAATGCACCCCACAGCAGGGGAAACACTGTTCCTTTCTAGTAACATCACTCCACGGATATGAGAAGAAAACACCCAGGGTGTGTATGTTGTGGTGTGTGTTTCTGTTCGTATGTGTGTGGGGTGAAGGTATATAATGGTGCAGTCAGCGTTAGTGTCATGAAGGACCCAGAACCTGTTCCATCATGCTCTAAGTTTACACATACACTTGCTTACTGTGGGGGAACACACTTAAGTGTACACTCTTGTGTATGTTTGATAAAGGGAAATTATGACCCCCGGAGTATCCCGTACACACACAATGTGTTTAACGTGACAGTGTTCACGCATGCATACACACAAAATCTTTTCACCGCAAAAACCCAACCCCCATACACACCGCACACACACACACACACACACACACACACACACACACACACACATACACACACATACACACACACACACAAACACACAGAAGAACAGGGTTTGCATGTTACCTGATGCTGCTCATGCTGCCTGCTTCTGATCCCAGCTTGCATCTCTCCAGCTGGGTGGCGACAATCTGACGCTCAGCTTCAAGTTCCCTGGTCAGGCGCTCAAACTGAAGCTCCTGAAGAGATAAAGACAAAGTGTGTGTTAGACTGGTAAAGAGGGAAGGGAGATAGCTGAGGTTCTGCTGGGAAGCTCCTCGGTAAGAACTACTTAAAAAACATTTTTTTTCTTTTTAATCTGATTAGTCAATAGTAGGAGAAGGGTGGGTTATTAACTTAGTTAAAATCATAAATATAATTTTGTTAATGTATAATAACAACCTTTTAAAGCCACCTGAGAGTATCGGAACAGTATTTTTATGAGAATAATAAGTTGCTTTGGGACTGCAACCTACTTATCGTGGGAGAAGCATTGTCAGCTGCAGGTCATGCAAACAGCTCAGGGCTGGAAGCTATGCTGCAGTTAAAATGAAGCGTGAACATTAACATGAACGTGATTGACAGGTGAGAAAAGGTGTGAGGCAGAGTGACTGGTTGAAAGTGTTCTAAATGTGTGAGCAAAAAAATCCCTTTAATCCTACAGGCTGGGTGGTGCAGGAGGGCTGTAAACTGGAGTAGTTGAAGCACTCCCTCCCCGAAACTGGGTTACGAAATAAATAAAGTAAATCTGTCAAACAAAGATATTTGTGGAATTTCTTCATGAAATGTGTTTGTTATTCCCAGATAGATTAGGTTCAACGAATAAATGTTCACGTTTGTTGTTCAAGTGACACAAAATAAGTTGATGGACAAAAATTTAAACGAAAGTGTGTTTTTTTTCTACAGGTTAGCTCATAACAGAAGTCCTTCACTGGAAAAATTACACTTTTACTGGCTGAATTCTCTAATTGTATAATGAAAGATAAGTTTTAAATAATGCAAAAATACTGGTTTTGCAGTAAAAAGACTTTTGTGAGGGGGAAGAATTGTACAAATTACAGACTGCAGATTGCTGCAACAAAATGAAACTGATGTAAATGAACTTTGTGTGCACCCCAATACAAACCATTGTGTTTTTTTGTTTTTAACTCGGTGCTGCTGTCGGCCAACATGCAGCAAAAAATGGTTTTATGTGTTGCATGTTCCTGGCAGGTTATACCCATGCCGACACATTGTTGGGAACTGCTTGCTTAAGCCTACATGGATAGCAGATTTTGGGGGAGTGTGTCCCTTCGCTCTGACTACTGCTGAATACATCACTCTTAACCCAATCATGTTTGTGTGTGTGTGTGTGTGTGTGTGTGTGTGTGCTGATGCATTAGCTATTTAAGTGACTTACTGACAGTTCCATATCAGTCATCTAGCTATGAGCCAGACGGATGAGATTTCAAACCAGAAATCAATGTGTGTATGTGCATGCGTGTGTGTGTATGTGTGTGTGTGTGTGTGTGTGTGTGTGTGTGTGTGTGTGTGTGTGTGTGTGTGTGTGTGTGTGTGTGTGTGTGTGTGTTGCATTCAGGCCACATGGCAGCAGATCAATAGTGCACCTCACTGAAGATATTGTGTATGTATGACTGAGTGCATGTGTGTGCAAGACCCAGAGAGGGAGTAGTGTGTGAGCAAAACGTGGAGAGGGTGTATGCTGGGTTGATTGGTTTTCTCAAAGCCATTTGAAGCTCTGAATGACTTGATCCCCAGTCGCTATCTCGAGTCTCCAACCTCAATCCCCTCTCCTCCCCAACACTACACAGCACAATGCAATTCATCTACTTCTTTCTCCCTCACCCCCTTTTTCACGCATGCTTACAGCCACCACTTGCTCATAAAAATGCATACTGTCCCTCTTTTCCTGTCTTCCTTTCGTCCAAACATTGATGTTGATGCTCTCTCCCTCTTCTCTCTACTCTCTCTGGCACACACACACACACACATTCATCTAAGTGCCAATAGCAAGTCCCTCTCACATACATATGTAGTACTAGTAGTAGTACAGTAGGAAATTCCTGTGGAGCATTACCACATACTGTATGATATATAAAAACCTGTATCTGTATCCTGGTAATATGCTAGTTCACATAGAAAAAACATGTGCCATTACACCACTAGCCAGGCACAATCCCACTTTCTTCTCACTCCTCTCTAAAGTTTCTCTTCATTTACTCATCTCCTTACTTTCCTCTATTCACTGCTCTACCACCTCTCAGCAACTCCTCTCTAGATTTTCCTTGCTCTACCTGCGACAGGATAAATCTCCTACATGTGAACAACAAAGTAGCAGGTTCAGCCACCCCTATGATTTGCAAAGCGAGGTGACGCTGGGAATTTGAGCAGGGTCTATTAAACCTTCTGGACCCGTAATTCTAAATTACTGCTTTGTTTTACAGTGAAGTGCCTCGCTTCAAAGCCCTGCTCTACTCCCCACAGCAGAATGCTTTGTCACCTTGTTTGCCACAACTGCAACTGTTTTAAATCCTCAAGGTGTAAAAATGCAAATCCCTGCACCTAAAGTAGCATTATGCTAATTGATGATGCATAATGCCTCAACAGTAAAGTATTTTAAATGCCTTCTAAGGTAACATGGTAATGTTTGAACGTGAACAGATGGGAAACCTGTTAGGCCAGTTCTGCATTGGGGTAAAATTTGTTAAATTATGCATAACCCTTTGTCACACGTTTTATTCATTCAAATCAATTTGCCTAAGGAACTGGTTTGCTGTTGATATGTTACAATAAATTATGCCTATGAGGATCGACTGCTACTGAGAAAGACTTTCAAAAGCGCATTTATGAATTGGCCAAGGGATAGTACCAGTATTTCTACCAGATGAGTGAGTTTAACTGACTTCCAATTACATGCGGTTGTGCATTTTGATTAGCTGAAACTACAAGACAGTAAAGAACACTTTTGAAACCATCATAACTAATACAGGAACAGGATGCTTCATTCAGTAGTTTATGAGCTCTGTGCTGCTGTATTCTGTTTAATATGTAATTATGGATGCTAAAAGATCATTTAGAGAGCTTTCTTTAAACACAACAAACTTTGACGTATGTGATTTGGAGCCTTATACCCCTCTCTGTGTATTGTATTGTAAGGACCAAAGCACACCACTGTGTTGTGAACAGCAGTAAATTCAGAGAGAAACATCTACTGTAACACATTGCCAAAACTGTCAGCAACACTTGTTAAAATTGTGACACTGTCATAATTACTACACTTTAGAAATCTTTAAAAAATGACTAGCAACTTAACATCAGAAAGATTTTTCAGAAGAATTTATTTTGTTGAATTATGTTTGTAGCACGGCACACATCTGCCAGCTCAATAACATTTGACTCAGTAAAAGCTTACTCACTCGCCAAAGTCTGAAAATCATGAGGCGCAGTAAATTCAACCTGACACAAAAATAAAATCTACAGATGGCTGGAAAGTAAAATATTATGTAGTGGCAATGGAAGGAAATATTTTAACAACACTGTAAGTTGGGCCTTTTCTGCTACAGAGGTAGTCCTCGTTTGAAAAGCTACTGACAAAATAAAAATATAATTAGAACTAAAAAAGAAGCATATAAAAGTAACTAAACTTGGCATGTCGAGATGAACTGTTACACTTAGAGAGGTGTGAATTATGGGAAATATTAAACCACGCAAAGGCTCATGTGTCATATATCTGTGCCACACAGCTGCTAAAAGCTTTAGAACTAGGACAAAATCTTTGCACTTAATATGGAGACACGCAGTGATTTTTATTCTTGCTATACATTTAAGAAAGATAGCAAAGCTGTCTCACTGCTGGAGACCCATTATATTCTCTACCAAGTTACCTGAATGTCATCTCGAGAAGAACGTGCAACAGTGCTGATGCTGGATCACTATATAAACTTAACAATGTGATCTTCATTTTCATTTAAATCAAAGGATTTGTCTATTATATAACTATTGACTATACTATTTTGATCATACTCCATGTGTGCTTTATGAAAACCTTCTGCTTCCATAAGTTGTAACCTAATTACTAAACTATTTGTTTTGTGTGTAGTAGTATATTTTACCTTGATTCATGCATGGACCACAGCTCAACAGATCCAAAAGTGATGAGCTTGGAGTTTCAGGTGGTGCTCCTTGTGCTTTCGTCTGTGTGTTTATATCAAAATGCACTAGGTGTAGAATTCCACTATGTCGTGCACTTGTTGTGCGCGTGTGACGCTGCCTCCCTCTCAGGAATAATTATGAGAAAGGAAGCAGCACCCGCAGTCAGCCACAAAGGTCTCTATGGCAACTGTAGAACCCCCATCCACCCCCAGCATTATAAATTAGGTCCTGACTCCTCCCACACAGCGTCCCTGCCCTTTCAGATACCTACACCGCTCTCACAGAGGTACACGTATGTATTTGAGTCTTTAACCTACAAAAAGAGGTTGGGGGGCTGGGAGCTATAGCCACAAGAGTTTTTTGAGTGAAACAATGTATATTGTCTATAGTGTACTCGTATTTTTCCCCCTTCTATATACATGCACCACAATACATTTTTACCAAGTTTTTCTTAAACTTAACAACATCAACAGTGGCAGCAACTACACCAACTCTATGCTCCAAACATGCTTCTTTCTGGTTACTAACAGGTAACAGGAAAAACTACTTGAGACAGTTTTTGGAACATGCTGGCTCTGTTTTTGAGTTATTTTCCAATGGTTTGGTCTGACAATGTTTTGCAGTGCTCCCTAGGTGCCAAAGTCAACATTAGACAGAGAAAACAATTTACCAACACCTGGAGGGATGTGACCTGTCTCCTAAAGTATCTCAGTGGGCAATATTTACTTGACTGTCACCTCAGCATTTGTTTCCCATTTTATTTTCAGGAACGTTTCATTAGGCAATTAATGCTAATTAGACAGCTGCACGCCAAGGAAAACAATGTAACAGCTCTGTGCATTTTCAGCTCTTGCTTTCTGTCTTACTACCAACACACAGCTGCATTTGAAATGTAAACTTGAGAAAAAAATGATATGCTTGCCAAGTCAATCCCACATGCATATACAGCATTAAGTAATATATACTGCAGATGGCCACTTTCTGTACATGCAAACATGTGTACACACAGATATGCACATGCACCTGTGTATTTGTGTTTGTACGCTCATATATGAGTCTCCGCTCTGTTTCAGTGTCCTTCAGCAAGGCACTAAACCCTAAAAAATCCAGAGGCACAACACAGTGGTGATAGCGGACTTCCCTCTGAAGGCAGACAAAAAAGGAAATCCCCCAACTGGGATCCAGAGAGCATCATTATCCAATAGTAAAGCCTCTGAGCCAATTTAAAACATAACCAAACTACAGAGAATTAAAAATGAAATAGCTAAATAAAAGGCAATTTCTTTAAAAACCCAAGTTACCTTGGTTGCACTGAAATCACTATTAAGAGTTTTTAATAATGTGACAGCTGGCAGTTTTTTCTGCAAGACAGGAAATAATGACCAGTATGACAAATTGCTGAGGAAATCAAGACCAGGTAGACTGTAGGGATCCAGCCTTAGAAAGTGCCCTTTGTCATTTCCACTTGTGTTCAAGTTTTCTATGTATAGTATGAACTTTAAGTCTTGATCAATCTGGCAATAAGGCAAAACACAGGCAACATTTTACAATACACAGGCAATAAATACGGGCTATAAATAAGCTATATCAGAGCTTTAAGTTAGATAGATCGCAGCCATGGCATTATCTAGTTTCACCGCTGTTAGTATCAGAACTAACAGCGGTATAGTTCTTTCTCCATTAAAGCTAAACTTTCCCACTTGCCACCATAAAGACACTGTGTGCTGTCTGTGTGTGATTGTCTGTCTGTGTCTGGAGATAAGGTCCAATCATTATAAAGTGGCCTATGGGCAGCTATTAACAGTGCTGTTTTTGGATGGGAGACAAAAGGCTATCAAATAGAGCTATGACCTTCTAGTTGAGAAGTAACACTCTCTCGCTCTTTCATTCTTTCTCTCCCCTTCCTCAATCAGCGAAGAAAAAGAAAAAAACTGAAATGAGTGGAACGAAAGAGTGGAAAAGGGGAGTGTGAATGGAAGCTGGTAAAAAGGTCACTCTCCCCTCCTCCGTCACTCCTGTGCATATTAAAATTCCACACACAGTAGCAATCTCCCCTCTTCCTCCTTTCTAAACTTACGGCTGCGGTTCATGTAGCCTAGGTATGGTTCAAATTTAGCTGAGATTCATTTCTGCCCCCCACCCTGCTTGTCTTGTCTGTCACTTTAATGAGAGTGGAAAGTCAACCACAAGTCAGGAGAGGAGCAGCAGCAGGGAGGGGGGGAGGGAGCAAGAACCGGAGGGCAAGAAAAAGAGTGGAAGGGAGAAAGCCAGGAAGGAAGACAGAGGAGACTGAGACGTCTCTGTTGATGAAAGTCACATGAGATGATGGCCGAGGGAGGGATACCTGATCCACTCTCTCTGCATGTGTGTACAAGAAAGAGAGAGCAAGGAAAAAGGAAAGAGAAGAAAGGAACACAGGTAACCAGAATGCCCCGATCATGTTAATTACTTTTTTTTACTCAAACAATGTGGGGTTTACTGTTACCTGCCAGAGGGCATGTGTGCTTATGTTCTTGTACTTGTGACACCTGGTTTTAGACGTTTGAGCCCATTCACTGCAACTTGGATCATATTCTCTGTGGTCTGGACATAGTTTCTATTGGTTAAAATACCACTGTATTCTGTGAAGTAAGATTTTGATCTGGGAAAACAGCAACTAAACAACAACTTTGCTAAAACAAAGTCCAACAGGATATAATCAAACAGGCTAAACAGTTTTACAATTCACTTTTTGTCTTCCAAAAATGACGATAAGATCCAATTTGTAATAAACAGGATTTATCCTTTGAAATAATAACTGTGTGTGTGTGTGTGTGTGTGTGTGTGTGTGTTTGCATGGATACGTGTGTGCCTCCATTGATTGTGTATCACTGTCCATGTGTGTGCATCTGTGTGTTGGTGTGTACACAGGTGCTCTAGCCATCTGGCAAATGGTGATACTAGACCAAGAAATATTACACAGCCTGGTCTGGCTTCATTCCGCATCAACTTTGCTCATTAACACCTATCTTTTTTCATAACACATGATTCATTATTGTTGTACACCAGGGATACTAGTCCTTCCTATTGCGGTGACGACTGGCCTTTTCCTTATCAGCCTGCTTCTAACAAAATTTAATTTAAATCAGCAGCAATACCTGAGGGCTGTTCTTTAATGTGATTATGGGTATGACAGTAATGCAATGGACAACACATCAGCAACGATAATAACAGTAAGGACATCCCTTAAAGGGATTACAGATCATAAACAACACAAATACACACACACAAAACCACACACACACAAAAATGACATCAATGCTACTAATACTACTCTTACTTCTACTGCGACTACTGCGACTACCAGTAATAACAAAACTGCTCTTGTGGCACAACAAACAAATAATTAATTGTGTCATTGACCTCACAGTACTGACTAGATCTATCAACAACTACAGGGGAGGCCAAACCAAACAACGATTAGGACACTGCTCTCAGGGCCGTATTTATCCTGGTTGGAGGACGCACAGATGGAGGGGGAAAATAACACAAATAAGAAGAGATTAAAGTTGAATTCTGTGGGATATTTCCAGCAATGTCTCCTGTGACCTCTGTTCAAGTAAGTGTGGTTTACTTTTAATGTAGAATATGGAGAATGTTTGTAAACCGCCTAACCAAAAAGTCTGCATACCAAAACTACAAATGACAGTGAAGCAGACAGACTTACTGTGTAACAGCAACTGTCACATCCTATCCTAAGACAACACAAGGGCTTTTAAAAATACAACAAACATCACAGAATTCAAGAGAAAATACATTCCGAGACGAAATTACCATCTTATTCCTGTAATTTCCACAGTTGAGTTCATTGGCAATGAGAGCAAATATCTCACAAAGACAGGGAATGGTGAGGAAAGACTGAATGATATTAAGACAGAAGCGCTGAAGCTGCTCCACAATAGTCGAAGTATTACTTTATGGATAAAGCCACATTACCCAAGGAACAGTGTAAAACTGGCAGTAATACAAAGACATGAAGTGCTTTTCAATGTCAAAGCTAAAATACATTCTGACATTTTCAGAAGTAGTTTTGCTGTCAATGCAGTGACTTTGGGGTTTGTGTGCTGATAAAGTCTGGGTTGTCTGGTTTCTGTTTTTTGAAGAGGGAGTCGATGTTGTATACAAATACTGCCTTAGCTCAGATCATAGAGGAAATCCCTTTCAATTCTGTTCTGATGCAAATTTTTGCTTAATTGACTCAAGGGGCTTGTATAGAAAAATAGCCTTAGAGAGCACATTTAACTACATGGAGATATGTAAAAAGGTCCTTTGTCACATTTGGGGATGGATGAGTCTCCTTTCATAACTGATGCTCATTTAAATTCTGTCTAGTGTGGACAGCTTTGGAGCCAATTATTACCATCTGAGTTTTGTGACTCATTATACTGGCAGTGTGTTTTACTAAGGAGGCAGCTGACAAGACATTTTGGCAAAAAATAGTTTCAGCCTCTACATATCTGTAAGTAGCTTATAACATACCCGCAGTTGATGGTCTTTTTTATAACTTACTTCATTTTTTCCTGCATGAAATGATCTAAAACCTGTCATAAGTAAAACACGTCATTATTAATTTAATTTGAGATATTAAAGTGTTGTTAAATTGTGAAGTTGTTCATTCTCGAAGGGGGACTTGTAATATTTGCTCAAAGCTGTGTAGAAAACTTCATAACCACCTCACATGCTCTGCTCTGAGTTTGGAGTATTTTTAGTTCCACTCAAACTTTCAGTGTGAGTCCTAGGAGTGATTCTAAGTTGTTTGATAAATATGAGCCCAGAATTAAAATATCTCTGGTCCAGGCAAAGAGGAATTCAGGAAAACAGCTTCAAAGACAGCCAAATCAAAGAGCCACATCACTAAACAGTTGAAAAATAATCTATTCATGAGGCTGGGATCAGGCTAATGGTTTGTCACTAGATGAAAAACACTGAAAATATTTGCCATACTTTTATGAATAAAACCTCCAAACATTGGTCTTGTTACTAGTTGAACCACTAGCAACGACCAGAAGAGGCAATCTGTTCGGATTTTGGATTCTAATGCTCCTTTAAAAAAACTGCACAAACCTGAAACGTATGACTGATAACAGCTGGGCCATAACAGTTTTATATGCATTATAAATATTCAACGCACAAACACAGCAATACTCTGACAGATCTCTCCCTCATTAAATTATTTAAGGGCTCAGTGGGCAAAATGAAATCATCTCTGTCTCCAATTTCACTCTCTCTCTCACTCTGTCACACTCTCTTCTCCTTGTTCCAGTATGTGTCCTTTTCATTGTGTGTGTGTGTGTGTGTGTGTGTGTGTGTGTGTGTGTGTGTGTGTGTGTGTGTGTGTGTGTGTGTGTGTGTGTGTGTGTGTGTGTGTGTGTGCGCGTGTGTGTGCGCACACAAGTACATGTGCGTGTGTGTGCGTGTTTCAACTTGTGCACTGCAAATAGGAAACCCTGAGCAGCCTGAGTAGGGGTTTGGATTTTTAAACAAACTAAGCGCGACGTCAGCTTGTTTAACACATACATGCGAACACACACACAGATACAACAAAATTCTTTCTGTCCTAATTACAGCCACATATTAGCATTGCTTTGGTCTGTCAAAGTTGCATGAGACTAGAAAAAATAACAGTGAATACTGAAAAAGAAAAGAAGAAGGAAAAGTTTGTTGATTTATCTTTAAACAAATACGAAAAAATTATTTTTTCTTGTTCTGCACTATAGCCATGTTTTAGTCTAGTTCACAATAGTAATGCACCCTTGACTTCACCGTCAGTTGACATAGCTGTCAAATCAAGGCATGTGTGTCTTACACATAATGTCCGGCTGTTTAGGGCTTTCACACATAATGCACATAAAGTAGACTTTGCTGTGTGTTTTACTTGCAAAATCGAATCCTTTTTTATTCTCTAAGCTGATTGTACATGTTGTTCACGCATAAACTCTGGCCTTTTTGAAAGTCTGGTACTTTTGAAAACCTACATATACAAATGACCACTGTCAAACCTCTGTAGCAGCAGACACATACTTCTAATTGGCAGTCCTGTGAAAAATTGCCTGAGTAGCAGCCTTTGTTAATGTCATTTGGTTCAGCCTATTTTGCCCAGCTCCTGAATGCCTGTGTGTGTTCACTGGTGCATGTTTGATTGAATGTGTGTGAACCTGTTGGTGAAGTGCTACAGTGATTAACTCATTCATGATTAACTGTCTAGAGTTACAGATTGTTTAGTTTTGACATGTGGAACGCAAACTAATCTCTATTTCTCTCTCTCTCTCTTTCTGAATACTGTGTAAAAGTTCTACTGTATTTAACTTGTGATGAATTGTCTAATTAGTGCGCATTATATAAGGAAGGCTATTCACTACACGGTTCCCACTGTAAATACTCTCATCCTTTTTCTCCCTTTTCTTTGCTCTCTGTTTAATAGCCAGTTCAATAATACCCACATAGGCAAGCAGACATGGACAAACATATTCTAGTCCCTTGATAAAACACTGTGCATGCACTTGATACACAAATATACACACGTGCAATACTGCACGGCAATGGAACAAAGCAGCACATAATTTGTTCTCTACTGTGCTAAAACAGCAGTACTTTATACAGAATAATATAGTCTGTATTTACAGATTAGTTGGGTTCTATAACTTTACTTTCCTGTTATCAACTGAACCATTTCTACTCCTTCCTGCTGGTATCAGGAATGATGGTGTGGTAATGAACATTGATTTAAAAAAAAATAAATGAATAAACCGCTTCTTTCATTTCCGTGACATTTATTGAGACCGCATTTATTGGTAGACTGAATAAATGTCACCAGTGAGAGAAGCACAAAGCACTTTCCATGTTGGTGGGTTTTTTTGTAGCTTAACCTCACTATCCGACAGCCATGATGTACTGTAGGTAGAACTTGATATCCAAGGAAAGAAATCAATGTGGGTTTTTTTGTTCTTTTTTTTTTTTTACTGTCAGAGAAGACAGTCAAAAGCCTGGACCTGGAACCTGCTGTCTTATAATGAACACAAAACTAGTACCCCTGTCACAGCAAAGAGACAGTGTGCTCTGATGAGGCCTACAGAATGATAGCATAACCATTAAATGTAAAAGCTGCATTGATTTAAGTGTGTGGGTGTTCTTCCTCGATAAAAGTTTTTTTTTACAACTCCAAAATCTGAACAATGCTCTTGCTGGATAAGAAGTTCTCCCTTGATTTAAAAACAAGCTTTAAAAACTTGCTCAATCAAGATCTTATTTGATACTTAATGATAATTGATAAGGTATCATTCATATAGTGAGAACTGCAGTAGCTACTATTGATCCAATTTAGGCTCCTTACGTCTGTTTTCTTTCCTTTTATAATTATTATGTTAATCATGGGGTGAATCTCTCCACAGTTAGTCGGTCCATTCAATATCTAATAATTTCAACCATCTCTGAAGCCATTAGGTCACAGTGATTTAATGAGGTTTGCAGATGTAAAACACAGATCTATAAATAAGATAATGTCTAATTAGTCAGCCTCGTTAAAGCTGAAAATGATTTACATTAACAATTTAATTTGTATGTAAGGGCACGTACAGCAAAGAAATGAAGAGCTGTATTTTATATGTGTGGAAAGGAAATAATGGTTGACAAGGGTCAAGGTGGAGGCTAGGAAATCAGTATTATTGCTTGAAGGGTTGTCAGTTTAAATTCCTACACTGGTTAGAAAATCTACATCTAGTATATCGTCTCTAGACTTTTAAATCTGATCTAATTAGGTTTAAACCATTTGACAAGCCCACAAGAACGCATGTGAGGTCAAATGCATGTATATGAGTTGGCTGTTGGCTCCATGACAGTGTAGAAGACAGCATGATTGGGTTCACGCTCAGTTAGTATGGGTTTGGCCACAGACAAAATGTCACTTGGAAAATGTCACTGCCTAAATGCCATTGCAGCTCAATGTGCCCGTGTGTGTGGGTGTGTGCATGCTCACACATACCCTCATAGCATACCAGGTGTCTACAAGCTATCCACAAACTTGGGGTTGCTTAGTTGGCAGCATCATCTCGTCTGGCAATGTAGTGATGTACTGATGGTTAAGTGTATTCCAAATTCACTGATGAATCTGCAGTGCTGTGCATATTGGCAGAGAAACACAACATCTGGCTTCAATTGACATCTTGTTGAGCTCATGTACTGCACATATCGGCATGCATTTTAAACTAGTATTCAGAAAGAATTGTTAATTTGTTGTCCATCTTTTCTGTAAGTGTTTTGATATGAGAATTTTGCTGTAGCACATGCTCTTTGGAACACTTTGAATTAGAAAATAGTTTAAATTAGTTTCTGTAGTATGTAATTATATATGTAATAATCTGACATACTGAAAGTGTTTTAGTGCGTAAAATTGATAGATTCCATTTGATAGCCAAGAGACACAATTTATTCACTCAGCTAGAGGTGGTGGTGGCCTAAAGATGAGAGAAATGGCTTGTGACCAAAAGGCTGCAATTTTGAATTTCTCAGACCAGCTGGGAAATTCTGGGCAAGTAAAGTGAATGTGTAAACACTCCTTATCTCAACACTTACTGGCAGTGTGCCCTTGAGCAGGGCACTCTCTCTATTGGCTCCAGTGGAGCAGCCCAGTGATATAAAGTATAGCAGAAGACTGTGGCTGTACTGGGCAGCTGCCAGGTGAGACTGTGTGCAAGTGCATGAATATGAAATAGGGTGATGCTGAAAAAGAGCAAGCATGCTCAGCAAAACCCTTCCATGAACAACGGATTAAAAAAAACACACACTTATTCAGCCAGCAAGTGTCTTCCTTGCCTTCTTTGTCAGCTCTTTCCCCTCCTGTCCTCTATCTCCGCCACATGATGTGACAGGGGACTCCAGAGAGGCCCCAAAGGTCATCTGTCCGCTGGCAATCACAAGCACTTGTTGTGATAGATTAGCCTGTGCAAGCACACACAAACCCCTGCATGCTCACGCAGACCTAGGCAGACATATGCAGACACAGACGCAAGTGCTTGCTCCAAGGATTCAAACAGTCACACAAGCATAACACACAAACATAAACACAAATACGGTTTAAAGGAAGGCGAGACAAAAAATCTGCTGAAAATATAAAAGCAACAAAATGTTCCGTCTGACTCTGAGCACAGTCTAAGTAGACAAAACAAGGATATAAACGTTGCAGACACAAGTGTAGCTACAGACAATAAGCTTGAAGCCTTATACATTCACTTCTCTCTTGTATAAAAGACAGCAGTTGACCACTTTTCTATTTAATGGATTTGAAGCGATGATAAAGAGAAACAAAGCAAAGGGTAACTAAGGGTAGCTGCAGTCAATGACAAGCCTTTTATCAGCACATAAAGGGAACAAAGACATATTGGACATTTGTCCTTTTACACTGTCCTCTTAAGGAGGTAGAGATGAAGAGTAAAAGCACACACACACACACACACACACACACACACACACACACACACACACACACACACACACACACACACACAGCAAGAGACAGTGGGGCTATCCTACACAGCAAACAGCCAACAGCACTGTACACTTGGTAGTGTACAGTTTCCACTTCCAGTTCATGTGTGTCTATGTCTGTGTAATTCCATAGGTCTGTGATAACATGAGCATGAGCACATTTGAACATATGCATGTTTTTCTTCTGCAGTGTAGTGTGTGCATGCACATGAAGATGCATGCAGATGCACAAGTGTGTGTGTGTGCAGGTACATGCAAGCGTTTGAGTAGGGATGTGATTATGTGTGTATGACAGATACAGTATGTAAGTCCCTAAGCCTAAACCAGAGCGACAAGCATGACAATGATAAAATCAGCGACAGGCCCTTCGGCACAGTTTTCTTTGATGGGCAAAGGGCTTAACAAGCTTTTCCGCCAGCTCCTTTCTTTGGAGTTCATTCACAACATTAAAATAAAGCATTCACAATTCCAATAAAGCCAAAATGTGTAGCACATTTAATGTAAAGTGAATTGACACAGACACAATGCCACATGCAAACAGACATACAGACATACAGCGTGATGCAGGGAAAAAAACATATATCAACTTACGCTAACTTTGGGGAAGATTATTCTTCATACTTTATCTGGTAAACTCCTATTTAATTTCAAAGGTAGTGGCCATGTGAGGAGAGGTCACTTCTATGTTTGTATCTTATATTAAACTTTAAACCTCCTGAGGCTCCATTTGACTAGTCATCTCATAACCTTTATAACAATAACAACAGCAAGGCGTCATTTCACATTATCTTGACTTTTGTTATTGTTGTTTGAACTACATTATAAATAGAACATTTACCATTAGATTTGGCCTCAAACATAGGGCATGTGCCTTTGAATTAAATACACGATAGGAGTTACCCAGAATAACCTATTTTATTTTAACCTCACAGTTTTCCCTAGCACAGCTTTGGCACAATACTACTATGGTGTCTTATAAAATTTAACAGGGAATCAGATTAACTGCTTGTTTTCAGTAAATCGTAAGCTATGATGATTCACTGCTATGAGAGGCGTTATTTTTCTGCCGCGACACAGCGCTGAACAGATTGCCATTTGCCCCCACGTGAGCAGGATCTCATAAATCTCTAACAGGCTGCCACTGCCCTCACACATCTCTAAATCAAACAAATTAAATATATCAGGAGATTTATTGTTGCTTTTAAACAAACTCAGATGAGCTTACTAGCAGGCAGTGACAAACAGGTCTGTTTGGGGCCTTGAGAATGAGAAATAGATACTTGTATCTGACTACTACTTTTGATGATGATACTGTAATCTCTTGATCGCTTGATTGTGTATTAAATATACAATTAGTTGTTTAGACATATTATATATCAATCACAAAATCCCCTGAATGCTGTAAAAAGAATAACTTATTAATCACTAAGAAGATTAAATAATTCAAAAGTAAATCAAAAGACAGACATGAGGTTAACCAGGAGTTTAAAGACACAGTAATATTTACATGCATGTAAATCATTGTGCACGTAAATAGCTTCTGCATTGAAGGTTTCAACCGTAATGATGCTAAATAGCAGCTGCTGAAGTGTAAGTCCTCTGCAGAGGTGCAATCAGTTTGCTCACAGCTATGAAACAACTGTGTGTGAGTATGTCAATGCCTGTATGCAAGTATTTTAATATTATCAGTAGATAATTAGTAGTATTGAATTATCATTATTGTATTAGTTGTGTCCATTATGCTTACTCATACAGTAGACTTCACTAAATATATCACTGTAACATGACTCTTAAGCCTATGCTGCACAAAAGGCTATGTCTGACAACTGTAGTCAGCATCTTTATCTTTTTCATTGATTGTAAAAAAAATTCCACACCAGATTATTTGCAAAAGCTTAGCCTACAATCTGCAAGTCCATCCTGCTGCTGTGTTGAACTCAGATGGATCATTTGTAACAACTGCATCAAAATGTGTCACAATCGCTGTCCATGGTGCTGATCCTGGAACTGCCAGGAATGCACAAACGTAAGAAAGCAGTATTCAGCTGTTTTTTTTCTTCTGTGTATTGCTGTTTTTGGGCATAGGGTGGGTCATCTCTGGGGCTAACACTCTTGCAAACTTCAACTGAATTAGATTTACAACCTTATTGGTTAATTAGACCAAAACAAAATAATGGGTAGTGTGGAACTAAGAGAAAATAAGCCCCAGGTAAAATGTTAAACTTTACTTTGAGTTTAAGCTGTTAGTAACGTAAGATTTTTTGCCTTATAAAATACACTCGATATGTGACTTTATATTTTCAGTCTAATTCATAATGGGTCTGACGCCCTTTGTATGACTTTGCGTTACTAGGCAGCGGGGTCCCTCAAGGGTGTAAGTATTTGACAGCACAGCTCATGGTGGAATGTGATTCACTAAAAACTGACAGCTCAGGACCACTCCTTGCTAGACCTGGCTGTAAGCAGGGATATGTGTTAGCGTTAACACATCTTTAACACACCTTGTGCTGAAAACAGCGAATGAAGCGTTGTTCCAAGTCTGCATGGAGACGTGTTGACATATGACATGTCCTTTTCCGGAGCGGTGAACTGCTTTTACAAGTGTGATCATACTGTGCACCACTTTTACCTCAGCTGATCCCCAATTTCCCTCAAGAAGGTTGTAAATGTTGAAAAGTGTGCAGTAAATCCTGTTTTTAGGACTTCTATTTCTGTTTGTCACCAATTTTCTCCTCTTTTGCTATAAACACTATGATCAAAGTGGATGAGAGAGTACACTGAAACACACAAACACACACACACACACACACACACACACACACACACACACACACACACACACACACACACACACACACACACACGCACTCTCACATTCAGACACACATAAATAAACAACACAGACCAGTGGTCAGATGACCACACAAACAAGAGGAAACCACAAGGAATGCATTCATGGTCTATATATAGTGTGCATATACACTGTGTATACTATACATACATACATACATACACACACACATAGCTCTCTATATAGCACATTTGTTGACTAGATCTCTGGCCTTTGAGTGGATCGTCTCATTTGTGGGTTGTGTACACAAACAGAGATGTAATCTCTGAAGGCAAACAGAGAGCTGGCGACTCCACCACTAATTGGCAACAGAGAGGCTGTCATTGAGTGGAAGAAGAACACTGGAGCCATGTCATCTCATTAGAAAGAGAAAGAGAAAGAGAGAGAGGGACAGAGAAAGAGAGAGAGGAAAAAACAGAGGAGAGAGGAGCAAGAAGAGAGACAAAGAACGAGTGGGGGAAGAGAGCGGGGAGTTAAGTTAAAAGGAAAGCTGGGAAAATCTGCATGCAAATTAAAGGCACAAAGGCAATCACAAACGCGTAAATACATGCACACATGTATAAAATTCCTGTATATAAGTATCTAGTCTGTAAATCAATGAGTGCGTTTGCATGTGAGTGAATCAAAGTATGAAACATTATGGCAATCACTAGTGGCATGTGTTCTCTTTCCTCCATCTGAATCAGATCATGATGCCACATACAGATTGTTTGTATTCTCTTTGTTTTGCTTTTGTGATAAAAAAAGAGGTTAGAAATTGTCACCCTTGATCACCTCTGCACCTGTACTTTAGTTTTCCACCGGTTTTAAGTCAATACTACAATTCTTAAATGCATGTTGTGCAAAATTGTAAATTAAGCAGGAAATGCCATACTGTTAGGTGTCTAAGGTAATAAAAATATTATTACCATGACAATCACCTCACTTTGCAAAATCCAATACAGCAATCCCTCCTCTGTTTTTCCCATTTTTCCCCGTATTTTTGGGGGAAAATGTTCGCATCAGCTCTAACAATAGAGCCCTCTCTCGATTCCCATAATAGATGGATGAATGACCCTTGATAGAGGAAATCCAAGTTAAACTAATAATAAAATATTGGTTTGATTTTGTGTGTAAGCCAACAATCATAATGTCTCTATACTGACTGCAACTTGAGGGTTAAAATAATATTAAAATTATGAGGTGGATAAGCCTCTTTCTTACCTTCCAGAGATCACTTTCACTTGAGCAACTGTGGTTCTTCCTCAGCTTTAAATTACTGAATATTAGGTCTCTAGCTTATAATGTTTGTAAGATTACAAGTGACCTTTAAACTAAGGAAAACATATATGACCATATGTTCACACTGTCAGCTTCTGCCAGTGTACCAAGACCAGTTACTCTTACAAAACATAAGAATCGACCTCACCATGAAGTAGCTGGCTCAACTTCGTTGCATTACACTGAGTGTGGCTCCAGTGTACCCTTGCCCATATCTGACACACATTTGTGTGTGTGTGTGTGTGTGTGTGTGTGTGTGTGTGTGTGTGTGTGTGTGTGTGTGTGTGTGTGTGTGTGTGTGTGTGTGTGTGTGTGTGTGTGTGCATGCCTGAGAAAGTGCGAGAGGAGGTTGGTAACTGTCAAATTTTCTTTCCCCGCAGCACTGCATCATTAGGTAGAAACATGGCTCCCGGCCCCCCTCTGAGCGAGATGAAGGCTACGAGGGACTGATGGGAGGAGGGAAGGAGGACGAAAGGGAGAGAATGATAAAAAAGGGGGGAGAGTAG
Organism: Dicentrarchus labrax; assembly: GCF_905237075.1. NCBI lineage: Eukaryota > Metazoa > Chordata > Actinopteri > Moronidae > Dicentrarchus > Dicentrarchus labrax. Next base: position 9,989,538 of record NW_026136709.1, on the reverse strand, counting down.
AGGGGAGGAAAAGATGTAGTGGATGGCAGCGGGGGGGGTTATGTACAGAGATGTGAGAAAGCAAGTTACAAAAGAGGAGTTATATAGACTGAGAGCCAGAAAGAGAGGGTGAGGGAGCGACGAAATGCAACAGAAATGGAAAGAAAATGATTGATTCATGTCATTAATTTCTGATTTAAACCTTTAACTGTTTAATGATGCCACTTGTCTGTTTTGCAACTTCTGCTCTCTGAAAAAATATCTTTTCAATCTGCACAGAGTTGAATAAACAAAAGTAAATCCTTTTTTTTTACCCAAAGTGTGTATTTGTGTGTATGTCTGAGAATATTGTTGCTGTGAGGGGCCATTTTTATATTCGAAGCCACAATTTCTCCCAAATAAGCCCTGTTCTTAGCTTGACTAACATCCACTTTATAGATAATCCAAAAGATTAAGACAATCTTTTCACCAGTGCTTTGTTCACAATTTCACTTCATTCACAAGACCGGACATACTTTCATTAACTGTATATGTAAATACATATGTATTCCTTTGTATCGTGTGTGTAAATGTATATGTGTACGTGTACGTGTGTGCACTACTTGTGCATGTGTGTAGCATCTTTTTGTAATGCTGTCACCCACTGAGAGGGTTGTTCATGGTGGAGGTTACCCACAGTGCAAAGCTCTGTCAGTAATCATGGGGGGGTTGATGACTCACTGTCATGTCTTTGATGCACAGCTTCACATTGCTTTTGTCTTTCTATTACTCTGGGAAGAAGCAAAGGGACGGATAAACAAGGAGAGAGAGGCGAACGGAACAAAAAAGAACAGAGCAGAACAGAAGACATTTCACTACTCACCATGCACAACAAATTATGGTGAGATGAGGGGATTTGAGATGAAGAGAAGAGAAATAGATGGTGAGAAGGATGGAGGGAGAGAGTTGGAGGGGTGAAGGACAGACAATAAAGAATGTCTGCTTTAGATGCAGTTTGTCCCTTAGATTTGTCATCTGACACCATCCCTCACACTCAGCACTTTTAGTGGAGAGGGACTGCTGAGTGCTTCCCCTCGAGAGGTGGGGAGAGCACATACACACCCACCTACACATAGACATGCACACACAAACACACAAATGCACAGGTAGCATCTTCACAACGTTGAAGAAAAGTTTCAAGTTGAGCTGTTTTAAAAAGATAGGAAACTGCTTCTGTATCACTGTATGAAACAGGATTTTCCTCTTCTGAATACTGTCAGTATGTGTCATCATTTATTACATTAATACAAATAAAGCACCAAAGCATAGCGCTCTATCCCTTACATGGCCAAGCTCAGCATGATGCATGTTTCTGAAAAGTGTACATGTTTCCCACTCCATTCCCATCCTTGGTCAGAGAAGCACAGAAAGAGGTCAAGTAGACCAAAACAAGACTTTGGTTGACAGCCATAGTTCAAGACACTATTTGCCAAGACAAAACATGGAGCATCTGCTTGCCAACCAGCAGACATAATTGTCCCTCTTTTACTATTTTTTCCTTTTTTATACAATATTCCTTTTTTATGTGAAAAAAGTGCATCTTTAAAAAGAGACCAAAAAACAAATGGTAAAATACAGACAGCTGGCGTGGTGATATAGCCTGCCAGAGATGAGCAGAGATGTGGGAGTGTGTGTGTGTGTGTGTGTGTGTGTGTGTGTGTGTGTGTGTGTGTGTGTGTGTGTGTGTGTGTATACTTATCCTCTTTGAACACCTGTATCTTTCTCATCCCTCTCCTCAAGGAGATTCAGCAAACAGAGAGGAACAGTATCATAGTCTGTCTGAACAACCTGTCATCTAATCATCTAATCAATTTGTTTTATGACTTCTCACATGTCTTGTGATTTGCTGTTAGTGATTATGGCATTATTGATCAAAGCTGTCCAAAGCCTACAGGAAAACTGCAGTTTGTACACTTCCTCAACTGCCAACCTCTTGTGGGAAGGTGAGCCGCAAAACCACTTCATGTACTTTGGTTCTTTAGCCGTCTCTTCGCAATCTAGTTGTTCAAACAGTTCAGCCTGTGATGAAAAGAAATATAATTTCATAAATCCTCTCTAAATTAAAACGTGAAGGAGCGAGTATTGACGGAAGCGAGTTAATCCTGCTGTGAATAGGGACAGAAGTGGGCTTTGGAAAATATAAATAATATTTGCACAATTAAGACACAGTCCACTGTATACACAGCAGACTAAAAGCATACAATATATACACACCCACATATACAAACAACAATTAACACAGTCCAAAGGAATAAAAAGTATGCATACTTGTATATGAATGTATGCATATGCAGGCAGAGACAAACCCACCGACAGAAATACATAGGAAGAATTCAGAACAGAAATAAGGTAAAATACTGCATAAACAGATACCCAATAAAACAGTATGGGTACTGTAGATATATATAAAAAGATGCACACATTCACACATGCACACTGAAAAGTGCCAGGCTGTCTCAGGTGGTTTTATTTCACATTACTCCCTTCTTTATTCTTTTTAAAATGCCATTTCCTAAAGCTCTATAAATGCAGTATAACATTCATGAGCCTATAAATGACCTTCAAGTATACTGCAGCTCCAAGACAAAAAAAAAAAGTAAACAAAAGGCAATTCAATAAATCTGTTTTATTCTGAGTGGATGGTTGAGTCTGGTGCTCTGTGCTGGGTTATTGCTTTGCAAACCCATGCAGCTGATATATGGAATGGGTGGAGATAGTTGGAGTGAGGTCGTTGATAGGTTTATTGAAATGTCACCGTGAGTTGTGCGTGTGTACACACTCTAGCCTGAAGAGGGCTGTAAGATGACTCAGCTTAATTGTGTGTGTTTGTACACACTATATACCAATTTTGTGTGTATGTCAGACCTGAGTTAAACAGAATTTGCACATAATTCATAGTGATGGTTTTAAAGAATATTTTAATGCAAAATGACAGGAATACAGCATGTAGGAACGTGTGCCAAGGCAACTGTATATTTGCTACAGGCCAGCACCCTGGTCTACCACTGTATTACTGGTTTAAAATATCACATGATTGTTTATGCTGCCCTGGGGAATGGTTATATTCAACCATGTTCAGTCCTGCACAGCTAAGGGTTTGAAGTACTTCTTCATGAACTTTATATCTCATAACAACAGTATAGAAAGGAAAAACACTTGCCAAGGAGGATTGGCCACATTGCTTTTCCATGAGGACTCATGCAGGCTATAGACAATTTAATATTTTACTGTGTTCTTTTCTGTTTTATTCTTATCTTTAGTGTTGTTTTTTGTTAGCAAATCTTTGAGGGGAAAGGGGCTAGATTTTTTTCTATTTATGAGGGGGGTACCAGAGGTGGAATCTTAATCCTATCACAGCAAAACCTGACCTGCCAAAGCAGGCTGAATATATTATTAGGTGTAAGAATGCATTATACATACACACCTGCTGGGGAAGCTGTCCAACCACCTCAGTTGGTTTTGTTCGATTTAAATCCAGCAGAGCAGTAGGAAGAAGAGGAGCTGATTTTGTTGATCACCCCATACTATATTACCATACAGCATTCCCATTGTGCTTAAATGAGCAGATGGTAATGATCCCTTAAATGAATACATATTTCAGGAGACATTTTTACCCCTGTTTATTGTCTTCAAGTTTTTATAGAAGACAATAATACAGAATCCGTGCAACCGTGCTACAGCTATCATAACTTGCCATACAAAAATGTGTGTCCATTATTACTATCTCTTGCTTGTGGATCAAAAAAGTTGCATTGAGTTAGTCTTGTTTGGGTACATTTAGATGCACACAATAATGGCACCATTGCAAAAGCGAGAAAAGCAATACTCTTATGCAGTTAGACTGCATAAACTGACAGCTCCATATAATGATCCCTCTGCTCCACCACTCCATCCAACTCAGCATGAGCTGGTTCGTTCAAAGCCACAAAATTACCAAACACTACAAAAGTTGTACTGTGAGGGGATGTATACCTCTGCTGACTTTGGATGAAAATAGGTATGTAATAATGACTGCAAAATGTCATGTAATATCCTTCACTCTGTTTCTTCTATTGTAAATTACCATTGGAGTGTGATAAAATTGTATTCCTTGGTCACGTTTCTAGATTAAAAGCATCCAATAGTACGGGGGTCAAGGTTTGAAGCCATAGTTTGCAGATGATAGATAAAAGACGCCTGTTGAAGAGCAAAAAGTAATTAAGGCGTTGGCTGATGTGATAACCCCCAAACCACCCCCTCTCCTTTCCCACTATGCTCCTGATTTCATGTTAGGTGGTGTTAGGTGAAAAGAGCAGCCTTTTAGGGCCTCTGTTATCTAATTGAGGGGTGGATGGAAAGCACTTTAGCTTTTAACATTGGCTCCATAATGGGAGAGGACATGGGAGAAGACAATAAGGGCTGGAGATGCATGTGAGAGCAAGCACACATATGTGACTGAGCAACTGGCCAGATGAAATTCATTCACACGCATAGTCATCTTGTGTCTTGTTCGACAATCCTTTAAGATTCTATTTGCCTTTTACTTCTTCTCCAAATTCCTTTAAACACCTACTTGTTTCTTGCATGAGTACTTATCTGTCAGACATCCTTACTTCTGATTTATATCATGTTTCCACCAGCTGCTATGGGAATAAAATAGAATGTCTTTATATGTATTGTACCTGAAAGGTTCAGATTACAACTAACTGAACACCACTGGGGTCTCTATTTGATGACATGGGAATGAGAATGGGCTGTGAAGTGTGTATGAGAAACTATGATGGCACAAAACTCACCCTATCTACAACCAGTGTTTGGTTTCTCCCTTCTAGGATACTGTAGAAACATAACAAAAACAATTCCAATACAATTCCTATATTCCTAATGAAAACATACCTATAAATATTATATTCCATCTTCTGCCAGTAGATTCTCCTACTTTTTGTTTTGGCTTTAGCCTCAGTAGTAGTTTAGTTTCCATCATTTTCCCATCTTTACTTTTTTCTTCTATCTTCCCTTCTTTACATTCTCCATCTGTCATTCCCTCCAAAATCCATCCCTGCCTCCTTCCCACATCATTCACTCTTCCATCTCCTGTCTTCAAATAGTTTCTTTTCCCAGAAACTGCTATCTATTTCTGTCACACTTCTTTCACCTTTCTATCCATCTTAAGTCCTGAGCTCCTTCCTGTGGCACTTCCTGCTACCTTTCCTTATGGCCACCCTTATTTCCTTACATCCATCCACTGATCTGTTCCTGGTCTTCCTCCTTCTGTTTCACACTTCTTTCAACCTTCCACCCAACCCATTTTCCTTGCTCTTGTCTTCCCTCAGCAACAGTAAAAAAAAAAATCCATTTGGATCATTTCCATATTTTTTCTTTAATGCTAAGCCACTACTGTTTTGTGAGGCCAATTATAGTATGATAAAAGATGCTTGATTCCAGATGTCGCTTTGCTGCAGGAGATGAGTTACAGTCCCTGAAAGGTTTTCCTCCTACAGTTTGTGTTGGGGATTATCCATATGTAAACAATGGGGCTAAGCCTTGTAGACAGACAAAGAAAGAGTGCATGTGTGTATTTGTATGTGTGAGAGAGAGAGAGAGAATGAGAGAGAGAAAGAAAGAAAGAAAGAAAGAAAGAAAGAAAGAAAGAGAAGAGAGAGAGAGAGAGAGAGAGAGAGAGAGAGAGAGAGAGAGAGAGAGAGAGAGAGATTGAGAGAGAGGGAGAGTGTGCTGTGCTGTGTAAGTGCCTGTAAGTGTGCACGTTAGCCAGGAGTCTCTGGAGAGTGTATGAGCCATAAAAGTCAGAGGCTTCATTAGAGAGTAAAAAAGAAGGAGAGAGAGGAAGATGACATGCAACATATTTTCTTTTCTCACACACACAAATGTCAGCATGAACACTGCACTGCTGGACACAAACACAAACATGCAACGATTGCACACAGCAAAGTCAACACTGAGGGTCGAAAGACAGAAAGTATGCCTGTGTGTTTATTTCAGCAGGGCATTGTAGGTAGCTAAGTGCATCTGTGTGCTCTTGAACAACATACACAACCATATACAATAGAATAAACTAAGCCCAAGTCACTAAGGTTGAAGCTCCCATCCTCCAGAAATAACTTGCTATGTAGTTGACAAAATGTAGAGTGACACATTGTGTCGTCTGCTGGCTTACCTTTGGTCAGCTGGGCCCATGGGGCAAACACTCAGTCTGCACCTCCAGCCTATCTTTCTGTCTCTGTTTCTGAGTCACACTCTGTCATTCTTCTCTTGTTTCTTCCTCCTTAGTTCCTCACTCTCTCCTTCCTCATCCATCTAGTACCTTGCCTTGCCATCTCTCCTTACATCAGAGCGATCACAACATGCGCTTCTGTGTCCACCTCTCAACTTTCTCACCAAATTTCCTTTTCCACTCGATTCTATTCTCTTCTTCTTTGTCTCTCTTTTTATACTCCACTTCTATTTTCTTAAGGGCCTTTTGTTTTTGTCTCTGCTGCTGTGTCCCTCTAATTATCCCTACAGCACTCTCTGTGTCTGTGCAATGATCTGGTTGTAATAAAAAATGCTTTATGACCCTGCCTGTATTTATGGAATGTAGCAGCATGGCATTCCTGTTTGTGCGTGACAGAACAGAGGCAGAGAGAAACTAACAAAAATAGAGAAGGGCAGGGGAGGAAGGAAATGAGGAAGAGAAGAGGGGACCAGAAGCGGTAGTGCAGGAGCAAAGGTGAGGAAATGTACTAGGATGAGATTTGAGCAGAGGTGAGGAGAGGTGAGGAGGAGGCAAAGTGTGCTGACACTGAGCTCAGGTGTTACAGAACTGTTCTTGCATCCCCACTGGAAAAAGACCTCAGCTCGTTTTAGGATCAAGAGTATCTTTGTCAAGTTGGTCACGCAGCTAACAGTCCTGCACTCTATTTTGAGCATCTGAATCTGTGTCTGTGTTTGTGTGTGTGTGTGTGTGTGTGTGTGTGTGTGTGTTGTGTGCGTGCGTGTTTGCATGAATGTGCACATGTGATCAGGGAATGCGTATGCCATTGATTGCTCTACTTCCTGAATGTGCCGTAATTGGTTGTTTGAATGAGCAAATGTCAGTGGAAATTCTGGGTTGGAGTTAATTATCATTGACTGATCAGTGACAGACCTCCAATTATAGCTGAGTCATCAGCAAAGTATGCCATTTGACTTAAAAGCTCCTTTATTCTGCATGATTTGCAAAAAGCCAACAAAATGTGAGGAAATTCTTTAAGAATATAGTCCCACCTGTTACCCAGAACTATTTGACCTGAGAGCCAGCTGCGTGACAGTACAGCCACAGTTTCAACAGCTTGTTGAAATCATCAGTCGTGGGCAGTGCTTACGGCCAATTAACATACTCAGAGCTGCTTGTTCTAACCAGTAACAGTTGCATGCATAGCACAGCTGTGGGAGGACACTTGTTGAACCCCACCTACTTGAGGACTCTTTTGGAAGAAATGAAATGTCTGAAATGTCCATCTTAGCATGCAAGGAATTTAAACACTAACAATTACTGCAGTGCCTTATTCCAATTCTGCCAAGAGCAGTCGCTATTAATGTGATTAGGGCTGTATTGAATAGTTCAAAGCTTTGAAGCTTCATTCATATAGTTGATATTCAAATTCTAAATCAACTTTTGAATTCTGCGCAGGTCATGGCTCCATAAAAAACGTAGCTACCAGGTGTACATCAGTGTCTCCATCTCTCTCTTCTGTTCTCTGTCTGTGTTATGGGTGTATAACGAGCATGAGTGTAAAAAACAAAAATTACCTAAATATGATTTGGATATATAGATGCCTTTCATTTCATTTCATTCACTTGACTCATATCTTTCAAATGTAGTTGTGCTGTAATTGACCTTGGCAGAAGTACACGTCAAGTTGCTCTGGCTCAGCACCGGCATACTGCATGTTGGCACATTTCTGACAATTGGATTGAGTCTACTGGCTATTAAATGGCTGTTTTTAAGGACAGGTTTTTATCTGTGAAAAGCCAGGGAACACCCTCTGACAACAAAGCAACAAGCAGCACCTGGAAGATGTTGCTGAGATATTCCACTCTTTTCTACTCTTGGTTATTCAGATGGAGACAAAGGCTTTGCCACAATATGCAGTCGCGCCTGTTTGAAATGGGCTGCCTTGGCCCAGAGCAGCAGACGAGGGTATTGTCTCTGCTCCGTGGACCTCCTCTACAGTGATAGCTACTGAGTCTTCTGTCTCACTGCCTCCCAGAAAATGACAGGAAGAGATTTTCTTCTCTCTTTCTCTATCAGTGTCCCCTGACAGTCTAGCTTTTCCTCTCTCTCTCTCTTGTTCTCTCTTTGCCTTGTCTACTTCCCCCTGTGGTTTTTAGACCCAAGGCTGCTGGCTCCATTGCTATGCTTCAAGTGATCTGCAGACCGAGTTTTAAATGTTTAATGCCGAGCTGACAGACCCGGTCCCCAGCCATCCATACAGGAGGGCCAAAGCAGGCTGGTGCAGGGTGATTGCCTCACCTTTCAGAGGCAGATTACAGATGCACACAGACCCTGATCAAGAGCTCCAAAAGGTGAGGGAATAAATCTCCCCTGACAGGAAGGTTGTGTTAGCCTTTATACCCTAAATCGCAATTAAGGTGAAGGGGCGAAGTTGGTCTGAGCCTGGCCACCTGAGGGAGGGAGCGTAAGGTAACAGGGGAAGGTAAAATGACAGAAAAGCACTGTGGTAGGTAGAGGGAGCAGGAGTAAAAAGAACAGAGAAAGAGAATGATGAATGGTAACAAAGAGGGCCCTAAAAAGATAACAGACTGAGACAGATGAAAAGAGAATGCAAAGAGGGAAGTGCGTGGGAAAGAAGAGACTAGAAAAGCTGAGAAAGAGAAAGTGGTAGAGGATGGTTCGCAACGCAGAGTCTGATAAGGTCATGGAAGCAAGTACACCAAAGTCTCAGAAACTCATTCCACAGCATGGGGCAAAATCAAGCAAATAAAGCATAAGAAATAGAAATGAGGTTAAGTTGGGGGGGGCAACAAAACTGACAGATGATAGACATGTTACTGGCAGCCCACTCAAGCAGAGTGTACCAAAGAGACATAAGACAGATGGAGAACTCCAAAGGGAGGGACTAGAGAGGAAAGGGAGAGAAAGATAAAGGTAGGGAGGTGTAAAAGTTGGGGATGGGAGGGTGAAAATACAAATAGAGGGCAGGAAGAGAAAGAAAACATGGACAATAAATGACAGAAAAGGAAACAGAGCGATATGGAATGGAGTGAGACAGAGGGTGGAAAGCAATACAAAGGGGGAAGGCATGGAGGAATAGCCAGAAGAGGGTAAAAGCAAGCGGAGAAAGAGTAAGGATGGAGAGATGAGAAGAAGAAGAAAGAATCACAGATACCCAAGAGGAGGGAAGAAAAGAAAAGAAGACAGAAAATGAAGTGAGAGAGACAGAGAAAACACATTTTTTAGAACATCTCTACTGACATTTACATTTAGGCCAGACTGGGTAGAGCTGCTACCATGGGCATATCCCACTGACAATATGACATTTCCACCCCAAAGTGGGAGGAAAGAAGAGGAAAAAATAGCAAATGAGTTTTCACCCCCTACCACCACTAAAATATTCAAGAAGCAGTCCAGAAACAGAGTTCAAAGGGAGTTCCTGTATGATGACAAGGCTTGTCAAAATTCAGTTGCTCACTCACACAAGAGAGGGATATAGAAATAAACTGTACCTTTGGAAAATGGCATCTCTTTAAATCTTGTTAATTAATGTAGTACATACGAATCAGAGTAACTTAATTTTCCAAGTCCAGTGGATACACGATAAGGGTTATTTTTCGGCGGGTGCAATAACGCATAATTACCTCCTTCTCATGGCCGACATCAATAAGATAATATTCACAGTTTTGTATTTTAAAAAGAAGTTCATAACTTGTAGATTAAGCACCTGATGGTAAGGAAGGCTAAGATGTAGCGTGCAAAGATGGATGATTAAATAGTCCATAGCTCTGTTCAAACATAACTTGCATCACTACTGTTAACACTAGGAAAACAAACAACAGTTATTCAATGTTCATTTATATTTAAGTACATCAAAAAAACTTCAAACTTACTTTCACACTCACAGAACATTAAGCCATCAGAATTAACAAATAAATGATTATTATGATGGCCCAATACTTAATTTATTGACTATCGGAGTAATACATAATATAAATTTCCCATTATTGACTGATAATTGAACTGCCCTGATAAATATTGTGCACCCCTAATGTACAGGGCTACTTGGTGACACCGGCATTAGAACGGTTGAAATAAGTGGAATTGAATTGCATATCTTCTGCGATCAGAACACTTTGAGACTGAATATGAGTTTAAAAATACTGTACACTAACAAAGAGAACAGACCAATACCCAGTTTCCTCAAGAAGTTAATGGAAAAATGATACCGAATCATATTAATCAAATTTCATTCGCTTGCCCGCCTCCAGGCTACTGGAAATTATGGATTTAAGTACAAAGTAATGATGGGCACATTTAGCAGAGACAATTTCTATGGCAACCACAAATCACTTCACCATAAACAACAACAACAACGACAGTGACGAACGCAAGCGAGCTCATTAGAAATGGTTAGATGCACATCTCCAACTGCCGCAAAGCACTGTGGGTAGGGGGGATGAGGAGGCTGAAGGGGTTTGATGCATTTGCAACACCAAAACCTCATTTATTTCATGCAGACAGAATGCAATGAGAGAATGAAACACAGGAATGAATGATGGGTGGAGGTGCAATGGAGCAATAAGGGAATAAAGGAGGAAAGAGTGAGAAAACAACAGGAAAGACCGAGAGAAAGAAACAGAGAAAGAGAGATGGAGTGATCTGCCTTATTTCCGAGACAACTCCAATGACAGAGCCATTCTTCATTAGCCACTCTCTTTACAGTGTATATGTCAACCCTGGCGGCCAGACAACTGCAGAGGAGTGTGATCATAATTTATCTATTTAGAATGCCGAGGGGAGAAGGCTACGGTGCCATACAAAGCTGTTAGCTGAGCTTTCCTGCTGCGCTGTGCAGTGTAGTGTAGTGACATATTACACTGAATGTGACTATGGAGATAACTGAAGTCAAAAATAAACTTCGCAGAACAGCATATGGAGATGTAATGTTGCATATAGAAGGCACAAGGCCATACATCATATGCTGGGGACATAATTCTATATAATATGCCAAGAGTATAGGCATGTGTATGCCTCATAAAAACAACTCCACCAGCACAAGAGTTATACTCCTGCAGTGAATACAACTCCTTTCAACCATGTCTGCGTAGCAGGTCTCGCTACAACCGTGAGTCTTGGCAGCACACAAACTCTCGAACCAATTGGTTGGTACACGTAACTTTTATTTAAGTCTTGCTGTCACCAACATAAACAGCACTCAATCTGTTCCGCTGCTCTGTGGCTCTCGCTCTCAGTAGCATCTCTCCTCCCAGGTCCAGCACACTACTGCAAGATAAAGGGTTAGAGTGATTAGGCAACGATGAGCAGCTGAGGTAAATAGTAAAACCACAAAGAAGTCACCACTACAGTGCCTTTATCATTCCATTGTGCACTGAAAAATCAGCTTAGTCTGGCTACAATACTTAATGCAATAGGAGTTAAGCAGATTGCTACAACACTGCACAGCATGCTGTGCAGCACTACCTGGCGGAACAGTACTGACAGCAGCTCCTCCTATAGGCTGTGGGGCAAAATATTTCTTTATACAGTAAGGTTATAGGACTGGATTTAAATGGCCGGTCAGTTCCACAGGCAGGACCATACAGTGTCCTCTACAGTAACTTCAGTCAGTTCAAATCCAGCACAGTAGTCAACAAAGGGTTAGCAAAAACAGGTTTGACAGGAGAAAGAAATGTGAGTATGGATGCTCCCTCAACAATTATCACAGAAGTACCATTAAGCAAGGCACTTGACCCCAATCTGCACCTGCTCAGTGTCCAGCAGTAGAGGACTGTTTGTACTGTAGAGCTCCCAGGTGTGACTGTGTGTCCCATTTCAGGGGCTGGATTCTGAAGGACAAGGCCCACAATCTGGGTCCTTCATAGGACCTAAAAGCCAGACTGAACCGGTGCCTCCTTGCCTAATGAGATGATCTATACAAATATTTCTCAATACCACTGGGAAGGTGGGCTAAAAGGAATAATACCTCAGATTACAATATGACACATATATAACTTCTGTTTCTCTGGAATGCGATTCCTGTGATTCACAACATGCCCATCCCCGGAAGAGAAACATTTATTCTGGGTTATCATTATTTAAACCCTGCAGTGGCTTTTTATTTGGTGTGAATCAAGTGATATATGTGATTTACCAGTTACTGATAACAGTTTGACTGCAAATACCTGGCAAGCATGGCATGGTTCCATTATATATAACTCTACAAGTTAGGAATTTCCTGGTGCACAGTGGATTAAAGGATACACCAGACTGCAGTGGATATACCAGGAGTGTCCTCCAAATTCAGGGAAAAGAGGGCTGCATCTCTCAGGCCTTGTCATCTTGTTATGACATATTTGGTCCATACAACTGCAGGCTTTGAAGGATTCGACACCAAAATTAGACAGTAACAGTAATTGTATAGTGGAGCATTGTTCAAAAGAGCACAATCAGCAAGCATTCCCTGGATAAATAAGGTAAAAAAAAAATGCCAGTGAACTGCTAAATACTTGGGCATTTTAGCTCTTTGCCTCCCCAGCTCTTTAATGGCTCTTTCCATCACAGAGTAATCTTTCCATTTTCTCATTTTCAGATCGATAGGGACTCAGGGAGAATGAAAGGCCTATTTCCTCTCAAATAGGGATAAAGCTTAACCACATGGGGCCGTCTCATGTTTTCTAATCATGTCAGCCAGACTACAGGACCGGATGAAGTGGCACCAAGTGTAAAGAACAAGTCAATCTTTGAATCGTAGTACACAGACTAAAGTTAAAAGTTTTTCTAAATAAAGAAGAGCCAGAGTTGTTAAAGGGATATAAATAACATTGTATCATTAGCACAGTGCGGTTTTAAAGGCAGAGTGGGAGAGACAGTCAACAGAGAAAGCAGCTTCAGTGAAGTAGAAACCCACACAAACGGATGAAAAAAATGGAGCTTGAAAAGCGAAAGCAGTATGGAGCCTGTATGGGAAAGGTACCCTTCAAATATCTACTCAACTGCATCTGCTGTGTCTGAGGTAGTTTTGTGTAATGGGGAGAGGACGATAGAGCAACTGAAGGACTTAGCAACAATGTTTCTCCAATTCTATCCAACAGGAATGTCTCCCCTGTTGTCTGACCCCGATGCTTGGCTTTTCCTGTAAACAAAGGGTCCTGACAGACGCGTTCAATTAATCGATGATTTTCTCACGCATCCTCGTGCAGTTTTTCCAAGCCTCGCTTACAGCCCTAGGGAGCAACCTCACACCAACGTTACCAGAGCACACAGCTGTACCGCTTTAGACCTGCTGAGCCCTGGAGAGAGAGCACCTCAACCGACAGGAGTAATGTAACAATGGATAAATGAATATTGATTGCACTGAAACTGATTTTAAGTTAGTCTTACACTATTTACTACATTAGCTGCAATGTGGTTTTACAGAATCAAAAAAAGTCTTGTTTGTTGCTTCATGCTGGCAGCTATCCAACAGATATTCCTCAAGGAATGAGTTAACAAAGGCTATCTGCAAAATGTTTCTGTTAGCATTAAAGGTACAGTGCTACCTGTAGGTATTTTAATTCAATATATCATTAGCATTCAGGATGCACATTAGCCCTTTGGCTACTGCAATATTAGCATTCAATATATTACTAACAAGTTCATCAGCATGCAGGCAAATGCAAGCCTGAGCAAGATTCGAGGCTCTGGTAGCATTAGCATGCAGATGGTAATGGGACTTTGTGGTGGGGATGGAGAAGGGTGCAGGCTAAGTGATTAGCAGGAAGAGCTCTTACTTCACATGCAGGATCAGTGTTGGGCTCTGTCACAGCGTTAAAGGCTAATGAAACAGAAGTCGAGTGGGGGGGGGGAATAAGGGGTGGAAGAGGGTGTGTTTATGTGATCATGACTCCTTACAGCAGAGTCATGATCACGCAGTAGGATCTCACAGTCCTACTCACACTAAATTCACACAGAGATGCACAAATACACTGCTCTGTTTTTGTTTCATGCAGGTAGGGACATATGGACGCAACGTTTACTTCAATAATGTAAAAAGTAATCACAGACGCACGTACACAACCACACACACACACACATCTCAAAAGGTTGCGATATTTTGGCAGTAACCAGCCTGTTTGCGAGTGGATAATCCAAGGTCCCTGTGATTAAAACAGCTCCAAAGCGCTCCTGACACTCCATTACCCAGCATGCCCCTGGTGAGGCAGGATTGTACATATTGATTTCACGCCTCATTAGACTTCCTGTCTAACAATGTCATTGTTCTTCCTGGTTCTACAGGATTCTGCATTGTTCAGGAATGACCAGGTATAACTCTGGGAGGGGACGGTGGACACATAACAAATGAACACATTAATATTGACTCTGGGTTTGTTGTGGCATCATGGGGGAAACCTTGACACTGCAGACTTTTGACCCAGTTTTCCATTGTTATAGTTGCTAGACAAAGAAGAATAGGCAAAACTTTCAAATCAATCCATAGTAAGAAAGTTTTTTGTATTTTGTTTGCCTTAAATTTTTTGACATCATAAGTCATCATAGTCCAGTAAAACATCAATCACAACTGACAGGGCCTGGTGTATCAGAGTAACACAGAATATATTTTTCCATCTCATTGTTTTCACACTATTCTTGATTTTTTCTAGCTTCAAACACCTCATTTATATAAACTAAACAGTGTTGTGCAGCTGCAAGGAGGAGGCTAAGTGTCACTGTGCACTCATGCAAAGCAGAGCACTCATTTTTAGATGAAGTAGAATGGCTAATTTTGACTAAATTTGAACTAATTCAAATTAAAAAGTCTAGTTTTATGGTACACTGGCAGCAGACAGTTTACAACAACAACCACAACAAAAATGGTGCATGCTGTGGAAGAAAGGTTAGCTGCAGTTGTTACTCTGATCATACAGTAAGAAATCAATACTGAGTAAATTCATTGACTTAGGGGAGTTCCAATCAGTGTGCGACGGCTATGCCTAAGTTGTGACTGCTGACAGAGGCAGCACCTGCAGCCGGTCATTACAGAGGCAAAGAGCATGTTCTGCAACTGGCTATTCTGAATTATCAGCACAAACTGCATAGGAGGGGGAGAGTTATCACTTTGTGGTTGTTTTTCTAAGTTTTAGGTTTTTTTTGGTGAGCTTCCCAGCAGTCTTAGAGTGTTTGTATTGGATCATTTATCCCCGCCACAGAGAGTGTACAAACAGCATTGTACTGTGATTCCACTTTCACTGATTGACCTTCAAACGGTAATTGGCAAGTCTGGTTTGGTAGTTGTCTCAGAGTGCTGGGTATTGGATGGCTGCCACTGAAACACAGCTCTCTCTCTCTCTCGCTCTCTCTCTCTCTTTTCACTCTCTCTCATTCCCTATCTTCCTCTTTTTCTTTACCTTTTTATCTCACCCTCTGTCCTTTGCCCTCTTTCACTTACACACACACACTTTGCACAATTTTCATGTTTTACCCCATCTCTCTTGCTCATTCTTTCTCTTCCTGTCCTCTCTCTCTTTGGCCGAAAGCATGGCAGCTGCAGTAGCATGTAGCCTGCCAGCTGCCAGTTATAATGATGGTGACAGTACAGGGGGTGCTGGCTGGGTGATGTTAACTAAATGGAACATTGCAGCAACACTGGCACACACAAACTCAAGCTTATGCATGCACACACACACGGACACGAACACACAGGCACACACAACAACAGTGCTAAAGAGCACAACAGCCTTCAGGCCAACTAATAACTCTTCCCCAGCCACAGCCAGGGTGAAGCAGCTGAACACCACCCTTTTCTGCCCCAGTCTCCCACAGATGCTGTCTCCGTGAGTGAATGGCAAGGGGATTCTGCTATCATGACATACCTCCCACTCAAGCTTGCGTAAAAATTGTTACAAGTCACCTTGGCAGCTTCATCAGAAATAATACTCTGCACCGAGCATTTGTGAGTGAATCAGGTGTTCTGAAGGCTGCAGAAACACACTGACTGGATAGCACACACAGCACTGCTCTCTACTGAATGAACGGTACCTGCTGGAAAACTACTTCACTGCAGTAAGACAGGTTTGGGTTCACAGTGTTATCTGATATCTATGTCTGTGTGTGCGCATGTGCGTGTAAAAAGCATCCGTGTCTCCCATTTGTTCCTGCTGAGTGTGTTTACTGGTAGAACTAGGCGAATTCTGCCCTACATAAAACCATCTCTTAGATTACACTGTATTTATCCACATGGCGTATACACACACACACACATGCAGGCAGGTGAGCAGGCACAGGCCCATACACAGCTATACTGCATTCACAGATTAGCATATACTCTACATACATAAGTGCAATTAGTACAGTCACACACACACCATACATGCACACAGACACAGAGTCCAGAAATGCCCGCTGGCTAAATGATCTGTTCCCACACTGGCACAGTGAAAGAGACAAATGTTGAAGGACACTGAAGACACACAGAGAGTGAAAGAGGCACCGAACATAATTTTCAGCTTGAAAACCACCGGCAGAGGGGCTGGCAGATAGGTTCAAAGCACAAAAAGCTTTGAACCAGCACATCCACTCTCTGAATGTGCTGTCAAAGTTCTAACTGTAGGGTGCTATGACAGTATCATTTCAGAGTTTCAGAGCCACAGCAGAAGGAATACGCATTATGCAGTTATAGCAGCGAGAAACCTTACATAAATTGAAGATTTGATGATCCTCCATGTCACAGACTTCAGGTTACACAAACCTATGAAACCCTTTCAAAACATTATTGATAATTTCACAATTGCTGCCAACTGGAAAATAAGTTTTCCAAATGTTTTTTTTTCCTGCTTGTGACATGTAAGAATTTTCCAAGCCACAAGGTTTTTCATCAGCTGATGTATTCAATAGTCGTGGGAGGATTCATTTCTTCCCCATCATTCTGACCTGAGACAGAATTAATTTATAACCAGCAGCAAAACACAGCTGTCAACCCCAGCAATAGACAGGGTATCGATAAAGGGGAGAGAATAGGAGAGGCAGAGATGGACCGTGAGGCAGAGAACCAGACACACATGCACAAGTCGAGTTTCAGAGCAAGTTGTAAAATGACACAGACACCTACACAAAATCACTTTTAAAACAACTTCTGTGCTGCTGGAGAGTGTCAAAGTGTTGGGAATATGCACAGTAAATAAGCAGAATAGTAGTCAAGCTTAGAGAGCATATTAGCAAAAGTAAAGTTTTCAGCTCACTCGAAAGGCCAATAAGGTGCACTGAAGCCCCAGCAAAGAAAAGGTGTCTGGAGAATAAGTCGGCAGTCTAAAGGATAGAATACATTACCCTCTCTGCTCTGAAAAAGACCTTGCTCCTTTGAAATACGCAAACCCAAAGCCTCCATCAGTTGTGAACCCTTGATAACTTGAGTGGTTTATGGATACTTTCAGCACACATGCATCAAACTCAAAGCAGGATGAACACAGTTTAGTTCAACAACATGCAGGAAGAGCAAGTGTTTTTCTAGATGTGAAAGAGGAAGTGTATGACAAATATGACAATGGTGATGACAGTGATGGGCCCAACTACAACTCTGATCCTGAAAATGTTAATGATGATGACAGTGACTCTAACAAATGACAAACATTTCAACATGTTGAAGATTTAAGGCAGTGCTGTTGTAATATAAATTAATAATAAAGGAGGACTGTTTTTCAGGTGGAAAATAGCATTTTTATGTTATGAAAATATGACATTTTTGAATGATATAACCACTGTTATGAGAAACACACACACACACTCTGAGAATGAGTCAACCCTGTAGATGGGTTTATCCATCATATTACCTCCACCCCCCAAATTGACTTACTATGATGACACCCCCATGAATGAAAACACAATTGCACACACATGCTATAAAATTGTAAAGTGATACACTCTGTGTGTCTGGAAGGTTTTGAATAATGTTGTAATTAGCTAATAAACGCTTCATTATAACTTTAAATGCAAAATGCCGCAGTATGTGTATATTAACATGTTAAATATGTCTCCATAACGTATCCATGATCTTACCAACTGCCACAATGTCAGCCAGTTCCTAGTCTCATATTGTCCTTGTCCTTTCAGATACTGCCAATCCCACCTGCCCTGCAATACCCCTTTGTTCCCTCTCTTCCCCATCACCCGACCTTCCCCACCAACCTGCACATCACTTGCCCAGTTCCCCAGCCCGGCAGCATATGTACATACATTCTCCGCTATATTGTGTATTGTG
The DNA here is from genome assembly GCF_905237075.1 of Dicentrarchus labrax. Classification (NCBI taxonomy): domain Eukaryota; kingdom Metazoa; phylum Chordata; class Actinopteri; family Moronidae; genus Dicentrarchus; species Dicentrarchus labrax. Next base: position 9,971,095 of record NW_026136709.1, on the reverse strand, counting down.
CTTCTGCCTTAGCAGCCCAGCTATTTTCTCTGCCTGTCTGAGTTTTGACTGTTGTGACCCCCTGCCTGCCTTTGGGACTCCTGTTCTCTAGACTATCAGGTAAGCTTGCCTCATCTCCCCTGCCTGGCTGGTTTTGGCTTTTGACCATTTTCGACCCTGAGTAAACTTGAGCAATTTTATTATTTTACTGGCCTGGTCTTAGAGTCATGCTTTTGGGTTCAAACCTGTTTTTACTGAACCTTTACATCAGCGGTTCCCACTAGGGGGTTGCCACGGCTTCACAGGGAGTTGCAAGGCTTTCTTGATTTTAAGGGGTGTAAGAAAACTTTGAAAATATACACAATAGGCCTATATATCACAGGATAGGACAAAGACTTGAACACAATCTATAGCCTAACAGAACAATGGTCAAGCATCAGGAGAGAATAAAAAGATGAATTTGTCAAAAAAAAAAGAAGCCTATTAGTAAGTATGACTGAATAACATTTCAAAAATACAAACAAGATTGAATAATAAGTTCTTAAAAATATCAGGAAAACTCATCTCTGACTCATCTCTATTCACAGGCTATAACCCCCTCCAAATGTATAAAAATCGCTTGTTTTACACAAACTTCCTGCAGTTACTGCGTTCACTATTTGGGTTGTACAGTTATCAGTTGTTCTGTACTATTATTGTTATGCATTGAATATAATATGAAATATCCATAAAATATGTCACTGAGTCAGGGGTCATCAGTTGACTCAATGATAGAGTGGTCCCATAAGGAAAAAGGTTGGGAACCACTGCACTACACCAATACTCAAAAATTAATAACATTCCCATGGTATAAATCAATCAATGAATCACCGAATGCAGATAACAGTGTCAAGCTTATCTATACTTGTGCTTATAAATTAACCACTTAATATACAGTAAATATCCTGAATTACGTCCTTTTGAGAGAATGCTATACTTACACATTGAAATAATGCTTGTATGAATTTTCACAGTGTATAATTTTAGGTTACAAAAAGAAGGAAAATACATTGTGGAGAAATACTTAAAAGTAATAAAAACAGAGCCGTTTTCAGCAATAGTAACTAAAAGCTAATAAAAGCACAATATAATTACATAACTGACATGAAAGACAGCTCTTTTAATTTTATTTAAAACACAGCATCCAGACATAAAAAGCTCTGGTCATGTCTTCAGTTAAGCAATCAGCAGGATTTAAGGGAACATAACACACTGGAATTTTAAACACCCTAAAAATATTCTTCTTCCAAAAGATTCTTTTTTCTCTGACTGCTAAATAACTTAACATCATTATCACCCTGCAGCCTTTGTTGTCTCGTTTTTCCTTTGTGTTTTTCTGCCTCTAAAGGGTGCATAATTCTTTACCAACCCATGACACCAAATGGCCATGATCTATCAATAATAGAATGTAATTTGAAAAAAATAAATTGGCTACCATCTAAAATGTGGGGATGAAGATTACAAGATCTCACCTCTTTCAAACCAGAGGAAAGATCAACTGCCTGCTGGGAGTTTAGAACAGCACATATAACAGCTTTCATTAAACTCATTATAGGTGGAATCATTACATTACCGTATCAATCAGGGATAAAGCAAAACATGAAATAACATGCAGATTATAATTTAGCAAGAAACAAGGTTAAATTGCCAGGGCTTATTCCAGAAACAGAGCAGGACATTAACTCCAGCTAAATGAAAATATGCAGAAAACTGATAGATTGTAGAGCAAATCAGTACTGGTTAAATTGGTCTCTGTGGAGCTCTCCTGAGGCAAGTTGAGACATGATGCAACATACTGCAAAGCATCTTGAGAAACTCAAATGGCTCCAACTGTTGCAGTACAGCCGTTAAATATGAAAAATCTAACGAAAGATAGTCAATTGACATTTATTTGAGTGTGGAGATTTTGCATGAAGCCAATTTCCTGAAGAGTTTTCTACCTTATGTAGCCTACATTCAATTTGACCCCTTGCTTTTTATGGACTTTAAAAAGGGTAACTCACTGAGGACAATCCACAAAAATGCACCATAATACTCAAGAGCTCTCTATTTAGAACAGAGCTACATTTGTAAAAATGTTTGACAGGAATGAAATGATACATTTATAATTATGGATATTGCATTTAGTCATCGGGCTCATACTGATTTGGATATAATATTGAAAGCAATTCAATTAATTCAAATGTCTTTGTGAACTCCTCTGTACCCTCCTGGTGAGGGTCCTAAAAGAAATTACTGGGGACTTCATGTGCTCTGGAGGAGACACATGGCACACCTTCAGCAACCCCAAGCTGGCAGACAGAGTTAGCAGCAATGATGAGTGTAGTACACAAAGAATTAGCCATTGTAGATCATTCACTATGTCAAGATTGGTTCGGTTTGAGCTATTACAGCCACCGTATTTGTAGTCAATGCGCATGCGTACTACTCTAGGAGGTGGGTGCTCAGAGATATGTATTGACTATTGACTGGTGTACCTCTTCGCATCCTCGGTGTTGCTGTTAATAAACCTAGGTTATGGTCAAACTCCAAGCTTATCTTCATTGTAGTAAGCTTCCAACAGCCATGTTAGCCAGTTTCAGACCCGTCGTTACAGGCAAGCTCCAGGAGGCCAGGACCACCCAACCTGAGTACCCTCCAAAACAAAAGTAACACGGCTACACACTTTACAATGTCATGTATCTTGTAACTGGTGTCCACAGGTTGTGAGCTAACAGACCCCCAGTTGTTTCCACACAAAAACACAGAATCAACAGAGAGCGTAGAGAAGAAAATGAATTTCAGCAGGCCTTTAAGAAACACTGAGCTCAGGGAGCACAAACTACTTTTTCTAAACCAGAGAGTTTTAAGATACTTACTGGCCATTACAATTACAATTATTTCTTGATTAACCACGTTATGTTCAGGTCTATCATACCATATTGTAAATGAATCAGTGTGATGGATGCACAGAGGAAGGGGAGAAAAAATGGGTGGTTTAAGGTAAGACAGTCCAGTCTTACTATGTGTTAATGTTATGGCTGGTTCAGTTATAGAACAGACTGGCAGGCCCTGATCAATTCTGACTAATAAATATCAGGTCCTCTATAAACTGTTTTCAGCAAGGTGCTTAATGCTCTCAGTTATAACTAGGTTTTACATACGGCGGAAAGCAGTTATGCCTTTTGATGTAAAATTCAGCCATTCATTTTATTCTCTGTGACTTGTGTGTTACTTCTATTTATGTTTAGTCTATTTGCTGTTATCCTGAGAATGATAAACTGGCTAATTTTACTGTCAGTTCTGCATTAACAAATACGTATTTTCAGTGCAATGTGTTTCTTTTCTTCATGGTATAAAAAGGTAGCCTAATTGTCACATAAGCAATGGTTGTTATGTGAATATAAAGATAGAAAATCAATGCCTGTTCAGTTAGTTTACTGAGTCGTGTTTTTTGGGGCGACTTTATAAAACATACTGCTGAATAAAAAAAAGCAACAGAGATAATATACTATCAATGACTGAGACACTTAGAGGGAGCAAGAAACAGAGAGAAACAGGGCAGGGCAAGTCGGTGTGTGTGTGTGACAGAGACACAGACCAGGTGTGTGCATGGATTTTGTGGAAAAGAGTAACGTTACTGAAGAGAAAAGCAAGGGGATTTAGTTATAAGTTAAGAAAAGATATACACATTGTATCTCCTTGAAATCATTTAATAAACCCCATGGCTACCAGTAGTAGAAAATAATTTCAGTAAAATTAAAACACATATTAGCGAGCAGATAGATGGTGACTACTAAACAGAATCTACGCTATGTGTGTATCTTCACATGTGTGTACCCTCGCTAGGACACCACAGTGGAGAGAGGTGTGTGTTGAGCATGATGATGTGCAGGAACGGGAGTGTGCCGGCTGGGTTACTGGAACGATATGTTCATATGCAGGAACACCCATACACACACACACACACACACACACACACACACACACACACACACACACACACACACACACACACACACACACACACACACACACACACACACACACACACACACACACAAAGACACACACACAGACATACACACCTGCACAGAGACAGTCAGTGTGATTGAAGCAGAGAGTGGGTCAGAGCTATATTTAGAGATAACCTTTTTATAACACATTAACATCATGCATCTATTACACATTTGCAAATGCATGCACACACATTAGTGCACACAAAAAGGGAGAAATTGTTTAGAAGTCAATGAAAAATGTGTTTTGTATTCAAGATGCATATATGGACATTAAAACTATCACATAATACTTCTGTGTTGTCCACACTATCAATTATTATGTGCAGACATTAATGTTAGCTTGTTATGGAAATGTATTATTCATGACCATGGTATTGTGCAAACAGACCTGCTGAAGGCAAGTGTATCATATACATGCACACTACCCTATATAACCAGAACCTACTATAGGGACTGCAGGTAGAGGGACTATAGAAGGCATTGTGGAGAAAATGTTAAACATATGCTTCTTTGCAACAATTGATTTTAGAGAAATGTTTAGAGACAAAATCAATGCAATAAATTTATCCTGGTGGGACTGGTGTGGAGACATGATGATAACAGGATTTGACATACAGTCCAAATGTGAGTGCCAATACTACCAAATGATTGTTTCTAAAACATTGCTAATAGAGTTACTATAGAGTCATTTATATTTGGTAACTATCCAGTACAGTCACTGTCTTCTACTGTTCTGGCCACTAATCAGCTCCAACAGAGCACCTGGAGGTCAAATACCTTGTTCTAAGATAAGTAAGAAGCAAGAATGTTTCTTCCCCGCTGCATCCTGAATGTCTCCAAAGGAAAATAAAGGAGATTGGACTGTCTAGTCGCGTTTGAACAGTATGTAAATCTGTTTGGTTGAAGAAAAAGGATAAAACTCCACACAGCAATAGCGTATATAGTAGTGTTATTTTTTCAACTCGCTACCTCGTAGCAATGTGGCATTAGTATGGTGTAAATCTGACTATGCAAGTCCATATGTATCGGTAAAGCTTCATGGATCTGACTTAATCAGGTACGCTTCAATGATCCAGTAATGTTATAGCACTGAGACATTTTCTGATAGGGAAAAAATACATTCCAGCAGTTACTGCAGCCTTTTACTTCCAAAGTGTTGCTATGTAGAGTTGGTTAGGCCTATTGTAACTCATGTTGCTCAAAAACCTGAATACAAAGGCATTCATGCTTCCTTCTGATGACTGAACAAGGCATAATTTTGAATTTTCAAAACATTTTCCCTCATTGGAGGAGTTCTTCAAACTGTTATACTGCAGAAGAAAATAAGACATTAACAATTATTGCATGTCTATGATATATTCCATTTTGGATAACTCCTGTACATTTGCTTTCCCAACGGTGGGGGTTGGGAGGGTCTGCGGGTTCAAATCTAGGTCCAAAGCATGGATCTGACTAAACACTGCATGCTTCAATGATTCAGTAATGTGATAGCACTGAGAGTTTCTCTGGTGGAGGAAACACAAATGAATGCCATTTGCAAGGGAAAAAAAGCTTAAATTGCCATCAGCACTTGTCCTTCACTCGGTGAGGGTAAATGGAATATTTTGTGGTATTAAATTAAGGAGAACTTCAGAGTCAATGTAGATAGGCCAAATGATAAATCTATGGTGTGTAGCAATTGCTGATGAGCTAAATCCAAATGAAACAGCATTCCAATACACAAAGGAATAAGTCCAAGGCTAAACGCAAATCACCAAATGCAATTAGTGAGAAGGTTTTGTTCAGTCAGAACTCAGCAAGGGTCGTGCACATGTTCGTGCGTGAGGTTGTTTGTTTTATACTAAAAAAATAAAGTTAAGATAAACACACAGAAAGGTCTACTAATTTAATCGTGCAAGCTTACACAACACACACACACACACATGCCCCGTAGTAACCAAGGCTGTTGAATCTGATGTTTTTCTCCAAAACTCCCACTTGGACACATAGAACTGTATTAATCAAATGCAGACAGTTACTTCTCCTGCAATCTTTCCTTCTGTTTTTCCCTGTCCCTCCCCATCTCAGTCCAATATATTTATCTCAATAGCCTTCAATAGACAACATGTAAAATATCATTGTCCCACACCCATTTCCTTCCTTTTTCACACAAAAGCAATCCACCCATCCTGATTTACATCATTCCCTCAGCCTCTTCTCCCCCCTCTATATCCTCCACTAATTCCCATTCCTCCTGCTAACCTGAAACCAGGCAGCATCATGGCCTGGCTTATCCTCTTGCAACGCTGCAGCTACCGTCTAACACTCCCCGTCGAGTAATTGCCTTGATTTTAATGACTTTTTCAATTATGTCTACTTGGCTACAGCTCTTGCACCGTAATCTCCGTTATTTCCATCCATTACGCTCTCGCATTCCCTTGGCACCAATCAATCTTTGGTTTCTTTTAAACACTTTAAAGTGGCGGAGTACCTTTTTCCCTGAATAACAGTGACAACCTTCTGACCTCGAAGCAAGCTGTTCAAGGAGTATGGGGGGAGAAAAGAGGAGCAAGAGAAACAGAGACAACCAAAAGGAAAAAAATGCTTTTCTTATCAAAGTTAAACACAATACAGGTTTGGCACATTTACAATGCACACATTTACATTGGAGAGTTCCTACCTGCTCTTTGACAGAGGCGAGGATGGAGGAGGTCGTCTCGGTCTCAGATCTTTCTCCATTGGAGGCTGGCATCACAGGGGCAACCATCGCCCCCTTTTCCTGCTCCGCAGGCTGCTCTGGCACCGGCATCGCTAATACGAACACACACACACACACACACACACACACACACACACACACACACACAAAAAAAGAAACATGATAAAGTTAAAAGTACATAAAAAGGGCAAGTAAAGATATCCTCCAGGTGCTCTCCTTGGCGGTGTGCATCACAAATCCTTCCTTTAATCTACTTAGAAATCACAGGGGGAAAAAGCTCCTTGAAACAGCAGAACACCAGCGAATCATCATCTTTTGAATTTTCTATACTACTAATACATCTAGTAATCCAGCGGTAGTTTCCTGTATATTGATGGATATACTGAACCAAAGAACTGCTAATAGCTAATTTGGCATACTTCTGGTGGTGCCAATTTACAAGTTGTTGATCAAATATTGATTATTATTAACTTCCTCTGTACTTCCCAAAGCTATAGATATCTACAGATGATGCAGGTGACCTTCCACAGAGCCATGCTGAACCGCCATGTTTCTATAGCAGCCCAGAAGGGACAAACCAAACACTGGCTCTAGATAAGGGTGTTTACATTTTTCGAGTAATTCGCAGCCACCGTAGTTAGGCCTTTGTGCTTGTTAAGGGAGGGTGAACTACACCAATAGATGCCATTAAACCCTACTGGGTTTTAAGTTTGACTGAAAAGTAAAATGACACATAGTATGACAGTAAATATCAGGTGGAACCAGTCCTTTAAACATTTCAGTCAGTCAGCGTGCAAAATAATTACATTACTACATTACTGTGAATACAGTGGGTGCTTGTGGCATGCAAATGAATACCAAAGCATGAAATCTGAATACGAACAATAACACAAATAGGGGTCCTTGTAGACTCGTTAAAATGTGATGCCCCACTTATCACAAATTTAATTACTTTATTCAGGATACAGGAAAGTGACGTGTGTCTCTAACTGACAAGCTCATTTCAAAGAGATGAGACTCTTGTAATTATCATAGCTTTATTTTATTTTTTTTAACACATCACTTTCATTAGACATATCTAACTTTTGTCTTTGCAGCAATTCATCACAAGGCCTGGATACACTCGAAGTGATAATAGATGCATAATACTTCTAAACTGAGTCATCTATAAAATGTAAGATTATTTAGAATTGTACCTATCTTCTGTAACATTAATTGGAATTTTTTTAAATCATCAATACAAAAAAGCTTCTGTGCTTCTTTCCTGTGTGGACTGAATACAGCACACAGAGAGAGAAATAAAAAGACTGAGAAATCAGGAAATTAGTCTGCAAGTTTTAGAGAAAATAGGTCATGGGGACAGGATTTTGTCAATACAGTGGCCCTGACTTCAGTAAAAGACTAAATAATGAACTGACTGAGTGTGGGATTTTCATCATGGACTTTCATTTTACAATTTGCCACTAGTCTCAGCCCTTCACTTTTAACATTTGATGTTGAGATGTAAATCTGCACAAGCTTTGGTTAGACTCACACACTCTGTATGCACATACTGGTGCATGTACACTTCTGCAGTGCAAGTTCAGTTCTGTATTTATAAGCGTTAAAAAACAGGTTTTTTTAAGAGCAAATATTTATTTACAGTAATGTCATTTAGAGAGCTGATCAGACAGACGTTGAGTGTAAGTGAGCCGTTAGTGTCAAGCAAGTCAGCTTACAAAGTCAGTGAGGATCCAGACAGCCTGCAAATCAAACATCCAGTCAGTCTATCAGCCAGTCAGCAAGCCACCAGACAGACAGCAGGCCAGACAGGGTGGTGTCGGTAAATAAAAGATGCTAGCGAGATGGCCCGCAGATGGTTATTTTCACTCTCACTGACAAACACCACTACTGTGTCTGGCATCTCCCCTCCTGAGTGGAGATGAGTCACCAGAGTTTGGCTCCTGAACAACCAGAACCCCAGCAAAGACCATATTACACCAGCTGGCTGACTGCCGCATTTCTCTTGAATGAGACAGCCAAATGTGCTAGTCAGTAGGCAGAGGAAAGACTTGCCTCACCTTCTTTGTGGAGTCCTGCAGTTGTTTTCGACAGTAAACACCTCAGGCAATGAACTGGAGCCCTGAACTGCCACAACAGAATGAACCTACGTAAACATGTGCTCCATCAATAATTTAATCTGTGGCTCCTTGGCAATAGTTTTGTCCTGTGGTGGTTTTGTTTTGTTTCCACAAACCATCCAGTTACGTCTGCAGCACTAAAACCTACTGTATTTTGCAATAGGCACAACAGATCTTTTTCATGGCAGGAAAATCACAGGTGTGACTAATACAATTAATGATGGCTTCATTCCATTTAGCTGTGCCAGTAAGCCATGCCAGCCTGCACAATACCAGAGCCCCTGCACTGGCACACCTAAATGAAATGCAGCCGTTATTAGTTACACCTGTTTTTTCAAGTCACAATGTCTTTACCCACTGGTTGTGTCTTTGTTGTATTTTTAGGAAAATTTGCAAATATACACGATTTAACTTTGAATAAATGTAGAGAAACAACTCATTATTGCCTTCTAAGTGGCTATTTTGCATTTCCTGACACTGAGGAGCCGTTCTTTATGGCATTGGATCATCAGATAATCTATTATTCCACTGCTCTCTGACACAATAGTCACAATATTTAGTAAACTGACGAATACACAAGCATTACATTTACATTCAGTAAGCAAAGCAAGGTTTAAGTGATTTTGATAAGTGCATTCTTGTAGTAAAAGACTAAATCACCTGAATCACTAAAGGGAAAATAAAGCTGAATCAAAATCCAGCAGAAATGCAATTTGTGAGCCTCTGCATACAATAATACACATCACTTTAAAACATTTATTGTCAGAGGAAGCCAGTGATCATGTATAGAGAAGGTACAAACCCTTTGTGATTAGTGTCCAGACAGGTGCTGTGTTCAGAAAATTGCGAAGTTGGCTCACTGTATATTGGCTGCTTCAGAGATAATCCCAGTACCAACACATTCGCCGTCAAATGTCACAATACTCCACCACCCCAATGTTCTTCCTGAGCTATTGTCAGCAGGCACAGTTGAGCTGCTATTGAATAGATGTGTTACACCCTGCAGGGTACAATGTAACAGGAACCTCAGCTTAGAGGGGGCTTTTGTAGCTCTGGGGACACATTTAATTGCAGCACATTCTCGCTGATTTGAGTTGTGTGCGGTTTCCCGTTGAACTGAGGAGGAAAGATGGCCTGACATTTCATTTGGCTCAGACCTAGATAAGACATGAAAAGCTCAGACAAAGCCCCCTGTTTTTGACAGCGTGGTAGAGGACCTGACGTTTAGCAGTTCCTCGGAGAACAAAGTGTAAACAACAAAAGAAAAAATCAGTTTGAAGTTTTACCACTAATAATTTCTTTAGTTTACGGTCTGTAAAGGAGAAAACCAAATAAGCAGTCAGTGTCAAGGAACTGCTGTCTGTACAGCATGAAGACAAATGTCTGCTGTTCAGGCTCAACAACAAATTAATCCCAAAGAGTCACACAGATCTTAAAACGATGTACTCACTGTGTAAAAATAACTAGGACTATTTTGTTTGGCCACATGTCTGCTTCTTTCACTTATGCTGTTATTATTTTTCTTTCTGAACCTTTCCCATCCTTCAATCATTATCCACCTACTGCATCAGTTCTACAGTTCATATGTGTTTTTATTTTATTTTATTTTCTATATTGCATTCGACAGTATTTTCAAAAGCAATTTGAAAACAGTTAAATTCTATTCGAATTGTCTTGGTAGTTGCACCATAGAATATATGCTGTGGTGGATAAAGTGTTTTTTTTGGGGGTTTTTTTACAGTGATATATGCCTTTTAATAGGGATGTCCTGACTCCCGAGGCAATCCTTAGGATTGGTATCAAGGCCCATCCGGGCATATTTTAATGGACTGGTATCGGCTGATCAAAATCCAAAACCCCGCACCTACTACTGAATTTTGTCCACCTCAGCCTGCTAAGTGTTGCAGTGTGGCTCTCCTTAATGAGAGTCAGGCTCTACAGTGCAAGCATTACAGTCCATATGCAAGTGAGAATTAGAGGTTGTTGACTCTATTCTGACACCCTGACTGGCACGGATTCATTTAGCTCCAAAGGTACAGAGCTTTTAGCTCACTTACGAAAACATGATTATTCCTTTTTTTCATTTTTATTACACTAATGAAAACATATCTCTGAATTTTATAATCCATTCCAGTCAATAGATCCTCATAAATATTACACACTGGACCTTTAAGCCTGCACATTCACCTGCATGTACCAAGGCTGAGTCCTTACTGCAGTGGCAAAAATAAATAAATAAATAAATAAAGCAAATTGAAAATGGCAGCATGGAGCAGATCACATCAGCTGTCACTAATTAAGGTTAATTTTGAAAGCATCTCCATGGCAGGCCAAAAAACAACAACCTTGTGTTCAGTGTGTGTGCTCTCTGGAAGGCAAGACAGTGTCTGTACTCATAAAAAATTGTTTACGAAGATTGTCTTTTGGAGTCCCAACAACTCCAAAAGAGTGATATATATGCCTTCTGCTGAATATTTGTGAATTAAATAGATTTGTTTGCTTCAATGACAGACATCTCATCACCCAGTTTCCAGGTTTTAAGTATGGTTGTTCAGTAAATATGTTCAAATAAGGGCATTTAGTCTACTTTGTTGTTACTGTCTGCTCACATTTAAAAAAAAATACATCTGCTCCACACACAGGCGAAAAACACATGTAAGCACGTACAAACTCAGAGGTTACTCACATCCTGAGTCATAGGATTTGGCAGGATGGGCACCTCCGACCCATGCTCACACTATGACCTGACAGGCCTCCACACCTGCCCCTGCCCACAGAACACACCTTACATAAACACGTGCGTGCTAACACAGACACACAGACACACAGACACACACACACACACACACACACAGACATACAGTACATATACATATTCAGTACATGGACACACCTTCCTCTGGGTTTCGGTGGGGTGTCATTTCCCTTTACCACGTGACCCGTCAGCTGTCTGACTCCATGCCTTGTTGCCTCGGCTGCACTGCCCTGCTCTCCCCTCTAACCTTATCTTCTTTTTTTATCCTCTTTTCATCCTTTTTTATTCTAATTTAAAAATCTAACTGGTTTTAATGTCTTGCCAGCAGTTTGTAGCAAGCAGTGTCCCTTGGTTGCAATATGCAATGAGTCAATCATTCATGTTGATCTATTTTACTCAACCTACAGGACAAATACTAATGTTTTGTTTTTCTCCTGAAGAAAAGTAGTAACTACTTCAATATGTCAGGATAATGGTTAAATATTCCCATTTTTAGAAAATGTTCCAGAATTGTTTTTATGCCTCTAGCACTGTGGTTTCAGAAAATGTTCAAGGCTCAAAATTCAACACAGACAATTTTGAAAATAATTTTAGCTACTGCTTCTCTACTTCGAGCTGGTACTGGCAATGAATGTACTATATGTGGCCATTAGAATTTATTCATATTTTGTCTTTTTTTAGTCCAATTCCCTGTTCCATCCCCAGGCCATGTCCAAAGTATTGCATGATCATTGTCCTCAGCATTTTTGAGTGGGTGGCTCCCCTAAGGAACACATTCAAAAGTGTGCTTCTCCCCCTCACATGAAATGACACTGTATTGCAAAGCCCTGTTAATATTTCAACAATCTAAGTTGGAAAGAACTGAATGATGGCTGTATAAAAAGAAGGAAGGTTCCTCCAGGATTTGAAATACAGTAGGCGGAGCTGAAATCCTCCTCCAGATCTACTGTATGCCAACACACAACTGGTTTTAATCACAGAAGATACTTTGGCATGTCACAGTAGGAAAAGCACAGGTGTAAATAAAATGAATGACAGCTGAATTTGATTTAGTAGTTTCAGCTGCATGCTGGTTCACTGTCACACTGTCATGGCTTACTGGGGCACCTGAAAAGAACAGAGACCTCCTTTACATTATGAGTAACACCTGTCCATTTTTTTTTCACTATGCCAAGTCAAAATCTCTGCTGTGAAAAAGGTCCTGCCTTCTCCAGACTATGGGGACATCTTGACCTAGAACAGGCAGCAAGGGATCCACAGGCAAGACAGCAGTGTGGATCAATGAAGAGTGTGACAGGAGTTTATGTGTACCTCAAGCCTGTCCTTGTTTATTACTGGCATATTTATTCATTTTATTTGTCATTTCCTTACTTTCAGGCCTGCTTTATAAAAACTCAACATAGAATGATTTAACCAAAATAGATGTGACACAATATACTGAGTATGTAAAAAAATAAAATAATTTGGCTACTGAAAAAGCCAGTTTTTAACAAATAATTACAAAACCCAATGAACTCTTTGACTTCACATTTACTCCTACTGTATATGTAACATACCCAATGTGAACACTTCGGCACTAGTTAGCTAAAATCATATACAAAAATGTGTTATCACACCTGCAGGCACGCCGCCAATTAACTACACAGCATGGTGGCAAAAACTGACAATATGAAAACTACTAACTAGGATACTAAATAGCATAATGATAGCATCCCTCTAATTTCATGTCCTTGGCCAAAGTTTGACACGTTCATGCCTTCAGAACCAATGGAAGCTAAACTAACATGATACAGAACATCAGGGCCAGTTAAGAGTCATACTGTCTGTTTCCTGTTTACAGAAAATGCTCCTCATTGCCTTGATGATGCTCATAAAGTTAGCCAAACCAGGCATCTAAAAACCAAATCCAAATACTAAAAAACACACCACACATTGTGCACACCACTTTCAAAATAAACTCCAGTGTTCCAGTAAAAAATGTATAGTACCTGTGTGTGACTAGACGATGTAATACCACTATGAGTAAGAGGGCTGTATGAAGGCTGTTGGGTATCTACAACCTATGGAGTTCTCTTAACCTGCAACAATAAAGCCAGAGACAACCATCAGGGCAGCAACTTCCACTATCATATGGTATACCACTGTGACTATTTGGACACTGCACACCCAGTTAAATCAGTTAAGAATACAGAGCGGATTGGCAATGGATTCCCAAAAAGTTGTTAGGTTATTAGTACTGTAGGCATTCGGCAAACTGTAAGAAGATGTGACATACAAATATCTGAGAGATGTGATCCCCATGACTTTTAAATACACTTTGTGATCAAATGCTGCATTGATCTTTTAACAGCACCACAGACACAGTCAATACAGGCAGAACATGTTCCATTATATATCCTTTAGGTCTTAACAGTGTATTAGAGTCGTGTGGTATTGCTTTATGTCAAGACTCGTGAGGTGTGCAGGTTTGATAAATTGGTACCTTATTATTATGTTATCAATTATGTCTGCATGTTGACTTAAAATTAAATTTTAGACATCGTAACTTATAATTAAAAAGTGCACCAAATTGCTCGATATATTGCAAGCCGTAAATACAGTAGTACACACACACACACACACACACACACACACACACAGTTCAATTTAACTTAATGGGTAAAGGTGAGGCTGGCAGGCTTGCGTAATGTGTGCTTTATACAATCCCAAACATTGGATTGAAATATTTGCATTTATTGCATCATTAAAATTGGCTCCCTGTGAAAAATAATAGCCTGCCTCACATTGTAGCTTGAGTTTTGACAATGAGGTACCTACACAGCGCATGCTTGTATTAAGTGCAATACAATAGCTTAAAATATCACACTACCATCATTTCTACATTGAGCTTCAAACTTCAAAAAATAATGCTGCCACTGGACACACTTAACACTATTATGTATTATGATCTGATAGTGATCGCTAGACATTCCATATATTCCCTGCTTCCATTGTTACTTACTCTGTCTGCACACCGTGAAGGCATATGTCTGCTATCCAGGCTCAACAACAACTCTCCCCTAAAAAGCCACACGGATATTAAAACATACACAATGTACTCATTGTATAACTGGGACTATTTTGTTTGCCCATATGTCTGCTTTCTTCACTTATGCTGTTATTGTTTCTTTCTTAAGCTTCCCATCATTCAATTGATTATCCACCTCCTGCATTAATTCTACAATTTATATGTGTTTGTATATTTTCTGTGTTGCCCTCTACAGTATTTTAAAGAGCAATTTGAAAACAATCAAATTATAGTTATGTTGGAAGTTGCACTATGGAATATATGCTGTGGTGGATAAAGTGTTTTTTGTCATTGTTGCTCTTTAATAGGGATTTCCCGACTTGGGACTCCCGAGCCAATCGGTAGAGAGGTAAAGAGTTTTTGAACATGTGATGACTTTTTATATTCAGGTACGAGTTTTTTTTTTTTTTTTTTTTGGAAGAAGGATGATATTGATAGCAGAAAAATATTTTTTATTTTCAAGGAGAAGCCAGAGTCCTTTTTTTACTTATAATGCAACATGCCTTGAGGCTGCATTAAACTGTTGAGGCAAGAGGTCTTTTACAATGGATTACTCTTGAGAGGTTGTCACCAAAATCTGACGTTTACCACTGATGTTTTCAGATAGCAGAGATTTTTTTTTACTGCTATCAAACTCAACTCTACTGCTCTGGATATATGAGGCATGTCACTTCAGTCAGTCATTGTGCAGCAGTGTTTTAAAGGAAGCATTGTACTGCAGCCCAGAAATGCAAGGTACAATGCAAAAATAGTTTTATCAGTGTTGTATATTATTCAGCTGCAGCTTTTGTCCAGATACAATGAAATAAAAATGCCAAGTTAATCACATCTACTGTATATATAAGGTAGACAATTATGGCAAAACACAAAAGTTTAACAAAATTTTGGAAAACATGGAAACAATAGAGGATATTTTCAGCAGTTTTCAGCTGCCGTAAACAGGGATTCTTCAAAAACGACTAGTTATTTTGTGTGACAGTCAAACAGTGTTTACAGTTTTACTGTATCACTACTATCTTGTGTGTGTCTTGGCCAACATAAAAAATAATATTCACTCCTAATAAATGTTGGTGTAGGATTTTCTGTGGACCAGATTTATTGAGGAAAAGACACTAAAAAAATCCTGTTGTGCACTGTATATAGTCAGTATTTCCTTTGACATTCTTAAATGGGCTTCAGAGGAGCTAATGCACTGTATCACATTTCAAAGACAAATGCCTCTAAAATGGTTCAGTGTGACATGGCTATTCATGCATATCAGAACACATTTTTGATGACGCAAAGCTACTCTCTGAAAATTATGGGTTCTGATGGGGAGTCTCTTGACCTAGCATTCAAGCATTCAAGTAAAGACACACATTTAAGCATACCCACACACACACACACACACACACACACACACACACACACACACACACACACACACACACACACAAGGGTACAGGGACACAGCTGTTAATGACATATTCCATTGGGTCTAAGTGCAGTCCATCTATTGTTGTGAATGATTAAGCTTTATCAAAATTGACTCCTGCCAATTTCTTAATTTAACTAGACTTTCAAATACAATTTATAGCTATCAAACGTGTATAATTACATATGAAACAATTACTCATATTGAATGTTCTCCTGCTTTTGATGGGCAAAATGAGGGGTATGTAAATTAGACTTGATGGAAACGTCTGACTTTCTGAGTTTTGAATATATTGTAACAAATTAGATGAGTGCACTTCATCAGCATCC
This sequence comes from Dicentrarchus labrax, assembly GCF_905237075.1. Taxonomy (NCBI): domain Eukaryota; kingdom Metazoa; phylum Chordata; class Actinopteri; family Moronidae; genus Dicentrarchus; species Dicentrarchus labrax. The sequence continues at coordinate 9,954,696 of NW_026136709.1, read as the reverse complement.
TTGAGAGCTCAAATAATAATTATCCCTAACATAAGGCTAATAATGCTAATGTCATCAGAATGAGGCAAAGCTTGGAAAATGAAGAAATAATAATTATAATTTCCACACCCAATTTCCCCAGCCAATCACTCCTGATTTCCAAAGACTGCTTTGCCTTTCAAAAATGTATTCCAAGAGTCTGCCACATATGAATGTCTCGGGTGATTGATAGCTCCAATTTACCTCCATGTAACGTCTAATATTAAACTCTGAATAATGCATAATTCAGTCAGCACTGCTGAGAGATGGCAAGGGTGCATGGACAAACACACACACACAAACATGCACACCACGTCACAACTCACAATGTAGGCCTGTGTGGACCAGAATGTAATCATTTATGCAGATATGCAGACACGCCCACAACTAAAAATAGATACAATATTCTCATGTGCAGAATTTTAATGGACTAAAATGAAGAACACTATAAAAACCAAAACACGAAAAGTGTACTCTCATATCTGACATGTGAGCGAGTTTTGATCTCATGAACCTTGCACAGCACTTTCAAAATACATTTTGTGTGACACAAACACAGGGAATTTTCAAGTGTAAGGCTTCTTCTAAGCCTTTGTCTTTAAAGTTATAGTACCTTCTGATATAAAGTCCTCATTTTAGATTTATATGCGGGCAGTTGTCAAACGGTCCCTCTCCTGCCAAGAAAATCTCCATCATTAATCTTCACTGATAAATGATTGCTGAAATGCCATGTATCATGCTTGCAGCATAGCTTTCAGTTTACTCGCCAAGATTTGCAGCAGGGTTGTAGTGAGTTGCTACTGTGTGTTTCAGAGGCATTCCTCAAACATCTTACTGTAAAACATCGTACAGTAAAATCAACTAGTATTTTGTAATGAACTTAATAAATATAATAAAAAGTTTCATTAATTTCAAGTTAATTCAACTTTAATTGTCCATACCACTTCAGAACTTAATATTTAAGTTAATTTAAACATAAACATCAGTTTGCCTTACTTGACTTTTTGAGTTGAGATGATGAGTTGAATGAATGTACCACTCAAAGTTCACTCAAACTGTTTTAAAGTTTTAAAAAAAACATTATCAGCACATTAGCAGACTTCCCAGCATGCACTATTAGAGTGAAAACTTTCCACAGACCCTTTTTTTTTGGTAGTTTGAATAAACCATATATGATAGAAAGAAAGCTCCTTCCTCTGTTTCTTTTCATAAAAATAAAAACAATACAAACCACGATGAAGGTCGGTGTCAGATCCAGTCCGTACACTCATGCACATCTAATTTCACAAGTGAGGGAGCAGCATTGCATGATGTCAGTGTACTGACTCTGGTGTAAAAGGCTTCAACAGCTGCAACCACAGCTTAAGTTCTTTGTGTCTAATGATGAACTGACTCTAAAGACAAAGAGAAGGTTAATGGAAAACATACATTACACATCTGACTGTAATGTAGTGTAATGACTGAACAGTTGTTGATTCAACTTAATACCCTACATTTATTGAACTTCTTATGTCAACTTGAGTCGGTTTTTAGATGACTAATTGATTATTCAACTCAAGATTTTATGCAGCATGTATACTTTGATTCTCTATTCTCATAACTGTGAACATATTTTATGCTATTAGTTTAACAGATTAGACATATTAGAGTGTCAATCACAAATGGTATATTTTGATGGCTCCATCTTTCATATAAAACAGTGGTACAGTAGAAATAGTCTTGGTATGTCATGATTTTGTTTAAATCTAGAAAAATATCCTGGAATTGTACCATCATATATAACATCAATAGACAGACGACAGCATGCATTCACCACAAATATTTATCATATAAATTCATGTATGCATGAAAACTCCAAATTCTACAACTGTTAATTTTGTGTTTCAGCAATTGGTGCTTATGTAGTCCCACAGTTTATAAATGTGCTAAAAGTAATAAAAGAGTGAATGTCCACATGTATGTCTTAAAAATGTGCATTGATAGTTTGTCAAACTTATGTTCCCTTCTGAGAAATTAACAAACTCAGAGAACCCCAGAAGAAGTGTTACAAGAGCACAAAGTGAGACTGGAGCTGGGTGTGGCTCATGGCTCCAGCAGCTTCAGTGATTCAAAAGGCTGGTCACAGACAACTGTGATCTGATGCCTTAGGCCTGTTTTGCTCACTTTCAAAAGCCCTAGTGCAAGCAGTCAACAGAGACAGCAATATTGATTATTTCAATCAATACCTCCAGCTATTGCTACTGTTGCATTTATATGATATACTCTACTGTATTAGTCTAAGTACACCAATTATTTGGAAGTCCTCTATATAAAAAAAAAAAATGAATTTGAAAAAAAATTCAATGGATGTCTCTTAAAGGAGAAAAAGCAGACATGTTTCCAATTTTTGTTGTTGTTGTTGTTGTTGTTTTAGCCTGGAGCACTGAAAGTGTAACACATACAGATGCACACACAGACACATACAGTAAATGCACACAGCTCAGTCAGGCAGTGGGGAAGCAGTGAGATGGTTGACCTAGATTGGGTGCTGGGTTTGAAGACATGCAGGAGGAACCATCTGCATACAAAGTCAGAAATCTCTCGGCTCAGAGTCACAAAAACCAGGGAGGAGAGGTAGAAAGTATTCCAACTTTTTCCTGCTACAGAATATTGTAAATCTATAGCAGCTTTTTCCTTAATTTTGACATTAGGAAGGCAGGAAGAAGGAGCGTGGGAAAAGGAGACAGACAGGATGGGGAGAAATTTAGACAGATATACAAACGGACTGAGGAGCCTACCATAGCGCTATTTGATCCCAGACCCTGTATACTGTCTCTACAGCTACAGGAATGCAACATCTGAACGGCAATAAGGAAAGTGTTACTCTAGGACAAGCTGGCCACACATAATTTTGAGGGGGAAAAAAAACTTCTGTTTACAAATTAATCTGATGTTATAAAATAAGAAGTTGTATCTTGAGTGTTCTGTTGCTGCCAAACTTGCTGTGAAGCATGTCATTCTCCATAAATGTGAACACTTCTTGGGGCCAGTCACAGTTTCAAGATGCATCATCTCTCTCAAGCTTCATCACATTTGGGCCGATGGGACCTAAGACATTACATTTGACTTACAAATTTTGACCTTAAATTATGGCACCCTTATTAGTCCGCTGGCAATAACATAGAATTGAATATGATTTAAATCCAAAGCTCAGAGTCAAAGACAGGTCAATGTAAGCTGTGACTTAACTGAAACAAAGCAACACTGGTGAGGGGAAAAAATAGAGATAGGACTTCTGGTGATTACAAATGCAACATTGTGCCCTGTGCCTGGAAACAATGAAGGCTCATAAGCAGGTTTCATCACCTTGACTGGCAGACTAATAGATACTGTGGCTCATTAACACGTCTAAAATAATACTGTCACCCCCCAAAGCCAGAGCTGTCAGCAGAATGGCAGCGTGCCACATATTCCACTGTCGCCTCTGAAACCCAAGATCGGAGACAGACAGGAAGTTACAGTAACTCACCCGTCAAGGTAACAAAATGGAGACTATGTGGAGTATGTGAGCATTATAGGCCAAGTGATCAGGAGGATAAGAAGTAAAAACAGGATGGATGATTAGACAAGCGAGCAGAGGATGAAAAAATAACACAGAGACAAAGGAGAGGGTAGGAGAGAAGGTAGGAAGAAATCAGGCATTTCCTTTCCTTAGGCTCAATTCTTCCTTTAGTCTCACACCTCCTTCTGACTCCCTTCGCACCTGTCAGAACAATGTGCACCTGATTATTTACTTATAATCAGCATACTGCCAAGTACACTTACACATAAGATATAAACAAACAGTCTTCCTTCCCTTGCCGTCTGACACTAACCAAACTGATATTCTCAATGAAGCGGAAAATCTTGCATTGGGAAGTGCTGTAACAACATAGTTTGTGGCAATAAGCAACAGGGAAGTGTGGTCTTCCTTTTATGAAACACCACTTAGGAGAGAGAGGCTATAGTAGTCTCATAGATTTCCTGTATAAATATATATATATATATATAATATAATAATTGGTTAGTAATATATTGTGGGTTTAATGTTTAAACACACATATACAATACCTTGAAGTTCACAGTTTTTCAACCACTCACAGGTCACACTTAAACACACTAAATGATCTGTATGACACGGTTCAGTGATGGTGTCCAGAGCTCCTGGACTTGCTCAGAGTCCTGCCATCAGCCAGGATCATTTGTCTCAACATCTGCAAGGCAGTGAGTCAGCCAGCAGGCCAGACATTAATCTACCCTGTCTCTCTTTTTCTGTCTCACTTTTGTATGTATTTCTTGATGAAATATAAACAGATTATAACTCATACATAGAATCAGAAACTCCCCCACAAATACTGTATGTACATACCAGATTTTCTTTCATTGTCCTCAGTACTTTGAAGAAAGACCACATAGATATATCCTGTATCACCATTCATTGTCTGGCTCTCATGTTTGGGAGAGAAACTTGCTGCATATGTTCTTACAGAGCATTCCCACTGTTTTATATAATATGTAAGCCTTATGACAGTACGGGACCCACAGTATTTGCAATGACAGATTGCATTAGGGCAAACCTATTTCATATTGTAAGAATAGCCTATACATTCCCTGAAGCATACAAACACATGCATGTTATGCATCTGCGATATCCCCAAATCCATTCATAGCAATGAAAATACAGTCCGTCTTGTACGAAAGTCGGGGAGTAAATGCTAACAGCTTGCAGCTGCCTGAGGGAAGGCTAGCTCCCACTGTTGCTTTACAACCACTGACAGCTTCCTTTGAGTCTTAGAAGCATTGTCCTTGACTTATAATCCTGTGAGGGAACACACAAAGCAATATGCATTTCACAGAGTTTGTAAACCTTAAAAGGTTTACCAATGCCCAGAATCTGCTGTAATTGCCTTTAATGGACTGACTTTTGGAAGGGCTAAATTTGCAAGAAAAAATAATAATATGCGGTCTTCATCTAACCGCTGGGATGTGGCAGCATGTCCAATTATATATTTTTATATATACAGTATAGATAATTGTAAGTAAATGTTTCCCTGTCCATGCTGAAAGTAAAATGAAACACACTTATTGCCCTTGCCTACAAGTCCTGTTCAGGATGTTAGCAAGCCATAGAGAACATAGCCAGAATTACCCTGTTGCACTTGCTTTACAATATCCTAATTATATAGTGGCAGTTGTGACACTGCACAGCTTCTTAAGAACCTCTTTCTTTTCATTTCCAGAGCAACAATCTACACTTTTATAGTTTTCCCATCATGGTAGAGATACACAAGAGATAATTACTTTAAAGTAATGTGACAGTGCTTTTGTCTTTGCATAATTTATTTATTTATTTTGATGCCTCAGGTCCAGCACAATCCTGCAGAAATTACGCATCATTACCCCCTTGCCCAAAAGCGCAGCCAAATATGTCTTGCTCAGGCTAAAGCCACCTCGAGCAGCTCAAAAACCTTCATTAATGTAATTGAAAGGAGAGTCTGGCTTCAGTGCTTTGGGCAACTATAGTTCCAAAACGAGCCACTATTTGGAAAATTGATTGACATTAATAATGAGTGGGCTTTGGCCGGCTCTTTGAGACCCTGTAGTGGAAATCAGGCGATAGCCAATGCCTGACATAAAAGCTCCAAATATAACTGCAGACACTAGCTATTTGCTATAAGGGGACATCCTAGAGCTGTCCATGGTGCTGAAACACCACTACCCCAGTGCTTCTCTCGATGTAGTCGTGAAACAGAGATAGGTTACAGTTAAAAGGAGCTCCAGCCTTTGATATAGTGAATAAAAAAACATAAGTTATATACAGCTGAAGTTCATTTATGATCATACATCCTATTTGTTATGTCTGTTAACTTAGAAAATTAAGTGAAGGGAAGGTGCCCTCTGTCAGTTTTGTTTCCTCTTCCTTTCTTTGCGATGTGAGTTACTGTGAATAAAACTAAATTTACATAAACCTACACTTCTGCATATATATGCACACACACCATATCCCTCTGACGGAGAGCAAAATGCCAGGATGCATCACTCTTAAGTCATCACTCACCGATGTCTGCACAATTATCATCTGAGCCGCTGACTTTTGTAGAGCACTAACCTGTTAATGCAGGAGATGACATGCATTCCTAGCACCTCTGACAGCTAGAGGGATGGCGTGACTGGACTGAAAGAAGTGCTTCTAAAAGCAGCACCACCGTATCCCATCTTAAACACTTATTGGAGACATAGAGAGGAAAAGGGAGAATGTGTGTGACAGATCACAAGACATTACAGACAGAGAGCAATGAGGGTGCAGTGGCTTCAGTTGATAACCTTGACCGCGATAGTCATCATGAGCTGTCTTGTAGTGAAGATATGATTGGCATTCAAAGGGGATAGGGGCCAACATTTACCTGGGCGTTATCTCTGAGACAGCAGGCCTGAGCCGGTCTGTGATCTAATGAAAGAGTGCATTCCTCTGTGACAGGACCAAAAGAGAAAATGAGATATAGGACCAAAGAAAAATGGGTGGTCATTTCATATCTGACTGCTTTTTTATTAGTTTTACATACTGTAGTAAACATGAGAATGTTAAGATTCAAGAAGAAATTGTAACACACAAATGTGGGGCTTCAAAAAACCTGTCCTCTTCGCTAATTTCTGCCTCCTTAAGAGATAGCTCCCAGTTGTTTTTGTTCTTGTTTGCATTTTGCACTCCAATCTACAGTGTGATGTCACCCCCCACCCCCACTAAATAAGTAGGGCATCCACTTGGAGAGCGGCAGATCAAAACTGACAGGGGTCGGTGTTCTAAACAAGCTGGATAGATAGATATAGAGAAAAAGAAGGAAAGTATGAAAAGAAGAAGACAGCGATGAAAGAAAGGAGGAAGACTTCACACACGCCCTGCTGCATGCAGTCCCATGATCATGTGAGCCTCTGTGAGTTTCAAACACAATCCGCTTGCATATACACTCACACAAACACACACGGTGTATTTAAATTGGTTACATAACTGGCTGTTCTTCAAACCAAAATAGATGCATACAGTATGAATACACTGCCTCACTAGTTTGAATCCAGCGATCATCTGGGAAAATCTTGATGGGAAAGTCAATTCATAATATTACCCCCTACCAAAAACATTACTTTTACTTTGCCCTTGAACAAAGCCAATGCCTTGGTGATACTTCAGTGACGAGCAGCACAGAAAACAGCTATGAATAGTAACTGACATCCCAATTTTATAAAAGGAAATTACTGCCAGAAGAAATGCCATGCACATTACAGCACAGGTTACTCTTATAGGCAAGTCAATTCAATTTCCCTTTTCACTTTTTTCAAGGAAAATATTATCTTTGGCATTCTGATACTAACTGATTAATTTAAAGATGCAAACAACACATTAATCCTTTACTGTATATAAAGGATATTGGAAGTACCCAACAGCCTCGACTCAGAAGATGCATATATTGTCACATCCGCAGCAGCAGCTTTCCATTTATAAAGTTGCTTACCACAATATAAAGTTTTATTATTTCCGTGGCTATATCAACACACAACCAAACATCCTATCCTTCACAGCCTTGACACTATAATTTACATGAGGTGACAGCGCTTGCAAGCACACACACATGCATACACACGAGAGCTACTCTGCATTAACATATAAGAGCTATGAAACCACCTGTAAGTAAAGATAAGAGATGGACTAAATCACAGGCGCTCAGTATATTATTTTTTTATCAAACGTTTGCCTTACACTAATAATCTTATAAACCGTCATGGTTAACTCTGTCACATCATAGGACTAATTCAACTGATTACAAAAAGAAGAACATTTACATGCATGGATGAGAAGGGAATTGATCGCTTTCACTTCTTAAATGTTTCTGAAGTTATATTCTTTATCACAACCATCAGTAGGTCCAAATGTATTCCACTGCTGGCTGTATCTGTATATTTAGACATCATTAATTCATCAAATAGCTATACTGTATGAATCTAAAACAGTGTGAATAGAAGTGTGAATAGAAAGAAAACACAGTGCTAGACATGTCGTGAAGGGAATTTAAATAGACACAAAACGTACTGGTACCGTCTGATGTTTGATGCATGCAAGTGAACAGTTGACAAGCATGTGCACAATCACACACGTAGGTGATGGCACACATGGAAGGCTTGGATGTTTTTTTCATGCTCTTCCAGCTGCTTGGAGCAGAAAGTCTCCCTGCTGGTAGTGTTTGATCCCACCGAGATGCCGTACATCTGTCAGAGGAAGGGAGATCCCACTGGGACCGTGCAGCTTCAGTCCTATCAGCATGACGTCACCCTCTCACTCTACTCACTGTCTCTATCCCTCCCTTCCTCCCTTTCTACATTTGCTAGTCCTCATCACTCCTCTTCCCTCTCTCTCTTCATTTCTTTGATGTGCGATTGTCATGTGTTCTCTTTGGGGAAAATCATCATCTGTATAGAGAACAGTTATGCTGCTGCAAGCACAGTATTCAAATGTCTTTTGCTGTTTTGTAATGTAATGTAATGTAATCAATCTGCATCAAAGTTCTAATTTGTTTTGTCGCTCTATAACATTTTTGTGTTTGCTGCTACACCCATTGTGCAGCATATGTCCCATCATTACCAGTAATATAATAACAGGATTGAATATGCTTGACATGGGAATGTATGTGTGCATGTGGGGCAGGTGTGTGTGAAAGAATTATTGCTGTGCTGGCATTTCTGTTCTAATGCTGTTGTCCTATTCTCCTCCTTATCAGTCACTGAACACATTCCTCCAGACAAATGTATGGTTGGTGTGAGTGCGTCTGTGTGTGTGTGTCTGTGTGCATGCACATTTGTGCCATTTTTAGCCATAATTTCGACTGTTTGTTTGACAATGCCTGAATAAGTGAGTAACATCATGTGCAAATGTGTGTGTGTGTGTGTGTGTGTGTGTGTGTGTGTGTGTGTGTGTGTGTGTGTGTCAGAGAGACGATAGGACGACAGAGAGAGAGAGAGAGAGAGAGAGAGAGAGAGAGAGAGAGAGAGAGATAAAGGCATTCAGAGCTCACTCTCAGGGTCCAAAGCCCTTGGGTGTCACAGAAGAGTTCCACTGTGTTAATCTCTGTGTAATAACTGAATCACAGAGAAAACAATAGAGCTCTCTGTCCCTTTTCACAAGCCAAAAGGCCTTAGGGCAGCTGGTTACTCTGTCTAATTGTGTGAGTATAGACTGTGTGTACGTGTGTGTGTGTACGCGCACATACAAGTGTAAGCCGGAAAACTAAAGCCAGACATAGAGTGCTCTGTCTGATCTGAGTAAAGTGAGCGAGGTTCGGAGGTGTTTCTGCCTGACTGCTGACTCATGTTTCCACAAAAACAAAGACAAACAAAGATGTGACAGACTCATTATATTCAATTCATTATAAAACCAAAGCATTGGAATACAAAACAGAAAGATGATCAGAACGGTATTGTTCAGAATGTAACTTTCTGAGATGCTGTGTCAAGTGCAATCCCCGCTTCTCCATTGTAACTCATTAAAAAGCATTCAGGGTCCTTCTTTCCCTCCACCCCTCGGAGGTGTGATCAGGCTCTTAGTGTCTGCTATTTCAGCAGGAGACATATGGGACCTCAGTGAGTTGTTAACCTCCTGGCTTGACTGTGCCCTCTACTAGTGTAGGTGTGTGTGGGTGATAGATGGACAGAGACAAACAGAAAGATACATTACTTGATCTGGATAGAGAGAAAGAGGAAAGGGTAACGCATCATTATCTGTTCGTTCACCAACGTACTTCAACCTGGAAGCTATTGTACAGCTTGGTCTCCTGCCTAAATAAGAGAACCAAGTTATCAAGGTTATTTGAGAGCTGGTTAAGTCTAGTACATTTGAGTGTCTTTAAGCGCTTTTGTTAGAAGCATCAGGAGTTTAACACAAAGACCGACAAAACATGCCACCCCCATGTGATGGCCTCGATATACTGCAGACAATAAGCACAGTGAGTCTATGAACAATGGTTTCTAAGGAAACGGACAACAAATCCGGCTTGGAAGTAAAGAGGAATGAAAGTGTTGCCAAAAATGTAAAAGTTAAATCAGCTGGGGGTTAGAATATGTAGTAATGATTAAAAATTAAAGACCTGGCCCTGAAATAAGGGAATACATATCTTTAATTGTTGCTATGGCTGCTGTTTTGTCATTATGCTGCCTTGCTGGATTTAAGGGTCACATTGTTAAAAAATGTATGATGGTGCTTTGCACGACAAGTAAAGTCATACAGTCATAAAGTGGCAGTTAAAATAAATTAACAAAGAAGAAGCTAAGAGGGCAATTTATTTATGAAGAGGAATAAATCGGTCTGCAGCTACTTGTACTGTTTATCTATCCGGCTAAATGTTTGCAATTATCCAAAAAGGATCACCGCACACTTATTTTTGACCACCAACAGTGAGTGAGTCTGTCACATCAACAGCACCAGGAGGAGGAGAAAGAGAAAGACACCCACAAGCACACAACTATGCACACTGCACTGACTAAATTACTGCCAGACACTACAGAAAAACATCTCTCGAAGGCAGCAAGAATAATCAATAGCAAAAATTAACAACATGATGAATTTGACACACATGCTAATTTAATTTTCATCTCACAACCTCTACCGTGTATACCTCATGTTCATTTTTGGAGCAATAAATATCGAAGTATTTACCTCGGTCTGGAATCGATTGTGATTGGCTGGAGGTTGTTCATTATGTTTGTTTAACATCAAGTGAAATTAGACACCTCAGAATGAATGCACCTGCTAGATTTACATCAGGAAGCAAATGGATTTTTTTTTGTCTGCCTTGTTGTCCTATCCTCTCCACAGCTTGACACAAATACTACACAAATAGCAACACAGAATAACTGTGAATGCACTTCAGAGTAGAATTCATCTGATTAACCTTCTATATACTCCACAACACTGGTACCCTGCTATTTAATGACATTATTGATTTTGCTTTGACCGCAGGTTTGCTTTAGAGATTTGAGCAATCACAGGTAACTCGTTTATATTTTCAGGCTTCAATCATCCCCTCTTAAGTATGTATGACAGGCTGCTACAAAAAAATGAATTGAATATTTTCCTCCGATGGGTCATAATGATCCACCTTTAATGATAGACCAGTTCACTCCTTACTAGGCCACAGGTAATGAGGTCTTGCCTGTCTGGGTATTCCTACACATGCCTTTGTCACATGAATAAATAAATGTAAAAAGAAAATAATTCATATGAATGTGTTTGATCAATTTCTATAAAAAAATAGATAACAGCCAAGCCATGAGAATTAGATACAGTACACATACATTCAAATAAAAAAAATGCATTTCTAAGAACAATTTGTTAGTATTGTCAGAATGACAGCATGCATTGCAAATTCTAAACTAAAGCCACTTCACCACACTTGCACTGCAACTACATACTGTACAGTATCCACAGTCCTATTAGTCTATTATTGATCAAACAGAATCAGTGCTTCTTCTTGCTGTACTTTGATGTACACCTCACAAGGTCTAATCCCCTCCCTCTACTGGCCGATTATATCACCCCATCCCGTAGTGAGCAAGTGATCTTTGGCACCTTGGACTCTTGCTAGTAACCTGCTGACCCTCCATTTATGCTGCGGTGTATGTGACAAAGACAGAAAAGCAAGACAGTGGGTTTGTGCTTTTTTATTACAGTACATGCACTGGGATGCATTCACTGTGTAAGTGTCTGTGTGTGGGTGTGTGTCCGTCACATGTACACCTACATTATGTGCATGAGCCTTGCACAGAATGGAGCCGTCTCCCCTCAGCCCCCACCAATTGGCTGACAAAGAGTGTCCGCCACTGGGCACGAGGCTGAGGGTGGTGAGCCTCTGCTAGAGAAAGCTGGTGGAGACCTCTGTACTCTCTCTGGCCTCCTGCTGTCTTAGTGAATGTGCCATAATGGGAGAAAGAGTAACACAGCCTGACTAACCACCAATGGAAATTCAATTCACTGCACAGTATGACTGCAGAACATCCTACGCTATGTACAAAACAGAAAAGTGTGTTTGTGTGTTTCTATTATACCTCTGTGTGTGTGTGTGTGTGTGTGTGTGTGTGTGTGGTCTCATCCTGAGCATGAGTGTGTGTATGAGCCTCTGTCTTGTTCACAAAGGTTACTTCACTGACCCATTAAAATCACACTATATAGGGGGGGATGAATTGACTCCTTCTAAAACAGTTGCAATACTTCTGGTGGAAGACATGGAAATGATGTAACGCTCTGAAACACTTGACGGGATCTAAAAAAAACTTCCGCCCCTTGCTCAAACCCCCCCAACCCCATCATAACAGTTTAAGGGTTGGTATGCCGGCGGGCTAAGAATCTCCAAAAGATCAAAGTCAGACACCTCACTGTGCCTTTGGTTTCATTAGACCTTGTGATTCCAGTTTATTCAACAGTTCAACAAACTTGTCACGCATCACTGAGGAAGAGGTTGAAATCAGTGTTCCATTTTTTTAACTCCAACAGAATAAAACTGTATCTTATTTTGGAAAAAAAGACTACTATGTGTGAAAAAGTAAAAGACAAAGAGGTCCAGAATGGGTTCAAGTTCTCAAAAAAATATGCATCCACACCTATGAGGTGTGTTTTACCTCCCAGCTCAGTTCTGTACCAAAGTCTAAGTACAGTAAACGCTGGTATATTTTTTCTTTTTTTTACCATGAGCAAGTATTTTGTGCCACAAAATAGCATTACCTTAGAAGCACTCTCGTCTTTGAATACCTTTAAAGATCTTTTACAAAATGTCCTGAAGGAAACATGTTGCTGTTTTACATAATCCTTGACTTGAGGTGGAATGTGTTATGGATATTGCTACCTCTCTTCTTTTGCTGTTTCCCCTGTGATGCTTTTATGTATTATATGTGTTTTAGCATGTGAAATTGTGTTTTTTATGTGAAACTGCTTATGATGCCTTCTTGACCATGACTCCCCGGGACGAAGAGTGACTTAATGAGTATCTCAATGAACCTTCCCTGGCTAAATAAAGGATAAATAAAATAAAAATAAAAAACATCTTAGAGCTACAGCATGCAATGGGGTTCATAAATGGTAAATGCATACAGTAAAAACACAACTATGTCATTTGAACATGTTTTTTTGAATCTGGAAACATTAATATTGACCATCTACCAGAAATAAGGGTGCATATAGGGTAACCTGCCTGCATTAAATGTAATCCCCAGCTTTGCCTGCAATGTCTGTTAAATCAATATCATTTTATTTGATCTATTGGCCTCCCATATTGTCCATTTCAGTATAAAAACCTCTCTGAGCCAAAGGTTCCTCTGCAGAGACACACTGAGAAAAGATCTTCCATCATGCCATGTCTGCAGTGCAGGTCAAATTAGTTGAATTATTATCACATAAGCAAACCGGTAGCAGTGCAGCAGGGAGCTACTAACCCAGCCCTCCCACCTCCATGGTTTTCTGGCAATTGCTCACCCTCTCCTGCAGTCTATGTGTGTGTGCGCGCGTGTGTGTCCCTGGCTGCAAAGTGGATTTTTGTTGCAACTATAGCGTATATAATCAATTGTTTGTCTCTTGGTTTTAGAATATGTGTCGTCTTGTCTATCTGCAGTCCACAGAGAGAAAACGAGGGGAGAAAAGAAAGAGATGAGCGTCACAGAAATGGTGTGTGTGTGTGTGTGTGTGTGTGTGTGTGTGTGTGTGTGTGTGTGTGTGTGTGTGCGTGTGTGTGTCTGTGTGTGTCTGTGTGTGATTTGTGAAATTTCTGTGCATTTCTGGGAATCTGCAAGTCTCTTTTTCCCAATCCCTTTCAAAGGCCTCTCTCTGTCATATAAAGACTTTCACTCCAAATCTCTGGCACAAGCCCCAAACTCGGCAGATTTCGAGCCTAATTGGCCTAAACAACAGCGAGGGGTATCTTGTCTTTGCAAATGACTGTAGCATTTTGTAAAGAATGTGCAAGAAGCATTTGTTGGGTTTGTTTAAAACCTTCACCAAATATAACTGAACCTCAAAATGAGCAAAGTAAAACATGCAGATACGACACATACTGTATAACCCAAGATGAATTAACAATAATTATAAAATAAATGACAGCTGGTTAAAGACCAGATGGTATTTGAAAATACCAAGTCATCACGACATTATAACATTTTTTTGTTAATGAGGCACTGTCAGTAACGCACGCATGACCTGTTTTTCAGACTCCCTTTCTGAGTGTGAAGCCAGTTGTTGGTTAAAACAATCAAACCTCTTGCTCTTTTCTGATCTTCTCCTTTGTCAGTGCAACTTCTATCAAGTCTGTACCATCGGACAGTAATGACACGGACACGCCCAGGCAGCCCTATTCGGTTTTTGGTGTCTGCTACTAAGATACAGTACCCCACGTATATATCTCCAACAGACCCAGCAGATTCCAGCCATAATTGGTACACACAACAGTGAGGGGTGGCTCGGGTTCACTAACATTTTTCATGAAAAGCCTGTGGGCCACTTTTTTTTTTTTTTTTTTTTTTTACCCATTTCACAAAATGTTTTTCACTCTGTTTCTCGTAAGCATGAAGACAGCAGAGCTGATGTACTACTGTGGTGCCACTGTGTACATACGCCGTTAGAAATTCATGAGCTGCACAATATCTAAGTTAATTTATATGCGGATATCAACAGAGAGTTGCTTGATGAATTATACATAGCAGATGCAACCCACAGAAGACAGATGAGTGAAATTAATGTGCACTTGCAGCTCTAGATCCTGGCCACAGTTGGGATCTGTACAGTATACCCATGCAGGAGATATCACAGACAAAGAAGAAGTAACATCAAATGCTTTTCATGAGGCAATTTGATACCAAATGTGTAAGCACACAGAACAAAAATGTCAGAACTCTGTACATCTCCATCAAACACTACATATTTGGAAGGAAACTGGGGGAGCATATGACTGCAGTCTGCTGTAGTGAGCATGTAAAACACAGAGCCTCCAATCAACTTAGGCAAGACATTGAATCCCCAACTTCATGAGAGCTGCAGGAATGGGAAACATGGTCTTCTTAGGAAAATAATTTTATTGTTTGGCCATGAACATTTAAAGCAACCCTACTGCAAACTAGAAAAAAAATGACGTTTTTTAATAAATAATTCCTTTAAAATCATAATTCATCCAAATTACTAATTAGTGTAGTCAATATAATTATTGTGTTCCCTCAATTTTATAATTCATACCCTAAAATTACTTCATTTGTTCCTTCAAATCATTGAAATGTAACCTCAAATTAATACTGTTAAACTGTTCGTGTCCCCTTGACAAACAAGCTATGAACCGTTTTCATTACACAGAAGCAGAAGGGGCAAACTAACAGGACAGAATTAAAGAATTTAAACTTAAAAATGATTAAATTGAGGGAACAAAAAAAGTATATAGAGCTCATGTTCAAAATAATGATTTGTAATTTGAGGTCACAAATTACAAATCTGAGGGAACATTTCTCAAAGGTTTACACACTAACCCCTGGCATGCTGTGAAAATGGTAGGGGACTAAAATAAGAAAGCGCTTTATTTCCCCATTATCCAGGCTGTGGAATTTGATTTCACTCTCCAGCATCCACTGCAGTGCTTACAGATCTAAACATGAAGCATTCTTCTTCCTGATGCCTGTGATATATAATTCAGAGCCCACCACCAGCTTCACAACAAAACATGCGCCTTCGTCGTCATCCTTCTTTATTCCTGAATAACCTCACGTTTTGTGGCTCTCTGCAGCACAACAGTCCATGGGAGTTCCACTTATATTTTAAATCGGAAAACACCCAACAGAAGAAACCTGTTATGTTAAAAGAAAGCATTTTGTTGTCAGGCGTGCTGCATAACAAAAGGACGCCTCAGGAGGAACTGGACATAAATAAAAATGCTGAATATCAGGATAGAGCATATACAGCTTGCATTGACATGAGCTTTACTCGGAACAAGCACAATGTGTAGCTAGACAGAAAACCTGCCATTGTTAGCTCAGGGACTGTGAAATGAAATCGAATAATGTGGACAGCGGGAGCTGAGGCTCGACTGTGGATGTAGCTCTCCAGTGTCAACACACATCAATAAACAACCTAATAAAAAGCCCCGTGGTCAAAACATTATTTCAGCTGCCGTTCTTCTCAGACGTGCTGAAAACACTCGCAGCTAAATCCTCACTCAGCTTCTTCCTCACGAATTGTATGTGGTTTGTGTCCTACAGGTGGTTGCTGTAAGTTCGTAGTCAGCATGTTCCGTAGAACTGTGATTTGCAGCACCTCTCACCTTCTGTCTCGTCTTCCTCTCACATTGCCCTTTTCTTTTTGGCTGCTTCTGATCTCTGAGGTCCCTCTCTGTCTCTATACCTTCCTCTTTATTTTTGCATCGATCGAGGTGGACACAAATTCCCCCGCACATAAACCCTGCACACAAGGGCAATAAAGTAAGGTGGCTTGAGCCATAAACGAGCCATATTGGTGTGATCTCTATCTCTTTCTGTCTTTCCCATCATTTCCATCAAATCCTTTTCTACAGATGTGAGAGAGCGTTTGACTGGCAGGTGAAAGTAGCCACAGCAATACACGGCTGATAAAGATCAGTGTGTGCTGCTGATGGGCTGTCTGCTCATCCGACCACAGGCATCGGGGATGGCATTTATACCACTTGGCTGGCCTCAAGCTTTTAAGATAGAAACACCATTGTGTGTGTGTGTGTGTGTGTGTGTGTGTGTGTGTGTGTGTGTGTGTGTAGGTGTGTAGGTGTGTGTGTGTGTGTGTTGGTTGGGGGATCAAGGATTACCAAAGATCTAGTGAATGAGAAAAGTAAGAAAAAGCAATATGGGTTTGGCAAAGAAATGATACATGCAATATATACATTATATTTTATATATGAACCCATCTATTTTTGAAGAATAATGTTGATATGTTGCACAAATGTTATGGTATACTGCATGTTTTAGACTCACTCAACCATTTGCAGTAAAGTGAAATAAAATGTAGTAAAGTACAATTCTTAATATTGTCATCTAAAAAAAAAAAGACTGAATATCTTAAAGCTAAAGATCACATGTTCACATAAAGTATATGTTACAACTGGGTCTGTAGAAGTTAGCAATGTGAAGGAAAGATATGGCCAATTGCACAATTTCACTAATACTGCAACTTTTTCAACTTTAAAAGGGACCAGTGTTCGGGATGTAGTGACATCTAGTGGTGTAATTCAGATTGCAACTGCCTCACTCCACCCTCCCCTTCCAAGCATGAAGAAGAAAGTATAGTGGCCACGAAATGCGCAAATGGCCCTATCTAGAGTGAATGTTCGGTTTTTCTGTTACTGTAGAAACATGGCATTTCAACATCCCGGCCTCAATGGAAGGCAACCCACAGCGTCTGTAGATAAAAACGGTGACAAAATGAAAACTATTCTTAATTTGAGGTGATTATACACTAATGAAAACATACCTACGAATATTATATTCAATTTCTAGTCCTCCTAAATGTTACACACTGGACTTATAAAAAGAGAAATAAGTAATTAAAAAAAAAATTTAAAAAGTTTTTGTTACCTTCAGTAATTAAGAAGTAGAATAACATCTGGATATTTGGATACAGAGTTTAAACTAGTGGTGGCTAAAGTGGTGTACTGAAATAACATATCTTTCATCAAACATCTGTTCATTTTGACAGCAGTCAGATGGTATTATGTAACTGTCAATTACAGGTATCAGTTATGATGAATTATTTCTAATTTGAGTACATTTAATCATCAAAAAAGTGATGAGTCAAACTTATGACACAACAACCGTCTCCTATAAGCTCCTCTACAAACTACTTTACATGCAAACAAGCCAGGTTGGTGGATTTGAGAATGCTGTGCAGGTTACCAACAGCTAATGCTATAACCTATTAAATTACAGTTCAACTTAATTCAATTACCTCTGGCCAATATGCAAACATGTCTGGCACACTGGTAAAGAAAAACTGTGCTGTACAGTACACAAAACACTACTAACAAAACCTCTATTTGCAATTAAGCTTTTTTTTCCAGGCCATAAGTGTTGCCAATATTAATGCTGTCTTTTCCTTTCGCTGTGCAGTTGCTAGTATACACTCACATACTCACAAACTCCCTTTTCCTGTAGGAGACAACATCGATATGCATACATTTTCAGGTTTAAAGTGCAATATTTCAATTCATAACGTAAAATGGAGAAAACTAGCAAACCATGCTGAACGGATAATCATGACACCAACCTATCTGAGAAGTAATGTGAGGAAGCATTTCGTATTCAACACCCCAGATGAAAAAATAACAGATAATGGAAAGGCTTTTAGTTGTGACTTAAAATGCAGCTGCCTTATAGTAACTTTAACTTGTCATTAAAGTGAAGCAGCAGAGTCACTGAAACTAAAGAGAACCATGTCATTTCTACTATGTAGTTTAAGATTACGCTACAAAACATTTGCATGTTGGTTAAAAGTTGTTTAAACTTGAAGTGCCAATCCTATTTTGTAAAACCTTGTAAATGGCATGCATATGTAAGAGCTGCAGGTTTGCAAAGTGCTGGCGCTGTTAGCTCTGCAATTGGATGATATTAGCTGGACCTGATTTCAGCTTCTTCACATCACTGACACGGTGGGTCCTTGTGTAGACAGAGAAAAAGCAATGATGTGTGTGTGTTAAAAAAAACAAACAAGAAATGAACACACACATATTTGCCCACGATCACATACACATCTAGGCGCAGGTGTTCATATCCTACCAAACACATTATTTCCCACTTGATCAGCCAGAAAGATAATAGTATGTTGCTGTGCAAAGAGACTATAGATGAAGCCAACAACAATATACCTCCCTGCTTCGTGCCACGTAACATCTCATTATGCCAAACCTTTTCTTTCTCTCTCTCTCTCTCTCTCTCTCTCTCTCTCTCTCTCTCCTTCTCTCTCCACACACACACACACACACACACACACACACATCAGCTCTAACATTTTCTCCTGTCAGGCAACATTTAATGTCCTTACACCTGCAGCACCTGTTGCAAATCCCTTTTTGGCATACAGATTTCATCGAAAGGGTCGGCGTGCAAGTTCAGCCATAACAAAGAGCACAATTCAATGTTTTAGTCAATAATAGTGCAACAGGAGTTAACAGGTAGGTGGTGCAGGCATCACTCTAGTCAAAGAGCTGGATGCAAAAACATACTGTATTAGAAACAGTCACACATGCTCTTGTACACTAAGACTAACCCCCTTACATGTAATAAAGGTCACAATCACACACATACACACCAACAGAGGAGCACACAGGCATGCTTCCACACTCAAGCATTCACAAGCCAACTATGAGCTTCATTTTCATCCAGGGAAATCAAGATGATCCGTGCTCCAGCTATGGCTTCTCTTTGATGCTCAATTAGCTCAGGCAGACCTGGCTAGCTGAGCCAATTATTAATTCAGCTTAGCAAGTTCATTGTGGCAGGCGCAGAAGTGATGTCATGGCTAGGCAACCACAGACATACTGCTCTCACTGTAGGACCTGCACTAAATGCATACCATTAGCTTTTAATATGCAGCATTTTCATTTTTGACACTAGTAAATATAGCATGGTGCAATTCTGCGGTTTTTCTCATCACATTCTGGGTTTTTTCTGCACACCTCTCTGTCACTTCTTGCTTTTGATGATTCCTGGTCTCTCACTCAGCCGCTATGCTTCTTCCTCTTCTCTCTGCTTCTGAGCCAGTCCTTCTTCCCAACAAGCTCTCACTAGCTCTTCATTTTCCACCTGTTTTTCACATTACAGCCCCCCCCAACCCCAACATCTTTTTCACCATTTACCCCTTCCTTTGAATCATCTCTTCTCTCACCTAAATCCTTAACCACCTCACTCTTCGTGTTTTTTTTTATCACATCTCTTATTTCCTTTCCCTTCCTTTTTTCTCTTCCTTTGTTTTCCCTCGCACTAAAGACTGAAGCGAAAGAGGGAGGATAATGGAGTGGGGGGAGAGGAGGAGGGCGGTGGGCTGACAGAGGGAGTCCCATCTGCAGTGAGCTCATTAGAAGATGGGAGGAGAAACGGCAGCAGAAACACTAGCAGGCAACCAAACAGCCCTCTCTAAGTCTGTCTGTCTGTCTGTCTGTCTGTCTGTCTGTCTGTCTCACACACACATATTGCTGCCTTGCTGGACCCATTCCAACACTGACACATCGCTACCTCTCTCTCTCTCTCTCTCTCCCTGTCTTCTTCCTGCTGTGCTCCTCAAAGTCCTGCTCTCATTAATCACTATAATATACAATACACAGCAATTGGTGAATGGTTTTACCTTTTACCACCTTCCAGTACTGTGGGGCCATATATTTTTACTACATGTGGCATCAGTGGAAATCGAGCCATAAATCCAAAGCATTGTTAAAGCTGCACAACTTTTCTTCTTTTCTTTCCTTTTCAGACAAAGGAGGAGGAGTGTGGTACATTCGTGATAGGAAGACTAAATGCTCAAGTATACTTCAGAAGGTTTAATCTCTAACTGCTGCCTGAGCTTGACCATACTTTGTCACAGCTCAAGAAAATCCAGATTGGACCCAAATGCAGGATAGCACAGGCAGCCGGATGACTTTGGTGATTTAATATAGATTGAGCTTACAGGCCAAGGCAGACGCAGGTGCAGGTGGGCAGGTAAGCAGGCAGGCAGGCAGGCAGGTAGACAGGTACATAAACAGCTCCAGGCAAAGTAAAAGCCATCAGGGCAACACAAGGACAAAACAACCAGGAACAAAGTAGCCAGGGACAAAACCAGGAAGAACTGACACACAAACAAGGCTAAAGAATAAATACACAACTGAGGGGAAGCATAAGAGGAGATACAAGAGGAGGGGAATTACAAAATAAAACAAGAAGTAACTAAAGAAACCCCAAAACCATACCACACTTTTGTAGACTTCATGATGATTTGGGGAATTGTCAACAGTGCTTTCAGTCGCAACACCTGTCTCCCAAAGTGGGGGAACAGAACCATCTACCTCGAAGTCATTGTACATTTACCTCATTTGCCAAAATTAAACTAATTTGGCATTTGGAGCCACTGGACTCTAAAGTGGCCAAGTGCAGGCAATCTACGCCAGTTGCACACTCCAGTCTACACCGTAATGTGATAACACTGTCCACTCCTTTCACCTCTAAACTACAAGTATTTTTCTCTCGCTTTAATGTGAAGGTCTGCAGATGGTGAGGACACACTAATGGTGCTGGGAAGCATGAAAAGACAAAGTCATGTCTTATCAGCAGAAAGCCTGGCTATACTATCTTAAAAATTTCTCTGTGCAGCATTTCAAGTGCTATTCTACTTCGTGTCCATTTTCTTGTCATTAAACAGTTATTTTTAACAGATGCCCCAACAGGAAAATGTGTCACTGCTTCCCCTTCAGCAAAGAGGCTAAAGGGTCAGTGACAAACCAACATCCTTTGAGCTGTGAGGAATTCTGTGTCCTACTCAAGGACTCTCCAGTGATAAAATGTGGCCTTGACACCTGACCTTTTGGTTGAAGAATGGGCTCCTCTAACAACTACACCACACTGAATGTGTGATGAAGAGCCACCTAAATCATTCTCAGTCTGTTGTGTCTACTAATCAAATGTGAAAAAATAAATTTCACACACATATGAAATACGATCAACTCATTAAACGGTGCAGTGTTGTGCCTCTGTATACTAAGGAACAGTGTTGGGCAGTGATTGTTTTTCATTAATGAGTAAAGATATATAATTCAGTGATTACATCACAATTACTAATCCCAGTAATTCTCCGTCATGTCCAAATTTTGGGTGCTGGCATGTTGCTGTCCTACCAGGATTTTGATGGAGTAATGCTTATAATTTTGGAACTGAGCGTTCAGGAGACAGACTGGTCTGGGATGTGTTGGCTTGGCACGAGGCTGGAAGTAGGGGGAGGTGACTTTAACACTCCACCAAAACAGGAAGAATGTGGCTACTGCAGTTCCAAAATTGTCTACTTTACATGCTGTGTCTTAGCTGGCTTGCTAAGCTTTTATTATAGAGATGAAGGTTGTGTAGACCCCACAGCTTCATTATGTGGAGTGCTATGTGCGGTCACCAGGGCTAAGCCAGCTGTTGATAATCAGTACATACCTCCAAACCACAGGCAGGCTTGTTAAAACACTACCGCTTTTGTCCACAGGGGCTGCCACGATCAATACAAAATGAAAGTTACTTGTAGCTGCTTTAAATACAGATGTGCAATGTTGTTGTGGAGTAGGGGTGTAAGAAAATATCTAACAATATCGTATTGCAATATTATTTTGTGATATTGTATCAATTCATGTAAATTGAGGGCTTTGATGTTTGGATGTTACAGGGATAAATGCAAATGCAGATCCCACTGTTCTGGTTGCATACAAAAGTCACCTTTTTGAATCTTAACTTTCATGAAAAAAAAAAGAAAGAAACAAAATTAGATTTTTAAAAGAAATCAAATATATCGCTTTGCTTGCAATATCGCAACATATAACAAAATACTGAATCGCATCCCCTGTATCATGATACGTATCGTAACATCAGATTCTTAACAATACACAGCGCTATTGTGAAGGCCTTTGATTTGTTTCAAAGCTTGTGTGGTTGAGTAATTCCTACAGAAATGTAATTACTTTTTAAGTGAGGAGAAATTGATTATATTGTTCGAGTAACTGGCCCAGCACAGAAGAGGATTAGCACTGGTAAAGCAGCAATGTTTAAAACCCTATTGCTTATGCTATACATTTTTTAGCTTCCGCCTCAATTACAGATAGGTTTGTGTAATGTTTACAGACAGGAGTTTCAAAAATAAAATTAAAATTGCTTCTTGCCGGGCGAGTAAAATAAGAAATGAGGAAGACTCGGTCGACCAACTCAGTGCAGCATCAATGGGGGTGAATATATTCCTAATGGGGCAAGCTGCTAAATGTATTTCATTCTCATTCTCTGATTAAAGCTAAAGAAAGCAATGATGATGACATGGACATCACTGAGCTCAAAGTACAACATCTAGAATATCACCTGGACATATTCCCATAAGATAGCCATGTTTGGTGCACTGCAGAGCACCCTTGAGGAAAAAAAGAATATTACAGGTTTAATGGTGCATAACATGTATGTAATCTTGTAACAATTCCACTGTAATGGGGATATTGTAAAATTGTCCATTAGCAGACAGGCACATCAGTGTTTTTTATGTCATTAAACAAGCTCATAAGCATCTAGTCATCAACATAAGCATCAAGTCAACTGATTGATGACCACACTGAGGCTGTCAATTAGCACCTCCCGTGTGTCCATAAATATGCAATCAATGCAATTGGCGAGTATGGATCAAATGTCAGCCAGCTGCCTGAGGCCCATTCACACCGCATTTTAGTGAATGTATAGAAGAAAACACGAACAACATACAGCAGATCACAGAGCTCAAGGACATCAAAGTGTTAAATCAAAGCATTCACTCTTGTTAATGGTGCTTTTATGTTCTACAGTTGTCTCGTGTCTGTTTTATATTCTTTTACTCATGTAGTCATAGATGATGAAACATGAATAGATCCACATACAGATACTTCTTCATAATAGAAAACAGCTATTTTTGTGCGTTCAAGGAGAAAAGGGTCATACCTAGAGCTTAATTTCACATGGGCCAATGACTAGACTGCTAATAAAAGATACACAGTCAATACAGCAATATCGTTTTTACACCTCATGTTGACAAATAAGCAGAATCAGATGTTGCCTCTGGGCTTCTGTCACACCTCAAAGAGGTACCATATTTGCCACCGGGCCTCATAGCTCCTCTGGAGGAAACCCATTTGTGCATTTTCAACAGTCATCTAATCTAATATTTAGGCTCTTGCACACATATGAAAATAATAAGCTATTGGGAAGACATATTGTACTCTCACTTGTTTAAAGAACATTTTGAATCTTTCTTCAGTGTTAAAATAACAAATGCACGGTGTGATTCTGTAGGGAGGAACCTTTTGGCCTTGTCTACTGATGCGGAGGTCAAAGGTCAGGTTTAATTGTGGAACAGAAGCCCTGGACCTGGTAGAGCTTCATTGTCTTGCTCCAGGTACTGTTGGTGTAGGACAGTCTCCCTGCTCACTATGCTGTCTTACACGTCACATGAATTATGAAAATTCCTGGAACAAGTGAAAGTAGAAGGGGAGGGAAATAGTTTCATCCCGCTGAAAGAATTCTGTCTTGTTACTAAGCATAAGATAAAAAGAAATCAGGAGATCAAATTCCATTTCTGACATGAACATTTTACAACATCTCAATGTCAGTGTAGCACAGTTACTTTAGTATATGCTAAAGAATTACCATACACACTAAACTAAGCTATTTCACAGCCTGGAAAGATGATTTTGACACCAAATCCTCTCAGCACGCAACGGGCCAAACACCCAAAAACTTCAAAGAAGACATTTGACAAGGGAATTCCAGCCTCTCTTGATCTCAATCTTTGCTCATTTCCCGTGTCAAGAAGTGGCCTCAGGTACAGCATGCTGTATCAGATATAGATTTGACAGCCACAGAATGGTATTCGACCTGTTACACTATCGATGCACTAAACCACACCTCACTCTCACTGTCGAATGAAAATAAAATTTATAACAGTTACAGTATTTTCAAATCCTCCCTGACCCTGCTCTGCCACAGGGAGGTTAACTATAATTCAAACTCTTCCCTCCCTTCATCAGCACAACTCTATAAGGCAACTGCCGGGCGAGCTCATCCCGGCAGCTCTTTGGACTGTCGTCAGCACTCCATCCTGTGGACGCCTGCCAGTAGCCCCTCTGTCTGATCAATAGGCACCGGCGGCTAGCTTTCCCCCCTTTGCTCTCTCTCCCTCTCTCGGCTACCACAGTATAAAGACGGTTCTGTTCTGCCGGCGCAGCATAGTGATTAGGCATTAGGCCTGCGCTGCTGTGTGAATTAGCTTAATCTGTGTCCGCGATGAAGGACGAGGCTTTTCATGCCCACTGGAGACATTCACTGGACATAAAAGAAGCTAATCTTTAGGAAATTTAGAGATGGGGTGGAGTGTGTGAGGGAGACACACTTCCCACAGTGATAGGTCTTTTTGTAATGCTGCTTATCCTTTAACAATAAAATAAATCTATAGAACTTCCTGAATATGTGATGCTCATGGGCAAGGAGTGTTGTACAGTCATCACTTGAAGTATTGGAGAAAGTGAATAACATACTGCTTGAAACAGACTGAGCTGTGGTTGTCTGAGGAGGACATGGGAGGGAGAAAAATCTATATCCCCATATTCCTGCACCAGAGGTCAGTTTGAGGGGAATTAGAGGGGATTGTAATATCCTTGTTACGTGGCGGCTCACCTGCCCACAAAGGGAGCTGCCCGCAAACCTGCAAACCTCAACTCAAAGTTTTATAGTTTCTAAGCAACGCAGATCAAAAGACAAAGGGTTTAATGCGATACAAACCTGAACATGCACTAATACCTTTTCCCTCTCTGTACAACTGTCCATCATGCAACTGCCCAAGCGCTGACATAGGAGGCTGAACATGGACCCACGGCATGCCTAACAGCAGCCTAGCCCCCCTCCTCCTCCTCCTCCTCCTCTCCTCCACATCATCTGCTGGATATATTGCATGCCCTTGACAAACTGCCAGCACACAATCCCCCTCCTGCAGATGCCTATTGATCAAAGCACAGGTACGGCTGTGGGAAAGGCACTGAGTCTTACCCATACTCTTATCCTTGTGTCACCTCTCAACAGACAAAGGCAATTCCATAAAATGTAATGGCTATCAGCGGACAATGAGATTTATAAACAATATACTATAATGCCCAAGGCACAGAATTTGTCTCAGTAATAAATCATACACCATATTATACCATGACATCATGTGCAGGTATGTTTAAGCATATAGCAGCAACTTAACTTGTGGTTGTGAATGCACTTACCCAAAATAATCACCTGGCGAAGGAGAGCAACTGTACCGCTTTTGTTTACACGGTGCTTTTACACCTTTAAAGCACTTTTACGCACAACCAATGGGGAATATGGGTCAGCAGCCAGCTGGGTCCAAATATCTGTTGTGTGTGTTGGGTGATCTGAGCACAGCCGGACGCTTGTTTCGGAGAAGAGCTTCACAGCCGAGCCTGTTATTAAAAGCAGGGCATCATTTTTAAATAAGCACGTTTCCCAAAATCCTCCTCCACGCATGATGTAAAAGTGTTGCTCAGATTCCCTGCGCATCTCCAAATCACAAAACCATGCCCCCACTCTGTGGCATGTTAAGGGACTAAAAACACAGGCTTTTTTTGAAGACCTGTCACCCTTTCCCCCTCTGCCCGATCATATCAAGTCTACAGCGGGAAAAACAACGCGATGACTTACCGAAATGAGATCCTGGCCACTGACAGCGACCGGCTTCCCCTTGTTTTCCTTCTGCCCCCGGTCCGCCTCTCTTTCAAGTCAATCCGCAGCGTGCTGAGATCAGATCAGAACAGAGCGGTGCGCCTTTTCGCTGCGTCCTGCGTCCAGAGTTGCCGGGGATGGAGCGACCATGAGCCGGTGTGCTGGGGCGGGGGTGCAAGGCTGAGGCATCCGCAGGGAGGAGGAGAAAGATGTGGAAGAGACGGAGGAGGAAGAGGCGAGGCGCTGGGTACGAAAGCGAGAAAGAAAGGAAGAGCGATAGAGAGAGAGGAGAGGGGAGAGAGCAGCAAAGCACTGCAGCGACGGGGAGGCAGCACCACCGGAGAGGAGGCAGACAGCAGCCCTCTCTCGCTCACTCACGCACGTGCGCGCACGCGCAGGGTCGCCATCATACAAGGGTATGGAGCGCCATCTACAGGTGGTGTGTTGTTGGAAGCTTTTGGGAGTTTTCTCATACATTGAATGTGTGTGCCGTATGTGCATACTCACATTGTTATTTCTTTATTTTCTGACAGACCATGGGGGAGTGTCAGTGTATCTCCACAGGGAGCCCTTAGGGCTTATTGTACCCTCAATTTCTTCCTGTTCCACTTCCACAGCCCAACAAGTGCT
The DNA here is from genome assembly GCF_905237075.1 of Dicentrarchus labrax. Classification (NCBI taxonomy): domain Eukaryota; kingdom Metazoa; phylum Chordata; class Actinopteri; family Moronidae; genus Dicentrarchus; species Dicentrarchus labrax. The sequence goes on along the minus strand of NW_026136709.1, from coordinate 9,927,555 downwards.
GTGTTTAAATGCTGTGTGCTATATATGTCATTTAAGTGTCCTATAGAAAGCCGTCCATGGCACCAATTATTGTCTTGTAACAACACCTCTTTCACACACACATTTAGTCTCTTGAGATCCTTTACCATGACCATACTACATACCTAACCCCAGGTATGTGGGTTTTTGTTTCCAAATGAGAGTCCCCATATGTGACTGTGTGAACAGAATTTTCCCCTCAATACCACCGCCACCAACCTAACCCATGTTATTGTTGTTGTAATTCCCCCCCATTTGCACACATATATACACTCCTCGGCAACCAGATCCCTATTGGATTATTATGATGATATCACCTAACATACACTCCATCATCTTTCCAACTCCCAATTCCCTTCTCTTTTCACAAACACACACACATACATACACACACACACACACCTGGTTTTCCAAGGTCAAGAATTGCTGAGTATTTCAGATATTGCTGTTCTGCTGGCTCAGATGGATTGAGGATTTTGTTTGTTTCTGTCTTTCTAACCGTCTTTCTTCAAATGTAACTCTCCTTGCACACATTAAACATGATCTTTTTCTTTTTCAATCAAATGTTTTCTCTCATATTTTACACTTCAATTCTAAACAAAAAAGACATTTTTAAGAAACATTTGTTTTGTAGTTAATTTAATTTAGTGACTAAAATGCTTCTTTGATTGTGATATTGATATTAATGTCTCAAAATTAATGTGGTATTGATTTTATGTACATTAAACACCATAGCACCATGAATAAGAAAGCAAAGTAAGCCAATTTAATTTATGTAATATGATTAATTTATTTCAGAAAATGTGTAATATGTTGATGTATGAATGTATGTGTACAGATTAGAAATGTATTGAGAAGAAACCACAATAAATATGAATACTGGCATAACATAATAAATAAAAGTTTATTATCAATAACACCAGTAACTTCAGTCAGTCAGTCCACGTCACTTTTATCACAACTTAACCTCACACAGATAAGTACAGTACTGGCGCTGTATTGTGCGTCACCTATCAACAAGACTGCATCAGATAAGTTAATAATCAGACGAACTAGCAGAGGTGAATCACCTTGTTTCACTCAGTCACAAGAATTAACACTATATACACCCTGAGCTTCAGGTGTAAACATGTTTTTATTTCTGGTTTCGTAAATGCATGCCACATAAATGCAGAACACACTTTTTCTTACTGTTAATAACAACAGTTATTTAATCTAAAGCAAGGCATTTTCATGAAAAAAAAAGAACAGCTGTGTGTTTGGAATAAACAGCATAATCAGTGATAGCCAGTATAGCTACACAGGCATACACAGAAACTTAAATGTCACTAGAACCTTTCTATATTTACGTACAGGTTTACATTTAGAAAGGCAATAATACACACTTTCAGTTCTATTACAGTTGTATTTCCACAGGTTTAAGGCAATTTGACAAGAATACTTGAGCAGAGTTAATGCACAAAAAAGTCAAGCATTTTTTAACTCAGATTTGGACAAAAATAAGAGCACTGCCAAATCACTGAATCTTCATCCCACAGCTATGCCAAAAAGAGAGAGATGATGTTCCTTACTCTTACAGTGAATAGAAACACCTTGCACGGTGTGGAAGACATCTGTTGTTTGAAGAAAACTTCACTCAGGTTTTGGATTGAAGAAAATGATCTGTATTTGAGTTTCACAAGAATGTTATGATGAACATTATGAACATTCATGCAGCATGGAGAGAAATACAAATATAGGTTGTATTAGTACTTCCCTGATTTCTATCCTGAAGGCAGACAATTTATATCCTTTGCCTCTGAGTCCTCTGAGTGTATTTACAATCATACCACTACATTAAAGCAAATTCAGTTATAGTTGAAAAAACTGATTTCAAACACAGACATTTAGAAGCATGGGTGAATTGGTGTGTATTTAAGAAATAAATCATATACAATATGATGTGAAAGAAGCTGCATTTTTATCCAGTTATGTTTGTGTACTGGTATCAGGATACTGATTGGTTCAGCATACTGGTAACATTCTGGTACTGTAATTAGATGGTGAAATCATTTTTGTGTACAACATAATATTTTTTATTGATCTTAGACAGTGGCTCTGAACTATAATAGATTTTATGATGTAGCTATTATTTGTTGTTTTATTAACCATTCAGAATACTGATATCCTGTGTTTGTCATTAGAGAGAATGGCCTGCATGGATACATCTGGGTGGGAATAGTGAAAGGTCAGTGCTTGCCCTCCTACACTGCTGAGGGGCCCTTAAGCAAGGCATGTTTACCCCCAACTGCTCTAGGTGGTTTTGCTAGGTGGCTGTTTAGTGACAAGCAGATGAAATTGTTTTACTGGACAGCTTCCAAGTATGAATAGTATGTGTTCCTGAAAAAGAGTGGATTGGTCTCAGTGAAACCTCCCTGGAAATTTTTTTTTTGGGGGGGGGGACAATATCATCAGGCAATCTCAGTCCCTACCAGCAGCCAAGGCTTCTAACTTTGTTGGTTTTGGAGCTATAGTGTCCATCCTCTATTGCCAGAGTCTCTGCTGACACAGTTGCAAACTGGCTGCTGGAGAATGCCCCGAAATCAAGAATTTTGTTAATGATCACCATTCATCTGTCTTCAGTTTACAGCAGGAGGTTTTGCAGTCTGCCAATTTGAATCATATTTCTTTTTGTTTGTTTTTCCTGAACGGTAATGTCATATGGAATTGTTTGTGTTGGATGTTTTCATCTTTCACATATGGACAAAACAGACATATTTCACTTGATTATTCCCTGATCTCATATTGTAATAGCGTTACAGCCAAAAGGGAATTTGAACGACACATACAAAAATCTCTCACATATTGCAGATGAAATGAGTTTATTCTTTGGCATATCTCTGCCTGCTGTTTACCAGCCTGGTTACAGACTGGGAACTGATTTATGAGCTGAATAAAAGATAAATCCAAAGTAGAGTGAGGTTAACTTGAGATGAATCTACTGAAAATAGTTTTAACTTTGGTAACTACAAGCATTATCATTTTCTTATCTTAAAAGTACCTTCATGACATTTTCCACTTCTTATAGTTACTTTTCTGTTTCTTTCTTCCACTCTCTGAATGCAATGTAGTATATGCCAGTGTGTACAGTCATGTCTCAAGAAAAACCACTAGATGGTGCCACTAAGCTGACATATGACTTGTTATCACAATGCATTTATGAAATCATTCACATTCAAGGAAATCTGCATTAAGTTTCTGCATATCTTTTTAAATCCAAATTAATTCTACATGTTCATAGATTTTCTTAAAAGCAACAATAGTTTGTAAGCAGTTAGTAGTGTGTGTGTTGAACTGAAGGACATGCTACAAAAGGGGTTCATGAAAAAATGTATTCCATGCTGTAACAAATGGAACATTGTTATAATAAAGTCTATCACCTGATACATCTTATAGAAAACATTACGTCCCCCTTTTGGGCTATCACATTGTACAGTCACTTCATTGGCATGACTTCTGAACATGGACACTTTTCCCTTGTTGGAGAGCGTTTGATGCATGACTGGAGAAAATGGTTAGTCTGTGAAGAAAAGGAAGAAAAGAAACTGCAGTCATCCTACACAGAGAAAGAAGTCCACTTAATTGTGTAAATCAAGTGTTTTGTTCCATTTTTATAGAATATGTTTTGCCACGACTTGCTTTACTTTTGGAAAAACAGTCATTCTACACTCATCTCCAAGCACACTCGCACACACATAGGATGGGACTCCCATCCGATGCTACACTTCATTTGACAATGGGTTTGTGCAAATAGACAAAACAAGTCACAGTACATTACTGCCTTTACACACAACATTTACACAAAAATGTTGAGAAAAGAAACTGGTACAGCATCTGGTAAGAAAAACAAAGTCTGGTTTTATTCAGCCAGCTCACAGACGAGCAGATTTTCATCAAGTGGACTGTGAGGTATAGAGAAATAATTTTATACAGCTGAAAAGGACTGTGTCTGTGCTGACTCATGAGAGTGATTTGTGCAAGTCTGGCATAACTTTCTTAAACTTAGTTTCAAAATCAAAAACATAATGTTTAAAGAGAAAACATCATGGCATCAAGGATATGTGTCCTGTAACTCCCTATGCAAACATATTGAGCAGCAGATAAGTGCACGGAGAGAGATCACTGCTAATCCCCCTTCAGGGATTCTAAGAACACAGCCTTCAGGTGGATGATGGGGAAGTGGAGGATGGAGAGAGCGTAAAAAAATGCATTCAGCATAAGAAGTGGTGCTACAGCAGTGAAGAAGGAGCAACCGCAGAAAAGCAGCATCACCAGACTGAAGAGCAGAGAGAGCAAGTAAGCTAAAACACTTTTACAGTAAACTGTCAGGGTGATAGATGTACACTACACGGCCAAAAGTATGTAGATACCTGAATAATGTGGACAACACCATAACATTACATCCAAATGTGATATTATTCCAAAACCATGGGCATTAATAAGCTGTTATAACAGTAAGCTGCTCTCCTGGGAAGACTTTCCACTAGATTTTGGAACCAGGCTCCAAAAAATTCTTCCTATTCACCCATAAGAGCATCAGTGAGGCTCTGCACTGACGTTGGGATGTGAGGACAGGGTCATAGTCAGTAATCCAATTCATCCCAAAGGTTGAGGTCAGTGCTCTGTGCAAGCCAGTTCTTTGAGGCTTTGTGTTCACAGAGGCTTTGTCATGATGAAAGAGGACAGGGCCCTCCCCAAAGGTGTTGTTTTTCCACATAACATTTGGATGGGAAATCTGTGATTGATGCAAAGAACTATGGTCTGTGCTATGATAAAAAAAAACGTTCCCTTAGTTAAGTTAGACTAGAAAAAAAACATCCTTAAAATTTAAGTAAAGAGTTAAAGAAAGATAAAGAAAAGATTCTTACACTTCTCCATCAACTTCTCCAAAAACAAAGCAAATTCCTGTTTTTTATTCCCTTTTTTAATTCACACGACCAAACATTTGTCAGAACTCTCCCCATTCATAAAACGTGTTGCAACCCAGTTTACGGGAAATGGTTCCAGTAATGTAGTTTTCACTCAAGAATATTAAGCAACACTGTGTTACAGGATGTGCTCTGTTGTCACACCCTCATGTCTTTCTGTGATTTTGAGAAGTGTTGCAGTATTTGGGCGTGTCTCCAAAACAAATCTTGACTGAAAAAGACCACCCACAGTGCCTGTGTTCTGCTGACAAGAAATAATTGAATCAATAGGTTTCACCTGAGATAAAGAAAGAACACATGAGCTAATCACACTTTACAGCACTTACAGAATATGGCTGGCTATATGACTGCATGGTCAATCTGATAAACTGACTCAAGTTTTATTTTGCAATGACATGAAGGGAAACCAGTGATCACCAGAAAACCAAAACTCATCCTGGTCAGCATGTTACAGTAAGTACACATGCTTTGAAGTAAATCAGCTAAAACAAGCAAAAAACACTAGTATTGTCAATAAATGACGATGAATACAGAAAATCCAGCCACAGACCATAATCATTTACTGTCATATGTCTGACTTCTAACCTAGCCTATTAAAAAGGGAAATGTATTTTTCTCGCGGAAACCCTCCATCATTCCCACAGAAAACGTCCTCCAAACATATTTAAAATCCCTGTCTGACATCTGCAGCTGTCATAAACAGTTCCCTCACCACTGGTGCCTTTCATCTGGTTTCAGAAAAACCTGAACCAGAGCTGATTGTCTTCAAAAACTACTAGCCATTTACTCAAAATACATTCCTAAAAATGAATTGAACTCAGCTGCAGAAGGTTTGGGGTATTTTTTTCAATGAATGACATGGAGCACAGCACTTTTTCCTTTCTTATTGCTTGGTCAGTGGCTTGATTTATTTCATTTTTTTGAAAGCCTTAAATGTCATATAAATAAAGTTGATTACTATTAAAATATTTTAATAATAATACTATTATTGAGCAACAACCTGATTAGAGGGACACGTAATTACTTTGCTGTAAGCGCCTTGGTCGAATTCAACTTTCACATACATTCCAGTTTAGCCTATCCTATGTATAGTAGGTGTCTTCAACTATGCCCCTATAAAGATGACACAAAACGCTATGTGCAGTACAGCATCTATGATGTGTTAGACAAACTAAAAATACTTGACTACATTCCTGTCAGCACATGGCAAACCTCACCCAACTAGAAGTCCATGTTGGCCACAACGTTTACTTGCATCATCCCAGTGTTTGATATGTATCCTCAACATTACAGGACACAAATAATGCAAAGTAACAAGCCAAACTGAGGCAAAGTTGACAAAGATCATCACCACTGACAATCAAAGTGAAAGAAATCTAACAATTTACCACCTTTGATGTTCTGTGTCTCAGTACACCCCAAACATAGTTTGTAAGTGAATCACAACACACCAGGAAACAAGAGGACTCTTGCTGTGGAACATAATCTGTGTGTTTGATTGCTGTTGTCATGGTTACCCTGATCGCGTTCTGGGCCCCGCGACGCAATGGTTACCAGCGCCACTGTCATAATCTGATGGATGTCTTTAATTACTGTGGACTCCAACACTTCAACACACACACACACACACACACACACACACACACACACACACACACTCACTAGATGAAACAAACTCTGTTTTATCTGTATACAAACTTATCTAACATCTAACCTTAATTTAAGGATACAGGAAACAGCAGTTTGACCAACGGTGGTGGAGTGTAACTAAGTAGATTTACTCAAGTACTGTACTCAAAGGTCCAGTATGTAACATTTAGGAGGATCTAATGGCAGAAATGTATTATAATATTCATAGGTATATTTTTTTATTAGTGTGTAATCAACTGCAAAAAATACTTGTGTTTTTGTTTCCTTAGAATGAGCTATTCTTATCCATAAAGGGGTATATAGGTAATTAAAAATGGACGTAATCTGCGTGGCATCACCCATAGGTTTCTGAAGAACCATCGCGAAGCTCTAATTGTGGTGGCTCTGGCTGTCGTTGTCTTGGAGATCTTGACTCCGGCAGCTCCAATCCAAAAATGGCGTGGGTGGAGCTCAGGCAGGCTGAATGAAGCCTGGTTACTGAAAACAGCCACCTGTGACTCCAAGCAGCCATGTCCTTAATTATGCATCACTTTAAGTATTGATATATTGATAGAGAGAGCGACATTTTTTTGTACCAGGCTGTTAACACGTTTATTCCTGCTGTAAAATGGGGCTTATGGTGATCACTCACTGCTGTAACCAGCCTCAAATGCGTGCAGCCAGGAAGTGGGGTTTATGTATGTGATTTCAAAGTTGGCATTTTACAGAGATAGACTGTAATCCATAATTGTCAGTAAAATTTAAAATCCTGCTTTTAGTTAGGAAAACAGATAATATGTTATGCTATGCTCCTGCCAAGCTTTGAGAGACAATTTGCTCTTACTGGCACCGGCAAACCTATCAGCTACAAATGACCACCTTGCCAAATTTTCAATCCCACTAACATGTTTTTGTTGTGCACTTCCTGCCCTGAAATCATAAAGCATCACAGCATCGTCTTCTCACAATAACATGCTTCCTGTATATCTTATTAACCAAACTACTAAAGAATTTAACTGTGTTATTACAAGCTTTTCCAGTGAATTCAAGCAGTTGTTGTGCTTCGTCACTGGCTCGGTTCACATTCCATTTGTGGCTGACGTAGTAAAATCAACATGGTCCGTCTGCAAATTTTTGAGCATGTGGACAAAGTGGACCATACCATAGGTAACTTTTAAAATATCTGTTATAATTTTTTCCTCACAGATCGATTTGCATGCATAGGCCCGAGCCTCTGCCATAAATACCATGTTTATCTGCCATTTATTGCTTACTTTTAGAGGCTGTAATCTTCAACTGTGCATAGGTGTCATCATAGATTAGCAGACAAACATTTTTCGATTGTTCCAAAGGACAAATTAAAGATTAAAGGTTACTAAATATTTGCAGTAAGTGCACCTTAATGGTATAATAATTTACTTAAAGAAATTAATTATGTTTATCTTAAGAAGTGATCTGGTCATATTTATTGCAATTTTACAATAAATCGACACACTGCCTACTGGAACAAGTCAATCCCCAAAGTGAGGTTATGGGCAGTGCAAATGAAGGAATGAATAAATGAATGAATTAATGAATGAATGAATAAAACGGTCACTGAGTGAATGAGGGCAGGTTTGGAGAGGTGAGAGGTGACCAGGGGAGTTCACCTCCAGACAGGCACACAAACCCTGGGCAAGGGAATGTGAACTGCTCACCCATGGAATTAAGCAAGGCACTTAATGGACCTTTTTCACAGCAGCCAATCTGACATGAAGGGTAAACACAGTTGTTAATATGTGTGTGTAACAATGGCATTAATCAGTATCATTACTAACACCTGTTTACCCTACTATTGGGTGTCAAAAAGGCTGCTGAAAAAGGCTCATGTGTGGCATTTCACTTATACAGAGCGTTTGAATGAATGAATAAAGGGGTCAGCCAGCCCCAGAGGTACGTCCTCCCGCTGTGTGTCCAACTATATGGGAAAAACTGTCTTAAATCAACAGTTTTGCCTCCATCGATCACAACAAACAGCCATGTCAGCACAGATTACAGCAGGGTTAGCCGTAACGTTTTTACATATTAATTCATCTGAGACAGTAAAGTGAAACCTCTGCAAAGGACGGAAGTAAAAAAAAAATCACATGCTGAGGTTGCACTGCTGCGTTTAGGGTTAGTGCGCCGGACGTATGAAAAGACTTATCCCTGCAGTCGAAACCCGCCAGAACCGCAAGCAATAGTGAGAGGACGGCTGCGTTTGTCTCCACGGTGTTGAAGCCGCACGAAGTGAGCACCTGAGCGGCGATGAAGGCACGCGAGAGAGCGGCAGTTTCAAGCCCTAGCCCGCGGTGAATATGAATGAAGAATGACCAATGGTGAGTAAAGACAAAGCGTACTACGGCGTGGAGGTGAACTCAAGTGGCCTGAAGCGGTGACGCACTGAATAAAAACTGAACACATTAAACATTAAACACACCAACATGTTAGCGCCGAATTAAAAGCTGAAGTTAGCTCACTGTTAGTTGTAAGGTTGTTTAAAGCGCACATGCAAAAAAAAAAGTCTGCGCTGTCCCAAAGCAGGGTAGTGAAAGCGTTTTCGAAACCTACCGGGAGCCGACCACACACGCATCCGTCCTCTTGCCTTCTCCGCCGAGCGACTGGCTCATTTACTGTATGTTGGAGACTTTAAGGATTTTCCAACCCGGGGAATTCCGCGTAAATAACTTCCCATATGCCAGTCAAAAGGAAACTGAAATAGGTCTAAGGATTTACGGGAATTGGCTTCTGGTTTACAAGAACTGATAGGACTGCTTGGAATTCCACTTAGCCTAAATGTTAACATCCGGAGATATTAGTAGTAAATAAGAAAAATGCCTCTTTCAGGGTGTGCTATTATTATGTTGTTGGATTTTAATTGCTGATGTATTCACGTGATTAACATTATACTCTTGTGACTAATTATGTGCAGTTACTGTATACTGTAGGATAATGTAATCTATAACCATCATAATCTATATCATATTTGATACTGTATATCATATTTGATAATGTTTAGTGAAAAGTTGAATGTAGCATTGAATGAAAACACTAAAGTACAAGCGCTGTACCTCAAAACTGTACTTTAATTAATGTACTTATTGATGTGATTTTCCTATGTAGGTTGTTGTTTCATTGAACTTACTGTAATCATGGTAGCTTGCTGTTATGTTTGGACAGAATGGGTTCAAGGTAACACTAGAGGATACTTAAATGATCACTGAGTTCCCAGGCAAAATAAAAAATGTAATTTAGCTGTTGTGCAGACCAATATTTTAAAAGGAATGAGGACTCAACAATAGAGTGAATAGAGTTAAATTGATTTGATCATGCAGGGTACAGGAATAAAGTTGTACTAAATTGAATGGATACTCAGGACCAAGTGTAGTGGAAAGTGTTAAACTGTATTACACGCAAACATGTTTTGGATTAGTTGACTAACATCTCTGTCTCCCTCTCTCCCCGTGTCCCTCTCACTGTGACCATAAACTCTCAGCCTCTTCTTTGCATCAGTCTCCTTTTTCTTCTGCTTCTACCTCTATCTCTGTCCTGTGACAGAAAAAGACCTCCCACAGAAGTGAAAAACGATTACGCAATCGTGCAAATTTATCTTCAAGACGCAGTAAGTAAGACACCAATTCTTATTTATTTATTTAGTTTTCATTTATTACCATTCCACTCCCTTATTGCACATGAGGGAAATAAACTTTTATTGTCATCCAGCGAGAGGAAATTATCGCTCAAGGGATCAGTCCCATCCAATGTAGAACAAGATGCGTCACAGAATATTTTTTCTCATCATCAACGAGGAGATGGAAATAGCGTAAAAGAGAAGTAGACAAGTTAGAGCAACACTTTTAAAGGTGCTGAAACACTGGAGATGTGGATCGTGCAAAAGCAGCTGCAACCTATTATTGGGTATGAGATGTTAACCAGCTTGTGTGCATTCACCGCATACTCAGACTGGACTTTCCTTCTACCTCTGTTTTTTTATTTATAATTTTTTTATACATCTTGCTGCCCTGTTACGAAAAAAAGGCTGCCAGTCATACAAGGAAACTAAAGCAAAACAAGGAAACAAGCTGGTTTGCATGTTTACATGAAGTGAGAAAAAGGTAGACACACAGGCTCAGATATGTGTCTGTCATTTGTGGGAAAGCCTTTTTGGAGTGCACTTCCCACTGGGTGTAACATGCAGGTCTAAGTTTGAACTGTAAATATAGCATGTCACAATTGTTATAACAAAAACATTCTTTGAAATCAATAAAATGTTTCCTCAAAAATGATAAACAAACAATTTGAAACTAAGGGTTTCCTTATAGCCCACATACTAGAGCAGGTTCCCCGTACCGGGTCCGAATCCAACCTGTGGCCCTCTGCTGCATGTCATTCCCTTTATTATTCATCTTGAGTGATCAAATAAAGGCAACCCCCCCCGAAAAAAAAATTATATATACAGTATATAAACTAGCTGCCTTTTGTAAAATCTTCATTTGTATTACTAATATTTACCATTGTGATGCTTTCATTTATTCAAGAAAGGAAAAATCGTAAGCTTGCTGCATAACTCATCCTGCACAAGAGTGTGGAAACACAAGCAACCTAACTGTACGTCTGGCAACATGGTGAGTAATAATTATCTTGTAGTTTTCTGCTTTAATGTTCCCAAATGTTTACATACAAGTCCTTTTTGATCAGTGATCTGCTTGGCATATAGTTTAGTAATGCCTGAGTGTTTGAAATATTACCAACAGTGTACATTAAAGGTCCAGTGCGTAGAATTTAGTGGCATCTAGCGGTCTTGTTGCAGATTGCAACTCACTCGTTTCACCAACAGCAAAACCGCCTTTCTAGAGCCCGTGTTTTCCATGACGGTTCAACATGGCAGCCTCCTATGAATATTATATTCCATTTCTGACAATAGAGCCTCCTAAATGTTACACACTGGACCTTTTTAAAGTGACCATAAAAAGAGACCATTTGCTGTGTACATACCTAACTATATACTCCAGCAACTCTACTTCCTAAACATCTTTACACATAAGCAGAATAACCTCTAAGGGGCCCATAGGGATGGGCAACCTCAACAAACTCACTGTCACACTATAATTAATGTGAACGGTGAACATTCAGGTAAAATGACCTTAATGACCAGGCCATCAGAAAACCAATTTGCATAAATTGGCATCCCTAGCATCCACCTATTATTTGGCCAACTGCGCGAAAGCGCAGCAGTGGATCTCAATTTTTGTGGTCACTGAGGGTGTTTATTGTTATGAGTTTAAAGTTGCAAATGACTCATATACCTCTGTTCTGCAGGATGTTGTGAGCACCTTGCACAAACTAGCTTGCAAAATGAAGAATTTAGAGCTTCCCGACACAGATAAACTGGCCAGATCTGTCATAAACTCAATACAGTGTCCTTGTCAGAAGAAACCGGTAAGCACATTCATTTGTTGAAATTGTAATAATGAATGTAGGTTTTTGTGTTGAATTTGACAGGGACAGCAGCAAGGTGACCAACTCAAGAATCTATCAGTTTCACAATGTAATATTTAATTATGTTGGCATAATTTAATTAAAAAAAGTCAGTGGAACGTTGACAGGCTACAGTGTTTCGCTCTGACACATAGTGGGTGACTCACTAAAAGGTTACATAGCCGGTCGGCTGTGTGAATATATCCAAACATTCAAACAACAGTCTATTTCTTTCTCACACAAGTTAACTTGGCACCAGGCAGTGACAAGCTACAACGGAAAATGTTACGAACAGACATTATGCTTCTTTGCACTGCAATAAGGTTTGGAAGCAGGGATTGTAAATTAACCATAACTTAGATGTGTGGTGGTTACTCTGGTTCCATTTTCAAGTGAAGGTTTTCAGGAGTCACACTGAAATGCAACAAAAATAGTTCAGATGTTTCCACATTTACTCGTTATCTCATATTAGCCCACTGTGATGCAGTAACAATAAAACAGGTTGGGATTACTGTTTTGATATTCCCACACCCTCCTTACCCACTGGGTCAGTTATGTACTTCATTTCATTCAACAGTGCAGGATCAGAATCAGATCTGATGATTCAGGCTCATAGTTGAGGTCTGAGTCATACTTTGGAGCAAAACAGGGCCTCTTTAGAGCCTCAGGCCTCACCAGATCAGCACAGGTTTAAAATACTGGCTCACAGTGCAACATGCTTGGTTTTGTACCCTTTTAAGCCTGCACCTTGATTTGGATCAAGCTTTTGGAACTTTGACGGAGCCGAATATACGGCAGAAGCAGGATGGTTTTCTGTGATTACAGTCATATTTTGATTTGTCCTAGACAGACTGTGGCATGAGCCCTGTTTCACTTTATACTAATAAGGGATAAACATTCAGTTTATAATACAGCATTATGTTCATGAGATCATAGGACTACACTCGGCGCTAATTAGCACATTGTGTGTTGACTTCTGTTGACTAGACTGAAGAACCCAACGCGAAGCCGAAGAGGAGGAGGACAGCGACGAGAAAAAGGAGGAACGAGCCGAGAAAAAGCAAAGAGACGAGAAAACTTTGCAAAACCAAAGCAGTCCTGTCCAGTATGACTACATGCTACGAGATGCTGAATACTATGACCGCCTGAGACCAAACTACAGCACGTTGTTGAAGCAAAAAAAACTCACACATCCTGCCTGTACTTATGTAGTCCTTCATTGGATTATACAAGAGGAAGCTTCCACTTCATTTAAGCTACCCTGTCACATACCAGTATATCCCTTCTGCAGCTGTATTTGATCATATATGATGACTGACTCTTCAGATAAGTTTCCAAGCTGCACAGGCACAAGCTATTAAGCCAACTGGGAAAAAATGTTCCAAGGCCAGCCAACAAACTGGACTCTTACACACTGGGCTCAACTGTGTGATGCATATACCCCGCACTAGTGCCCAGAATTCCCAAGAATGTATTATGGACTGCTTGCACGGGGCACAGCATAAAGAAGCTTAGATGACGGACAGTGGGTTCAAAAGAGAAAATGTTTTCTAAGGTTTAAAGTTGCAGATGTAGCTAAACCTATTTTGTAAAGGCAATTAGATTGTAAAGAATATGCTATGACATTTACTTGCACTTAGCGATGACTGCTCAAGCGTGACCAGGATATATTAAGGTGCTTGAACACAGTTTTGCTTTCACTTTGGATAAGAATGACTAGCCCTAGCACATATTTGTTAACTAAAGCTCCTTTGTTTCGTTGTTTCAGGCTGTGTGTCAAGTCATCTTTTTCAGATGGCATTATGTTGATTAATCATTGAGCATGATTGATACTTTAAAAGCACATTCTGCCACAGATGGCTGAGTTCAGCTCACACACCTGACTTCTTACGCTCTGGAATACTCTACGAAGCTTTCGTGTCACATTGTGTTGCTTTGATTAATGGTACCTGCCTAATTAAAAAAAACAAATATATATATATATATATATATATATATATATATATATATATGAAATGTAACGTAGCTTGGGGAGCAAAAATGCTGTTTGCCACATTTGTTGTTTTTCATAATTTTTAAATATTTGTTGGTTGCAAAGTAAAAAAACAAACCAACATTACCATTTAACCTTTGCCCCTGATTCCAGCTACCACTTTCAGTGCAGCAGCTATATTTCCTTTTCCTTACCATGCATAATGCATTATCATGGAGCTAATTTCCTTTTGTAAAATGTTTAATGTAAAATTTGTTTTAAAGCACATAAAGCAGTGACTATTATATATGACCAATGGCATATGTATTCCAAATATATTTATTCTAAAACAAAGTAAAGCCATTACTTTGTGCTTATTACCCTGAATGATCCACAGTATTGCAGAACTGCAACATGTTCTACTTCCTCTCTTTTAAACAGACACTCACACAACTCTATCACAGCTGTCAGCATAGAAATTTATTGGTGGTGGATATACAGTACATGGCATTAAGTGCACAACCGTATCCAGGCTAACAACTGTTGTAATCAGTCCAGGTAAACACACCTGTCCAGTCTGTTTCAACATTTTTCATCATGTAACAAATAGTTTGCTTCTTGGAACTTGGAACACACGCCTTACTTCTCAAATGATTCAAAGTTTATCACAATAATCACTGTTAATGAACAGTAACTGTGCACCCTAAGTTGAGGCATCCCTCTAAATGGTCCCACCTGCAACTGAACTGTGTCAGGGTCATAAATAGTGTCTGTTATATCAAGCAGAGATATCAAACCTACCTGTACAGAGCATTTAAAATGACTGTAGTGTTACTGTACTGTTGACTAATTGACTGAATACCTTAATGAATTGAATACTGCTTCAATAGAAACACTGTCAAATAGAAAGCAACTGCAACACACCCAGGTGCATTTAGGTTTCACACAAATCCAAATAAAAACACATTTTATTTGTGTAGAGTGTTAACAAAAAAGGTGCAGTCATTGTTCATTCAGTACAAATGAAAGGGAATTATAAAATAAATAACTCATTACAATGTATAAAATTAGTGGGAATAAAAGGGTTTGAGTAAATGCTACATTTGTCTAGAAATGTCAGGCCTATGGTGGTAACATTGAGATAGCTGGAAACAAACTTTGCATGTAAAGTGAACTTAAAGGGAGCACTGACATTTAACAGCTAGTTCATTTTTGGACTGGTCCCTGTCAAAACAAGGTGATATCCTTCCAAAATTCCAACACATTTCCTTTCAAAACCACATTGTTTTCTTCAGTAGTCAATCATATTGCACTTCATAACGAACATATTCTGTTTGTGAGGATGCAGGGCCAAATGGGATTAAGGAATGTATTTCAGATCACGGTTGACTGGGGACTGAGATACAGGGGCCACCATACACACCTCTAATGAGTCACCCAACAATTATCCTTTACTCCCTTTGTCACATTAACAACCCACGTCTTAGTTGTTATTTACTTTCTTACTCATCTCTTCTCTAACCTTATCAAAGGAGGCACCAATAGCTTTGAATCGTTGATATTGAAACTGCTCTGTAGGGTAATTATTATTAATTATTGTCCAGTGACAATAAAATGAAGTTTTTGTAATAATGCAGACTCTAGTTTCACGGCAATAATGTTCATGTGTATGAGCTGGTGGAAACAGCAGTAATGTTTTAAGAAGGGAGCTAATTAAAAGCTAATGAGCTACGTTTTTTTTTTTTTTTTACGTCAGCCGTATCAGCTACTGATAAAACAGTTTTACAAAACTTTATAACAGATCAGTTAACTGCCGAGATCCATCAGCCTCCAGTCTAAATAAATCATAGTACCTAAACGCAAAATGTATTGTAGATGACGGTTGTTACATTTGTGTTTGAAAATGGCAGGATTTCTACTATTTATACTAAATGTACAGTATTCAGAAAAACTGCACAAAAAAATTGATATTAACTAACTATAGTAACCCCTAGCCTTAATAGCTTGATTTGGATTTACTTATTGGTTTGTTGGTCCATACAGTGGAATAGACCAGCAAGACTGAAGAACATTTAGAAGCCAAGTGTGGAAAATACAGACTCCAAACTATGTTTTACAATTCTTATCAGCTTTGGTGAAACTCTCTGATGCTAGTTTGAGTAGCGGTGCATCCATATTTTTTTTTAGAGTCTCCTTCCTCCAACCTTCTGTCAGATACACATCCTTCTGACCCCGCACTCACAGCAGAATTTGGCGGATTCAACAGGATACTTGGTCCCACAAGCATGACAGAACTTGCTCCTCACCCCGCCGTTGCCAACTTCATTCCCGCCATCAATATCATTCCTGGGAAATTTGACAAAGTTGACAAAGCAGCAAGGTCAGAAACTACGTACATGAAGTTGTTAATGATATTTGACAGGGCGCCCCATGTAGGGCTGGTGATATTATTGATAATGTTAATGGTTCTAACAACCTGTTAAATGAGTATAATATAAGTCATGAGATAGACAACATTTTTTAAATCCCTTGAAGTGGATGAAGTAAATGTTTTAGTGTTGAGATAACGTAACGTATAGTAAGTTGAAATGCCAGTTTGATGCTAAAATGCTTTGCCACAAGGCGTATTGAAAAAGCACTTCATTCATGTTGATTGTATACACACATTTTAGCTTAATTTAATTAAACAGGCAATCAAATCATCAAAGTAATCAGAACCTGGAGCTGTAATAAAACATAAGTTATGCAAACTGTACAGTTTTACAGTACAGTACTTTTGTTTAAGGTAGAATTAGGAGACTCAGTCATAACAAAGTAAACCAGAAAAACTAAATTCAAATGAAATATAATGAAATGTAATAATTATTACAGACTGTAAGTCAAAGTAGAGGTGATTTTTGTAAAATTCTCTAAGCAGCCTAAGCATTTCCATAATATGTTTACACAACAATTTACAGAATGGACTCTCCAGCTATATGCAAAACACCAAGAAACCACAAGAGGTCAGGGTAGTTTAAAAAGACTGTATGGTGGTTGTATTATTGTGCCTTTCATTCATTCTTGCATAATTTTTTTTTTTTAGCAAGTACTGGCTCACCTAGATATGTAGGTGTCTACTTTCTTCTTGTTGAGTCCTATTCCAGATGGAATGTTCCTCACAGATCCAAGGCCAGAGCTCAGTGCTCGGGTCTTACTTCCCACACTGAGGGGGAAAACATAAAGAGAAGAAAGACAAGGATGCATGAAATGCAAACTTTGGAAGGCAGGGAGGGCTGTAAAGACACATCTAAGCTTTACACTCACATTTGAGCTGGCACAATACTCACAGATGTGCCATGTTATGCTTATGGTGCCAACAATTAAGTCACTTATGCTGTTAATAATGTCTTTCTATCAGTAACAAGTAGTTGCCAGTGAATATAACCAACACAGAAACCACATATTAAATGGCTTGGTGATAGTACATTAACATACTTTTTTTTTCTCATAACACATGGTTAATACGTGTATTATTTTAAAATGTAACAATTACATCATTACTGAGCTAAAGTGAATTGAACAATGTAAAGTAAATGTGTGTGCGTACACTGACCCTGATGGAGGGCTTGTGAGCCCAGAAGGACTACTCCTCACTGAACCTGCAGAAGAGATTTTACTAGATGGGATTCCTAAAGCAAAGAGAGAGAAAAAAGAGAGATTGACAAAAGAACATTTGCATTTTACTGCAGTCTATGTAGTAACCTGTGTCATTTTTTAAAATCTGTAACAAATATATGAATTATCAGGTGTGAATGCAACACCCTGTGACACAGCTGTGCCGTTACCAGTGGGCTGTCCGAGGCCTGATCTCTGGGGTAAACGAGAGGAGGCTGAAGGGATGGTTGACGCAGCAGGAGTGTTGGCTTTCTTTACAGAAGCAGGAGGCTTACACTAAAGACAAAGTGAGAGGCAAGGGGAAATAAATAAGTACATAATACAAAAGCTAATGGTTCAAAAATATATTCAAACGATGGTTCTGCTTTACAAACAGGTTGTGAGTAAGAAAAACTGAGAAAGCTATAAAAATGGAAAAAATAAGCAACTGACCAACAGCAAATGTAAAAAACTTTACTCTACCATGGAAACCTAAGTGACATAAAATGCAATGGCCAATGTTTTGTCATTATTATGGAAAAAGCAGAACTCCAAACCACAATGGTTTAGACCCTGCTGTTTTTATTCGTTGCCAAATTAACTCTCCATAGCTGTTGCTAAGTGATAGTATTAATTCCACACCCGCTGTCAAGTGGATCTCACCATGGTAATAACAGACAAAGAATTATTGTTATGGAGTTACAAACAACAGTTCATAATCATAAAGGATTGGCAAGAACATATACAGGAATGAAAAATTCCCTGGCCAAGGCAAAAGTAGGGTGGCTGTGTAAATAGCTACACAGCCACCCTAGTAATTAGAAAAGAAAGCTATTTTCATTATGAGAAAGAAAGTTGTGAGCAACAACTTACCTGTGTGCATGGACTCAGTGTATCATGAATATTTTTTTTATAGTGCATGTTTAAATGTTAATAATAAAGGTGCATTTAATACAATACTGTATCTTATAAACAAATGTACCAGCACTCTTTTAGTGTGTGCACAGTCTGTGCATGTGTGTACCTGTGTGCGAGCAGGAGGCTTCTTGGGATCTCCTAACTTGCTCTTGTTGGGCATACGAGCGGCCTGCTCCTGGCAGAACTTGATGTGTCTGTCAGCTGCACTCTGGTTGAACCGCCGCTGACAACAGGGACACTGGACATAGTCTAAAGACGAAAACGGGTGGTGAGAAAATATACCCGTAACTGCATCTACTGTAAATCCTGTAAGTACTACTATGTGGGGATGATCTGACTTTGTACTTATCGTTTATTTTTTCTTCTTGCAACTCTAAATTCAATAAGTTACACCTACTTTACTGTGCCAAAAAACTGACTCAGGCAAGCAGTGTGACTGCTCTAATCTGTTAACATGGGTGGCGAAATAAAAGGCAAGATGTTCCGCCACACACGCCCTGCTCAGGTTGGCAGTGTGAACAAACTGTAATACAATTAATTCCACTCTCATTAGAGGGACAAGTTACCTGGGTCATAAGTAGGAGGAGGAGGTGGGGGTAGTGGTCCCCCATCCTTCATGACTTGAGTGAGGACCTTGGCAGCCCGGATGGTAGCAATGAAGTCCTCATGTTTCTTACGCCAGTTGGATGGCTTCTTAGGGGGTTCTGCCTGGCAGGAGGCAACACATAGGAGATGCTCTGTTACACCAGTATGTTTGATTCACCAGCTATTGCTGCTGTCATGGTAATCCTTATCACTGCCTGCCTGATGAATTGTCAGAACTTGAAATGAATGTGTCCTCATTATTTATGAGCTAACTGATATATTGGATGTTTTCAAAATAACATCCCCTCCTCTCTCTTTTGGTGTGTCTAGTTTCTCTTTAACTCAAACAATCTAAAAGTAAGAAAATGTTACTAAGACACCAGGATGCTCAATAACCAGTTGTTATCTGAAATGTTCTCTTGACCAAACTTTAATGATTATATTATTTTTTCACTCTTATTTAGGCCCTGGAAATTCCTGTAATTGAAGTCAAGTTTTACTAAAGCTGCAGCTCTCAACAACACGCACCAGACTCTCATAACTAACCAACTTTAATTCCATTCAGCCATGACTTGTTAAAAGAAAAGTCCCGTCTTTCTATGGTCTAGAGCTTATCTAGAGCTGATGATTTCTGACAGAATTAGTTCACCGAGCGTCCTCTGTCCTTCACCGAGCTGCTTCTGTGGCAACACGATAGCCCCACTGACATCCTGCTTCCTCTTATACGGTTACAGTCTTCAAGTTCATTAAGCATGTTTGTCACACAAACATAGATGACTGAGACAACTGAAGCAAATTTGACTTAATTTGCTTTAAATGCATGTTTACAATATAATGCTCATTCCTCAAGACCTTGACTGCATTATGCATTTCTATATAATCTAATATTCTGACAGCTTCAACACGCATGCATCATGTTGGGCTCATTATTAAGGACAAATTGCCAATGACGTGATACAGAGAGAAAACTAGAAGTATGTCCTGTTTATGCCTCCAGAGGGAGGACAAAGTGAGTATGCAGCAGACAATAGAATTGTTGTAGCTGTTTCTTTTTTCCTTTGGTCAGCTGTCAATAACAGACAACCACTCCCAGCCTCACTGAAACCAAACACTGAGACACAAAAGAACGAAACTCTTCTAATTCATACATAGTAGTTTTAATCTTCCGACTGCAGAGAAATACGTACAAATCCGAAATACAAAGGGTGTGAATTAATGAATCCAAACATTTCTTCCAGCATAAACTTTTAAACCCCAAAATGTACTTCCGCAATACAGTTGGCACAAGGAATCACAAGAAAACGTTCTGCCTAGAGATATGACAACATCACTTTAACCATCTTCCACAGAAAACACCTGCCTTTTTCACTGTAAACTGAAGGAGGATCCAGCCAAATAAGATTTAGTTCTTGAGAAAGAATTAAACTCTGTGTCTAACTATACAGATCATACCACAGGTCATACCACATATACCACAACAATGTTCTCTTTGGCAAACAGATCCTGAATACATAAAATAATACAGTATGGCTGGTTTGAATAAAATAAACATATCTAACATAGAAAATATCAAACATCTAGAAAATACAACATGTCATGCAAAACACAATTTCCTTTGACAAGAGTACATTAAAATGGTTTACTCAGAGTGGCCTTAATGACAACCTCTATGAAGGTAGTGCCATAAAGAAAGCTCTGTGGTTTTAAGGTGAGTTCTCAAAGAGTAAGAGTCTAGAACAGGTTTGAAAAAGATTTAGTGCAGCTTGAGAAGATAGAGGTCAGACTGTCAGCACAGTAATGGTTGAAGAAAATGAAAATATAATGGTATACATTCAAATATCTTCAGTTGTCGAATGTGGAGATGTCAGGGAAATACCACAGATTTAGTGTTTTTTAAAACTAATACCACCACTGGTATAAGTTGACAAGCCTCTAGACTATTTAAGCCAATGTTTGTGGCAAGGTAAACAGTATTTATAAAGCCAGAAACAGTGAGTGAATGCCTCTTGGGCGTCAGGAGATAGATTAACAATCCAGTATACAGAAAGAAAGGACAAATTAAAAAAAAAACAAATCAACTTACTTTCTCAGTAGAAGATGAACTTTGTGACTGAAATACAAAAGTTGAAAATAACTTGCCAACACAGAATACTGAATGTCCTGAATGGAACAGCAAAGATTACAAACATGAGCTGTTCACCACAGTAATGATAGGGGCTGAGTGTATTTTAACAGCTGATTCTCTTCTAGGTTCCAGTGACCTATGTCGAATAAAATTATAGCAATTGTTCAGATGAGCCAGAATAAACAAGGCTATAAATATGGCAGCAGCTCTGCTGTATTGAGCCATGTGGCCAACTGGGACATGGGATACCTATGTGTTACCAAGCAGTGCCAGACCATTAACTCTATGCCTTGTATTGTAAATATGTATAGTGAATAGATGAATGGCTTCAGGTTAATGATAGACAGATGGAAATGACCTTAAGCATATAAGACTATTTAATGACAATATATTGAAGGACGTGAAATTCAGCTTAAATTCATCAAGTTTTTTTCAAATTGAACACTCTTGACATTTTGTGTTGGTACTTCCATACCACTCCCACGGTGAAGTCTTACCTTTGGTTTGATGGGTTTGAGTGTTGGGATGTCTGTGCCCTCCGCTCTCTGTCTGCTGGAGTCAAAAACCTTCCTCCTTTTGGTTGTTGACTTATGGCAGATCTTAGCATGCTTCTCCTGTAGAAGGGGAAAAGAGAAGCACAAAGCGCAACGACCCCACACCATAAAATCTGTTTCTACATGTTACACATCATTTGACATGTGACATGGCATTTTATTTTTTTGAAAGAGGTAAGTCAAGCATGATTTCCGTGACAGACAGCTGAGAAGTAAAGAAACACTTATTTCAAATAAAATCTACACACTATAAATGTATTTATGTAACATCAATGACATAAGTCTAATCTACTGACTGTTGTTGTTGTTCTTTCAAACCTCACCCCCTAATGCAGACACAACCTGCAAACATCTCTACACAAATACCCACATGCCAAAAAAACTAATGCTCTTAATGCATCATGCATCAATGTAGCCATCACATGTACAAAATGCCTTGCACAACAATCTGTCCATTATAAAGAGGTGGGGTATGTCAATAAAGCTTGTATCTCATTGTTAATAGCGGTAACTTTTAAACAGATTCAAATCCGCGAAACCCTGCATTTTTCTTTTTTCAGTTTGATTCTTTGGTTACAAATTCCATTACATAACAACCATTATCTACAATCTGCACTCCTAGATTTAAATTTGACAATACATTTTAACACTACAGTCGATCATAGTCATGGTTTTAAATCATTTCGTCTAAAATCCTTAACATTTGCTTTCCTACTGCATTAAAACCCTTCCTATAAAGAGCTTTTCACTTGCCTTACTGACTATCTGGATCATAGCCAATGACAAATCCCAACAGCTGATACCATGTCAGCTGACTGTGGAAAATATTGTCACCACAGCAACTGCAGCACATCTTAGTGCTTGACACAATAAAACCATCTTTTTAGCAAAAGTCTCAAAATGTATCTGAACTAATCCAACAGCATCATCTTCAAAATGTGTCTGCTCTACTGTTCTTCTGATTATTGCACATTAAGTTACATTACATTACACCTGAATTAAGGTATGTTAAAAATGACCAAGGAGAGCTTAGTTTTTACCAGGACTTTGGGGAAGAAACATCTTTTACAGGTGTTGCATTGAACCAGTTCCTCAGCAGAAGGAACTTCACCGTCTGCAAAGATAAGAGATTAAATTCTGATTTCATGAAGAACAGAAATGGATGACCTTATTGTCTTATTGACAAAAGTAGCATGTGTAGACAAACACTGAGTCAGTTCACGTTTTATCATGGCTAATATTTGATGGTAAAAGCTCACTTTCACTGACATAAAAGCTGTTTTGGGCACTGTTCTTGTATAAAGACAGGCTTCATTCAAAACAACTAGAACCAGGTTAACATCAAACGGTTCTCTGCCATGTTTAGTTAGCGAGGTTCATTAGTTAGCACTATGCTAACACTGGATAGCTCCTGTGGCTAATGTAGAGATCACACCCATTCAGACACAGCCAGTAAGTAGCTAGCTTCATCTTTGGCCCTGACGTTACCTAGCGTTACTTGGGCTAAATCCCAAACAAAAAAAGAGGAGGTCGCTGACAAAAACTGGCAAGCTAAAGCAGTTATTTGGAAGGATAAAAACGCAAAGGTTGTGAGCTCTACTGTGCCACAAAACTGGTCAAATGAACGCCTGGAAAGCAGTTTCTCTCACCTTCAAATTCTTCCATCATTAGGTTATCTGTTGTCTGATGCTGCTGTTGTTACAGACGGTCAAAAGCGAACAGCGGAAGCGAGAGCATTCACTCCTGCCCACTTCCTCTTTCGCCAATCTCGAATTTGTGAGAGATGTCTCATTTTCTCTACAGTACATGCGGATAGTTTGGTCTTTGTAGGTCACTGATAAGGTTGTGAAAGCTACACAGTTTGCTTGTTTTTGCAGGTTTCTGTCGTATGTTCGCAATTTTATTATGCCTTATGTTATGGGTTATATTATGAGGATTTCCTCTTACATTTCCTTCATTTATAGCTCAGCTAGTTACGATTTTAAATAATGACTGATTCATTTTAAGTTGGCAGGCTCTTGTAGCCATGTGTCATTATAATTCAGGTCTAACAAACAATGGTTTTCATAGGCTGGGATTGAAAACTAACTATCTTGACATTACTGATCTTTGGCTACCAATGGCAACTGGCCCCTGTGATGCTGCTTCATGTGCCAACATCTGAGCATTTCATTGGTTGTTACTGCACGTTTTGAATTAATGCAGTGTGTACTTTGAACAGTGGTGGGGTGTGGGAGGCAACCTGATCTCCGGTTCTCACCATTATTCCCACATATAGCATTAAAATAAGCCAATTAAAGCTATCCCTTTTAACATTTTAAAATCAGGTAAGGAGTCCTCTCTAATTTGACTGAAATCTAGTCAATCCTGGTGCTGCGAGGACAGAACAGTAACTTTACATTTAATGAATAGAAGAAGTGTTATAATTTGCAGCCTTGATTGTCTTTCTACTAATAAAGGCAATATTCAGCAAATATAAAGTAAATCTTCATCTTTCCCTCTCATAGGCTATACCTTTACCACAATACAAGGTCTGGCCAATCAACTTGGACTGGTGACAGAGAACAATGACACTAGTGTATGCCCTTGCTAGCTCAAACACTTGCCCAGAGCTCTCTGAAGTTTCCCAGTTTGGCATATTGAGCACATGTGTCATCTCAATGGAGTAATTCACAACCAGATGCTATGAGGTTATTGAATGGCTATTTCCTCTTTTCCTCCATCACAACAAGATCAGTGTTCTCACACTGACACTCTGCTCTCTGTGATCTCCCTCTGTTTCTCTCTCTCTCTCTCTCTCTCTCTCTCTCTCTCTCTCTCTCTCTCTCTTCTTTCTCTCGATTCAAATGGGCTTTATTAGCATACACACACACACATAAGTGCCCTGTCTGCTCATCTGTCATCTGACCTTTTGGCTTTAATATAAAATGTTAGGGTAGTGGTCCTTCTGGGTTCATCTGAATATAGTCCAGGTGATATGTGAAAATACTAGTAATACTTTTTTATAAACGCATGAAACTCAGTACATGTGTACAATTTCAGGCATTTTCAGAAATGGAGCAAAAACGCCTTGTGGCAGCCATTTTACTTTACACCATAACCAAATTATGTATTTTGCATCATACCTCCTGAACCTGATAACTCAGAAAAGGTGATATGACCCCTGTGATAGACATGATCAATAAGAACATCTTTCTACCACTACTACAGTCAAATGACAGGAAATATTTCTGCGAAATCGTTGATCAATGACCTCATCTTGTTTTAAAACATCTTCACCTGTCCATCAGGAAGAGCCAAAGTACCAGCATCAATGATCCAGAGTCTGTCATAATACAGACAAATAAATAATCAAACAGAGATCAAAGAGTCAGTCTGGCTGCTTAATATTGATTTAATAAGGATGGCAGTGTGTGTGACAAAAAAGATCACATACACTTCACATGGAACTCCAGTAGTGACGCCAATCTTTAACCCTCTTTTTACTTTTAAAGTTAGAAAATAATTCCACTCACAAATCACATTAAATAATCCTTTAATTCATTCATTCCTTTCTACTCATACTATATTAGCCTATTCAAATGTACTGATTACCATACAATATCTAGCCTACATTACAGTTTCTGGATATCACTACAGGCTATGTATTATATTGGCCTAGTTCTTTTATTTTTACCAATAAATGTGTTTAATGGATGAAAGTAATAATTTGATATAAATAGGTGTACTAGTGGAAGTACAGGTAACGTGATGCGAGAAGTTCATTTCAAGCCCTGACATACCGGTAAGTAACATGCTGTAGTATTGTACTTCACAAATAAGGGCTTTATTTTGAAATGTGTACCCGGAAGCTCGGAAGTATAATGGCACCGTATTGACGTTGGGACACGCTCTTTCGTGAGCGCAACGGGGAATACCGAAGTGGCTTTCAAGCTGATGTGATTGACCCCTGCGAATATTCGGAAGCCCATTAACCAAACCAGGTACCCTGCTGATAATAATAATAATAACAATAATAATAATAATGCTCATTGTAGGAATAGACTGTGCATGACTGGCATCGTAATTCCATGTGTAACGTCCATATCCATGCAGGCTGCTTTTACTGGCACTGACTGAGCTCTGTGGGGGTCTTTGTCATTAGAGAAAGAGATGGCTGTTTGATTAATTGAAATCAGTTTGAGCATGTCGATCATCCTGCGCCATTAATGCCATGTCTTAATGTAAGTCTCTGTGTCAACAATGCAAGTGATTTATTAGAGGACTCCATTGCGCACGACTCCACTTGATGCGCTGCAGCGCCTCCACTTAAATGTAGGAGGACATCAATTATTTAGACCATAAAGGTTTTCATTGGACTAATGACAGCTCATATAGGACCACGGCAAGGGCATTTTAAATCACTCAGATAATCCTGTCATAATCCTATAGCCTATAGCAATAACGCATATCAAACTTAATGTGTGAGCTCCTACTGAAATGGTACTGAGGTAATGGTCATACTTGGGTGTACAATTATTACTTTTCTAAGTGGCTGTGTAGGAGTGTAGTGTGTGTGTGTGTGTGTGTGTGTGTGTGTGTGTGTGTGTGTGTGTGTGCATGAGAGAAATATAGACAGTGTAAGTAACGCCCAGGCCACCTAGAATAACACTGGCACAAGTTTTTCTGGGACTCCATTCCTGCACTCCCCTCATCACTGCCACACTCACTGCTTATTTTCTGTTTGGCAGCACAACAAATCAAATGGTTGCAGAGCAGGAGCTGCCAACTTTTCACTTTTCAGTGATTGACAAAGAGACTGAGCATGCTAGCCTCTTGTATTATTCAGTGATTTGATCATTTGTCTGTGTTACATGTGTTGTTGTTCAGGCCGGCTGAGCTCTGGTTCCCACATGGGAGCAAAGCCATAAGGACACCATGCTCCGAAACACACACGGACACACACACACACACACACACACACACACACACACACACACACACACACACTGCTTATTTTCTGATGTTCTACTTCATGAGAGCAACAATGTGATTAAATTATGTAAACGGTAAAATTAATATTTCATAGATTATGAGCAGAGGAAACATAAAGGTTATGTCACTTTTAGCTACAGATAAAGCATTTCTTCAGTCTAAAATACATTCACTGGCAGTAACAAATTAACTTAATGAATTAGTAATGGTTACAAATAATCCGTCAAAATTAAATGTACTTATGTTGACATATTTTGTCTGTGAGCATTGAGCTTTATGTTCCATTTAAAAGAATCTTGTGTCTGACCATATATATGAATCTGAGACATCACTAATCAGACTAATCAGCACTAATTATTTACCAAGAGAGGCGTCCCTGTAAAAGCACTTACGCAGACCTTCATCAAAATCCAGCAATACATTATCGTCAGTGACTCAGAATCATTGTTTGACTCTGAGATGATGCACTTATTCTCTGTTTTTAAATTGGAGAAAAAGTCATCTTGTGTCTCTCACTCCCCCATGTTGAGGCTGAAAGCTGCACATGGACAACATCTGTTTGGTCTTGCCCGTCTTGACACCATTTTGAGAATGACAGCTGAGTGGGAGTGTGCTCAGATGATGACAGAGGAGGCATCGAAAAATAGCAGTGGTCAATCACAGCTTGCGCGGCTCTGGAAATAGCCACAAATGCATGTGGGAGTTGAGGTCATTTTTGATTTTTGCAACTTTCCCTCTTATTTTTAACTCCAATTTTTAGACTTGAGTCTAAATCTCAGAAGTTTTTCTTTGTACTATTATACATCATACAAGTGCACATATTAAACATGGATACAAACCTCAGACTGATGGATTGTAATTAGTGAAAATGGGGCAGGGAAGCCCGAACCTGCTCAGTGCTGAAGGGCAGCCTCACCCAGGCAGATTGTTAGAATCTCAACAGAGGGGTTTAACCTAAATCTCCGTGGCAACACAGCTCTGATCGTGAACCCATGTTTACTCCAAGTGGGATGACATTTGAATACAGTGCTGTCCTCCTTTGTGCCATAATTACCCCTTTGAGTGTGTGTTTTTGGTTGCTGTATTGCATCAATTCAAGAGCACCCTCATTTGTGTTCCCACTCCACTGCCCAGTGTTCCTTCTGCAGAATTTGTTTCCTCTGAGTCACTGGTGTCGCCTGTACCCTAGACTGAGATTAAAATAGATTAATCGGGGATTAGGTCATAAAATAAGAGGAGGGAGGGATGCATTGAATGAGTGCATGGGGAACCCACTGTGTCACTTTCTTCATGTCAACATAAACTGCAGATGCGTCCATTGTGCAAAGCTGCTTAGGACAAACCGCACAAATTCCCAGAATTTCAGTCTTTTTCCTAAAGAAAATGTAGCGTGTGTGTGTGTGTGTGTGTGTGTGTCCGTGTGCACCTGTGCTTGTGGTAAGTGTGTGCAACTGTGTGTGCCAGGCCCTGCTATGGTGAGGTGTGTTAGCAATGACGGATGTGGAGGCGACCTATGAGGACTTCATCGCCTCACGAAGGTCCGGCCGCAGGAACGCCATCCATGAAATCCCAACAGCCCCTGGAGTGCAGGGACCCGCTGACCTGTCACAGAGTCTGGCACAGCTCAACAAGTCAGGTGAGAAACAGCTCATATTTTCATGGCGGGCACAGCAAACAGTTAAGTACAGACTGATACTGACAACTTGGAATAATTTGGTGTGATTAGGAAAGATAATTAATATACTATAGTTGTAATTGTTGGAAAATGTTGTTTCAATTGCATCTTGAATTTCCCTTGGGATAAATAAAGTATCTATCTATCTATCTATTTATCTATCTATCTATCTATCTATCTATCTATCTATCTATCTATCTATCTATCTATCTATCTATCAAGAATATGCAGGGTGCATGGTCAGTGGACAGAAATACCACTAGAGGGTGGCAAAGCCTGAATGTTTTATATAGTGGCTTTAAAATTGATATTTATGGTAAGAATATAAAAGAAATTCACTGCCAAGGGAGAAAAAGTAGTAAAAAAAAAGTTCCCCTCCACTCAAAAAATGTGTTTTGCTTATTGTTACTTGACTTCAGTTTGCAGAATGATGTATGTACAGGTTTTGACACTAGATAATGGTTTGTGAAAGGGAAGTTTCTCTGTGCTCGCCTTAAATCTGAGTTCAAGACGTGTACTCACAAGATGATTTTGCAACATCGCACCTAGTTTTGAAGTCAACCGGTGTCCAGTATGCAAGTGTGTAATGCAGAAACTAGAAACCACCAGTGCTCATACATGGTGGAGACTCATGGCCAGTAGTGTGCTTGCTCTGACTGATTTGCCCCAATCATTTGCCTCACTGAGTTTTGGAGTTCAGTTCTGCCTCATTAAGAGAGTTATTCAGGTAGTTCAGTGCCAGAAATTACACATGTGGTCCGTCTGCACTTGTGTCCTGTTCAGCAATGTTACAGATTTTAGGTAGTAGATATATTATGTTGGCTGGAAGGGATTTTAAACCATCAATTTTACATACAGTATATAGTTTATTTCTGTCTGTCTGTTTCCAAATGTGTCTTCCTTTGGTCTACTTTACACGTGATGAATTCTGATGATTTATGAGTTGGTTCTTGGCTGGTTCTACCTTGCTGACTTCTGTTCTTGCTGTTTTCATGGTGACATGGTACTCGCTGATCCGACCAACCTCATTCGCTTCGCTGACTTTACACATAGTAACTTATGCATGAAACTGACTGTCTGTCTCCGTCCATCCTTCTCCCTTTCTGTCAGGTGATGAGGGAGAAGACACTGAAAAAAGCCAGGACTCCTCAGCTAAAGAAAAGGAGACTCAAGCTGAGGGCAGCTAAGCTGACATTTGTGGACCGCTTCTTCTTGTTTACCTGATCCCTGAATGCTAGGCCTCTAACCGGCCAGTTGCATCTATTGACTGTGAACAGACACAGCAAAATCCTCTACTGCCACCATCCCGTCATCAGGAAGTCATCACTATGGCAACCACAGCGCAGTTTCTCTTCTGCACTTGGGGGTGTTCCAGTCTCCTTAAAAACCCTCCTTTCCTTGCTGCCTTTCCTTCCTGACTGCTGATATGAGATTGGACCTGTTACACAGCATGATGTCAGCAACCAAAACCAGCCCCATGGATCTCACTTTTTTCATCTATTGAAGTTTGTGTGAGCTTGGTGGACATTATCTCAAACCCGCATACTGTTTTCAAAGTTCAACTGAACATCACAATGTATTTTGTGTTTATCCATGTCAGGAGAGATATCTCTACTGATTTGCTAACTGATTACATTGTGACCATTTTGTAACATCAGATGTTGTAAGCCATTAACTTCAAATATTCATTGTGAGACTGGCTTTATTACCCTCACCATACATATTATGTAAAACTAGATCTTGCTTGGTTATTATTAAGTATATTTAATCACATTTAGTCATCCTGCTCTTTGTCTGTGGCTAGTATGTGGGGGAAGTCTTCAGTACAAGAAGTAAAGGTTTCATACAACATACAAAAAGTGTCCATATTTTAATGTCCTGGTTCTCCTAGATCAGTACACTGCCGTTCAGCATATCCAAATGTGTGTCTGTTAGGAAGTGCTTAAAATGTGATTTGGTTTACGGTGGATATTGTGACAAAGAATTAATTTGCTGCTGAAGATTAGATAAGGTACAATACTGATTGCACTCATTTATAATGTATTATATTGCTGTTATTTAGAAGGTTTGTATGTGTGTGTGTTTTTTCTTTGTTATGAGGGGTCTGTTAGAATGATTCTTGTTGTGATTGCACAGACATTGCATTTTCCATTCCTCGCGTCATTTAATCTTTCATTTTGACCTTCAGAACCCTCTCGATACTGTAATGGTAGCTATGATTCACTGCCTTTTTCTGTTGTACCATTCAAATATGTGGATGTGCACTCTGAAACTGTCTATCTGGAATTCATATAACAGTGACATAGTGACTTGTTGATGAATGACTTGTTAAAGGGGTAAGGGGCATTTTTACATTGTATTTATAGATACTTATACATTGAGTCAGGTATAGTGTGATTAAATGACCAGTACTGTTGCACTGTAGGTGACCTAGAGCACCCACGATCATGTTGTATTTTCCATATTGTTATTTTCTGCATCTCATTCATGATTCACTGTATTGTCAACTTTACTGTATAATTCACCCATATTATATTTTGTCAACTTTATTAGTTGTGGTGTATAATTAAACCTCATTGGTGAAAAGTGAAAAGTGAAAAAATAAATAAATAAATCAAGATAAATTCATGCCCGTTGTCCTGTGTACAGACGATAGGGCTGAGTAAACAAGGTCATTGTCTCCCTCTAGTGGTCAACTTTATTATTCAACCACAGAAAAGCTATACCACTGCAATTTTGTTTTGAAACAATATGGATGGTATATACTGTGAGTTTAGGTCTCTATAATGGGAAAGATACTGCGTTTGTTGGTCCATGTCATAGGTTTGGAGCTTTACAATTATAGGCCATTGTAATGGGATAATGATTACGTCTGTGTTGATGATTAGATAGTGATTAGGGCTATGATAAAATACTGTGATTGCATGTGAAGGGGCACCAGTGCACAGAAAGCCCTGATGCATTCATGGTGAAACAGTACCAAACCAAACTGGATACAATTATTATTGTTACATAATGAGACTCAGATTTAAAGTGTAACTTCTACAACCCTGTAATAGAAACACACAGGGAACTATTTAACCATTTGAGCCTCGTAGAGGCTAACACATTTTCTAGCATCTAGAGGAGCCCCAGTGGCACTGCATTACTTTTATTCTTTTAAGGGGAAATTTCCAAATCAGGTTTATTGCCAAGCAGGTTTTCACATACAAGGAATTTACTTTGGTGTTTTTGGTGCATATAAAACTGTGTCACAAACTAGAGGGGAGAAAAATAAGGTGCCAATTAAGTATTTTATCTGAAACAAACAAATTTATAATAACTTTTGACAAACAGCACGGTGTTGGGGATCTATGGGTGAGTGAGGAATGTGTAGGCAGCAAAATGTTTGACAAAACTTGGAGATGTGGATCCTTGGAGACAGAGATAGAAAATGAGATCAGACTTGCATTTATAGCCTTCAGGGAGGACCACACAGGTGTCACCAAATCTAGTACAAAGTCTAGTACAGGCAGACTGAGGAGGGGTCATAAAAATTGTAAGTATAAATATAAAGAAAGATAAAAAGCAAATACTGCAAGCGAAGAAGCATGAATATAAAAATAGAAAATAAACTATTCTAAAAGATATGTATACTTAATGTTTAAATTATTGACTGGGGACTGTGCAAACATTCACAGTGTGAAGTATAAAGAATATTTGCAATGTGGGTCTCAAAAAAGTTTCTGTCTGAGGTTGGTAGGGTTGGGAGGGTCGGCCACGATCCTGCTCGCCTCTGGGTCCAGGAGGTGTACAGGTCCTGGGGGGATGGCAGATTGCTGCCAATCACCTTGTCAGTTGGGCGAATAATAGGCTGCAATCTACCCTTGTCCTTGGCAGTGACAGCAGTGTACTAGGTAGTGATGGAGGAAGTGAGGATGGACTCACTGATGGTGGTGTACATATTCACCCTCATTGGCTCTGACAGGTTAAACTTCAGCTACAGCAGAGAGTACATCCTCTGCTCGGCTTTCTTGGTGAGGGAGCTGAGCTGAGGAAGGTATGGGGGTGGGTGCAGATGGGCTCCTCCTGAAGTCTGCAATCATCGCCACTGTTTTTAGAGCATTGAGCTCCAAGTTGAAGAGCATAGGAGAAAGAACGCAGCCTTGTGGGGATCTGGTGCTGATGGTCTGGGAGTTTCTTTTGATGCTGGAAGGGTTACCAATGTTGGAGGAGTTCAAAAGTTTAGCTACCATGGGTTCCTTTTTTTTGGGACAATCAACATCAACAGTTCTAATCTGAAATTTGTATTGTAATCATTATTTATTATGGTCAACCATTGCTGACATCAGTCCATTCAAGATCATTATTGGTCATCCATTACCTTATCTAATAATAAATTCAAGATAAATACATAATTGCCCTGGCTATCAGCTACACTTCCTGTGATTAAATGTCACGTTTAGTTTATTTTCCCTCTAGCTTCTCCTGATCAAAATAGGTACTGTGGTTATAGGCCTCTGTGATGCAGCTGATATTGTTATTACATGCAATAAATAACACATGCTATACACAGTATATAATGTTTCATCACAAAGCTCAGTGACGTAACAAGGCACTTTTTACAAACTAGTGTAGCTCCAAGTCCCTTAAGCACATATTTTACTTGAAACACAACACCACGCAACTTTCATATCATAAAATAATCAAAATGGACCTGTGAGTTAACTTATCTTAGATTTCTACGTTTAACGATATGAAGATATGTTCTATCTACTACAGTCTACTACAGCAGATAGAACATATTAGGAAAAATAATTAATCCTGTACAAACATCTCATAACAAAGGATTTTTAAAATATTATACTGTATGTGATAACACCTCCAGAGGTGTCATGTTCAGCAATTATTTACACACTTACAATCATAAAATGAACTCACTAATAATAATAATAATAAAACATTTTATATGTTTATGTGCTACAATGAATGGGAAATCACATCATGTAAGCATGCCATTGCTGTTTTGACATATTAAGTTGTTCAGTCTAGTTCATATTTTTTCCCACTGGTCTTAGTCTTTCCCCCAGTTTACATAAACAGCAACTAGCATACACAGCTTATTTTATAAACATTAACTGTCCCTGCAGTACTTTGTCCCAGCTGTAATCCACGTGGAAAAGAGCCATAAAGTTTTTAAATACACATAGTCTTAGTACTGTCAGTAGGCTGTGTACATTCAAGAACCAGGAACCACCAACTGTCCTCCTACTATCAGCTGGGTTGTCAGGTTCACTGATCACTGCCATTTTTCCTGGAGGCACATAGGTGAGATTCCAATGCTTCCATGTCCTACGGAGTAACAAGCTGTTTCATTAATCCATTAGCTACACCCATTTATCCTTTGATGGTTCGAAGCTGACAGTTGGGGTTCACCCAGGACCAGTCAGGAATACGGGGGGAAAATCATTATGTACATTAGCATGTATGAAAGACAATAATCCCAGTCCTTACAGCCAATGTGTTTTGGGCTCAGAGTAAGGCAAAGGGGTCACCTCAAGCGTAATATGCTTTAAACTTTATTAATTTATTGTTGAAGAAAAGGGATTTAAACACGTTCCAGCACGTGTGAAAGATATGACGACCTACTTGCTCAGGTGCTTTGCCAATAGGTGATAAGATGTACTGAAAGACATGGTGTCATACCTTATGTAAAACGACATGATTGTGACCATGATTGCTCACCATGACTCCTCCCAAATGTGGAGTGTTGGATTCATTCTTGTTCTCTTGTCAAACACTGGGAATACAAACTTCACATGTTAGATTTTTTTAATGAAAAGGAGGAGCGCAAGTACAATAACGGTCACAGCAGTACGATAGAATAATGTGGATTGCATAACAAACAGTCATACTATATACAAGATTAAGCAACATTTTGATCTACACAAAATCAATAAATCTGCATGTTTCTTAAACACAGCAAGAAAAATGTGTTTTGATACAGTCACTATTACAGAGATAAGGTAGTACATGAAACGATACACATCCTCACCACACTTTTGTGTCAAACTATTAAAATGTTCAAATAGATACCTACCTGTGCCATTCAGCACAGTTTTCTGGAGGACGTTACATATACACAACTCACTCACTTCCTTGTGGGATAAAAAATCCATGCACATCTTTGTTGAGCTCAGCTTTCACGTATGCTCGGGCTATTTCTTTAAATGTTCTGGCATCAAGAATCAGGATGAAACAAGACTGGCCTGGGTTGGTGTTGATAACTGAGGTTAAGACCACACCTAGAAATGCAAAGGAAGAGGTTAATGTTGTGCAAAGCATGTAAAAAAAATGGAATCACATCAAATGATGGCAGGTTTTTGGATCTACTTTTACTTCAAAATACAGTTAACATACAGTCTCATTGATACAGATGTAATCAGCGAGGGTTCTTAGCTTTTTATCCGGTATTATTGCCTATTTGTACTCTAGCCTATATATATTAGCACAAATACACATGTCATACATTGGGCATGCACACCACACAGTATTCTCACCATCATCCTCTGCCTCTCCATTTGGTCTGGGGATGAACACAGGCTCCGACGGCCAGCAGTTGTCCTCGCTCCAGTAAACCATCTTCTTGGTTTCTGTGTCCAACTTCGCAATCTACAGTAGATGAATATATGAGGGAAATAATTAAGCCTGTACATAACAAACCATTAAAAAAGAGCACTCATACTGTATGTGATAACACCTACAATACGTTACAAACTAATATGAAGGGTAATTTACACCAATAGCAGTTATTAATAAGCATTTTATTAGTTTTAAGTCTGATTCATTTTCCCACTTGTCTTATTCTTTCCCTCAGCTTACATAAACAGCAGCCAGCATTCGCAGCTTATCTTATAGGCATTAACTGTCCCTGCAAAAGGGGTCACCTCAAGCGTAATATGCTTTAATCTTTATTAATTTATTGTTGAAGAAAAGGGATTTAAACACGTTCCAGGCTTGACGCAAATGTTCAAGGCCCCATCTTCCTAAAAGGAAGCACTAGCAATGAATTTCATCAGCATAATGTTTGCCTTTTCCTTTTCCACATCCTGTTTGTTATTCACTTGGGCTTAACGCTGTGTAAAATCCATATCCAAACACCATTAAAATTCAAAGAAAACTCTCTGACTCTCTTTGGTTCTTGGGATTGTGTGTCAAGTGGGAAAAAAACAAAAATATCTAATTGTTTAAACCAAGGTGTTTCCTTTTGTCCCAGGTACTATGGACTGTGATTATGCAGTGAGACACAAGGGAGGCTCTTTTCCACACTATAAGAGTTTTTTTACTTAATACTTTGGATCCTCCCTGACTTTATTGCTTCTTTCTATTGTGTCTGGTATCAACCGGTAATCAACTGATAATTCTCGGTTCTGCCATTTGCTCACTACCTCTGTAAAAACAATGCTACCAGGAACAATCTGTTTCCCAATAGCACAACATTGAAAATGTCTGTTCTTCAAGAGTTTGCACGTTTCAGGTCTCTTTTGGCAAATAACACTTCCCACCAGTTCTGTTTTGCAAAAGCCAAAATAATCAATTGGGAATGTTACCTGTTTTGACAGTGCAGACTCTTCCACACAGTTCCCATAGACAAACTGGTGCCTCTTGCCATTGATGCCATAATTAATTCTGGGTAGTTCAAAACCTGATGGAAAAAAAAAAGTGGTATTTGTATAAACAAATCAATGATTCTTAAAGAGACAATGTAAGAAATTCTACTTGAATAACAGTTACTTGATACATTTATGTGAGTGACATTGGTTTTACCTTCACAGAGCACCTCTGCCTGGCACATTAGTTTGCCTTCTTTCTCCTTCACAGCACTGGCAGTTGTGTATTTGAGTTTCACCAGGTCCTCTCCAACTGCAATGCCCTGCAAAACCCAGTCAAAAAGTAAAAATCAAGCATCAGAGGAACAACATCTCTAAATTTCAGGATGAAATAAATAAAATTTTAAAAAACCTACCGGGTCAGAGTGAATGGGAAGTACAAATCTTCTGTAGTTTGGTTTGGAGTAGGAGTCATCGTGGAAACCGGGGTTTTTCTTCAGCTTGCTCAGGTAAAACATATCATAAAGGCTGCTATTATTGTAGGCGATGACATCGAAGAGCACGTGACCGTCGTCCTCATAAGCGTTCACGTGATGGTAGACGACCATTGCTCCAGTGTAGTATTTCGTCTCAATCTCTTTGCCGGTCTTTCTGTCTATCAGGTGGATCAGAGTCTGTTGAAGAAAAATAAACATTTAGAAAGGCTGCACGCATTTATATAAAAAAACAAAACACAACTCGAGCAACCTTTACTATCAAAAGAGACATTTTTGGTAAGCCTGCAAAGTTGGTGGTAATAGCAAACAAATCTGTACAAAAGTTCTTTACTTTGCTCAGACTTTTGTTTTTGGGGATTTGGAATCACTTACAATAATGATAAATGAAAGTGTTGGAAAAATTAATTTTCCATGTAATTTTTTTTCATGGCACAGGAAGCCACTAGAGAGGGGCTAAAGAGCCACCGCTTGCCTAACCCTGATCTAGGGTCCATAACAGTGGTAGACTTGTGGTAGTTCAGTAGTATGAAGATAAAGAACAACATACATGACAATAATCAAAACAGACAGTAGTGACCGCTTACTTTTTCTTCAGGGCAGAATTTCAGGCAGCTTGCCCAGTTGACCCCCCTCATGTACGCAGTGGCCATCTTGAGGATGTCCAGTTTGAAAGGCTGCTCGATTAAGATGAAGTAGTTCTCCGTCATGCCGAAACTGTGGTAGTAGCTGGGCGTGAGCAGCGAGCGGCAGGGAACTGTGCAGACCACCTCAACATTCTTCAGCGCAGGGACATTCTTGTCTTTGTCTAATGGTTGAAAGTTGAGAGAAAAAGAAAGAAACAAGAAAAGAAAACAAATAAAGAGAGAAGTTAATTAAAAAGAGGCTTAAACGTGTGGCAAAGCATTATATAAATTTGTTGGAATATCAATGATAAATATAACAGTTAAGTTCATTTGTAATAAAGGGCACTTAGGAAGTAGTAGTAATAGTGAGACTGTGATACTTGTGCAACATGTGTGTGTCTAAAAGTGTATTGTTATAAAGATGCATTTAAATAACATGTTGCACTCATTCTATGCTAGAGACGTACTGGTTGGTTTCAAGGTTTAATGTTGCAACCATAATGATGCATATCTGACATATGAATGAATGTGTGATAATCATTAAATGCGCAAACTGGACTTTCAGGCCTACAGTGTATACTACTATTACCTATGCGACTGCGGACGGCACTGGATTCACATTCAAGGAAGGAGCCAATAGCAGCAGGCTAATCTGTTCTGGTTTGCCTATATATTCTAGTCCATCAGATAGGAAGCGAGAGTACTTTGAGGTTAGGACAGAGTAGGGAAGGTCATGAGGTATACATACCTTTCTCCGAAACAGCAGGGACTTTGAACAGCATGTATTTAGTCTTGCCCTTCTCTGCAATTGAAGTTCCGATGTTGTAAGCGTTGCCCTCTTTGTCATAGTGTGGATGGGATGAAGCCATGTTTACCGGCAGGAACTTCATGTAGTCCACCTGCGTGAAACAATTCAGCAACCTATGAGCATCGGAAATGCGTGATATTAGTGATCATTGGTGAGTGATCGCGATCAGCAGATGACATTACCTTGTCCTGAGTTTCCAGGGTCACAGGATCAATCTTGCGGATGTAGTTGGTTTCGGAAGTGGCATAATAGTCATTTCCGTATTTAATGAAATTGCTTGCGCCATTGTCAGTGAAGTCAGGCACTGTGTGATTGAGAAAGGTAATCGCCCTGAGAAGAAAGAAGAAATGTTAATTTATTATATATATATTAGAAAGAGAGGCAGGGGGCCATCCAACACAAAACACCTCTCTCACACTGATTCGTATTCTTATGGACAGGCCCTCAAACGTTCCCTGGAAGGTGTGGGTCATTTGCTAATTCACAACAGGAAGCTAAGGAGGGGGGTGGGGGTTGGGGTTCTCCAACACAAAAGAATGATAATGTTAGTAATAGATCCGTTAGAAAGCTGTTAGTTGCTTGGCTGTCATTTGTGTATTACAGATGTTACAGAAGAATCTTATCAGGTTTTCAAATTAATGTTTGCACCGTTACATAAAAATAATGTCAACTCTAAAGAACTGTGGAAGGAAGGGATGCCAAACAACTATTCCAACTATAAATTTGCTAAGAAATAAAGTAAGGCTATTACATTGATACAATAAAGAGGATAAAATAATAATAAAAAAAAAAGTGAAGAGTATGCTTACTTGACAATGAAGTTCTTGCTGGGGTCTGGGTATGCCATTGTCCCCATTTCAGACACAACTATCCTGTTTGCAGCCATGTTAGCTTTATAGGTGTCACTTCTAAGAAATCTGCTCCTGTGGGTCACTTCACCTATAAGGAAAAAAAAAAGTTTATGCATTTAGTATGGATTCCTAGTTGACACTGTAACAGAGCTAATATCAAAGTCACAGATTAAGTAACTTTAAAGCAAATAAACGTTGTTCTTTCATTATTTAATGAGGTACACCTGAACACCAGAAATACAAGACCAACCGTCTTTAAAGTTGAAGCTGTGCATGAGGGCCATCCCATCGAACCAGTGGTCGTAGCTGGTGTCCCCCACAGTAAATATGCCAGGGCCATTACGCAGCAGTGTGCCCTGCAGCCAGCTGGGAATATTCCCTACAGGAGAAGAAAACGCAGAAAACCATAAAACCGTCAGCAACGAGGATTCAGCCGGTGCTTCTGTTGGTCATTTTAATTGTGTACCAA
The DNA here is from genome assembly GCF_905237075.1 of Dicentrarchus labrax. Lineage (NCBI taxonomy): Eukaryota > Metazoa > Chordata > Actinopteri > Moronidae > Dicentrarchus > Dicentrarchus labrax. Next base: position 9,888,172 of record NW_026136709.1, on the reverse strand, counting down.
AAAGAAACTCGACCTACCTTTAACATCCGCCGTACAGGGCTCCGGTCTCTCCTCTGCGTTCTTGGAGAAGTCTGTGGCCATGTTTGCTGTGAGAGTAGTGAAGAACAGGCGGAGGTGTCTGAATAAATACTGCAGCCCAACCCGCTGTAGGGAAGGGAGGGGGTTAACTTATCTTTTGACTGTCCTCTGTGAAGACTTCAGTGAATCCCTCTCATCTCAGTTCAGAGAAAAAGGTTCAACTTTGATACTCACTGATAATTTCTTACCTGTTCCACCTTTTCCACCTAGTTCGATATGAGCCATTTCACAACAAAACAGCATCAGCCTCTTTTGTCCTTACATTGAAAGAAATAGTGTAGCTGAAGTGTTTACCCTTTTATTGCGCCTTTGGCTTGTCTTAATAAATTGCGTAATCTGCAATCCACTTTTATTGGCCATCATGTTAAATCCTTATTTGTTTTGTTGAGTTGAATGCTGCATAGATATTATTTTCTTGATCAGCTCTGTAATTATCATGTAAGAAACATAGTTTTATGACTGAGCTTGTAAAAAAAAAAAATGAATGCAATATTCCTGCAAGCAGTATGATCTTAGATCTTAAGTAAGGTTATTTTATCTGCTTTGGTGATTAAAGGTTGTAATGTTGTTTTATGGTATTACATCACTTGATGGCATGTTGACCTTATTCACCGTGATTTTTAATTGTGAAATAATTTTTCTTGGAAGTACAGGTAGTGATAGTGACTCCTCCACAGGGCAATTAAAAGTGAACTCCAACTAGCAGTGTATCTTCTCCAATCTCTCTTTTGAGGTGGGGTCTGTTTGTTTCCCAGAATAATAAGCATGACCATTAGATAAACCTGTCTGCTCTGACATGACCCAACTATGTTATATGTATTATGTTACTTCTTATCTATAGCCCACTTTTTGCTGAAGGGATGATCCAGTTTTCTCTTCAAGGGCATTCAGGTTCCATCAAATCCACTTCAAACACTGACACTAATAACTGCATTTAGTATAATTAATACCTCCACCCACCAAATTATCAAGACACAGCTTTCCAATAAACATTAAATTCACATTGTTTCACAACAAGAAACAGTCTATCTCAGATTGTTTGAACTAATAGTTATTGTCCAATTGGGGCAATAACAGATGTTCAGTCTTAGGCTTCCATGTCCCTCTTTGGTTTAGTGAAAAATCATTTTGTCCTGTTTCGCTCTACAGTCAATCTTTCAACAAAGTCATGTGCTATGTCAGAGTTGTGTGTCATGTCCACTGACAACTTTACACACAAAAGAGGCTAACAGGCCAGGGGAAAAAATAACCCTGTTGCTAGAAACTATAAATAAAGCTCGGCATCACAAAGTGGGTTAGTGGGAGATAAAAGACACAATTGTACTACTATTTGAATAAAAGGCTTATAAAGCTCGTTAACATTCAAAGAGTAAAGTAATATGTGTCTGTGTGTGTGTTTGTCCACAGGTAGATAAGGGAGACTTGAGAAACCACATCGGCACCTGCTCTGATAATGATTCTGTACTTTGATCACACTGTGGAGCAGGGGCGGAAATACAGTACAGTGCAGGCAGTGCAGTTGCACTGGTGCCCAGGGGGTGGAGGGGCCCACAGAGAGAGCAGGCCCTCCAATGATGTGTTAGATGGAGAAAGGGTCCTTTGCGAGTAATTCAGATTACTACTTACATGATGAAAGAACCCACGTTAAATTTAAAGTAGTTCCATTTGCACTTTTTAAATTTGCAATATATGGATACAGTCTCTCTGGGAGGTCACCCATAGGTTTCTGAAGAGTCAGTGTGAAGCTCCCAACTAATCCAAAAATGAGCAGAGACTTGTAGAGAGGCCAGCCACCAATGACGGCACCCATCTGTCACTCAAAGCGGGCATGCTTTTAATTAGGCTTTAATCGTTACTTTAAGCATTAATATAATTTAAATGGATTTTATAAAATATCACCCCCCAGGCAGTTGTCATGAACGGGGGAAATAATGTCATTGAATAAATAGCCTCTCACTTAAAAGTACCTCAAACTCAGTGCCTTTGTAGCTGAATAGTAGTGCGTGCCGCGTGGTTGCAACTGTCGCTGGTTTGACCCCAACTGGTGACCTTTATTGCATGACATATCCCTCTCTGTACCAATTTCTAGTCCGCCTCTTCAACTGTCACTATCAAAGGAAGGCAAAAATCCAAAACCAAAATCAGTTAAATGAGGCCTGTAGACTTGTTTGTTAAAGGATTTTCACAATTTTTCTCAGTGTTTACTTGTCTCTGTGAAGTCAGACCTCCAGTACAGTGCCTACAGATACTACATCTCAAGTGAAATGCTGTCCTCTAGTGATTCATGGAAGACATGACCTGTTATGGTAGTGAAACATGGGAATTGACATGCAGTTGGTTATAATTGGTTAATTATCACAAAAATAAAATAATTGTTACTCTGGACATTAAGAATTAAGCGCTTTTACTTAACACTAACATATTTGCACCATTACTAACTGAAAGCTGAACCTGTGAACTAAAAATAAAGTAGCAAACTGAGATTATTTGACAAGACAAATTAAAAATATTATATTTACTAATGAATGCAGCATAATTATTTTTCAACTAAAACATTTTTGTGTTCATTTAGTGTAATTTACTTTAATTTGCATTTTGGAAAATGAATAAACTTTGTGAAAACACCCATAAAATTGACAAAGTAAAACTCACTCCTAATATTTGACACTGAAATATATTGCTTTATTATCAATGGAAATTGTGTAATGTGAGCAAGGTCAAGACGAGATTTTCAAACATTGCTGTAATAAACTAATTAGGCTTTTGTTGTAACAGTATTGATCATGTTCTCAGCAGCATAATGGAATCCATATTTAAGACAACACAGAGGCTGATTAAACAAGTGAAACAAGTCAGAACCTGAATGATACACACTTCACTTCATCAGGTAATTTGGTATTTATTGTAAAGAACAAAATGTAAATGACAAATATTTTCTCTTCTCCAATACATTCATAGAATGTCACTAAACACTCCACTTACTCACATCTCCTCCACACAACATTCAGAACAGAAACATCTACACCAGTTTAACTAGCTGACTGCAGCACCGTGTTCTCTCTATTACCATAGCATCTGCTTTGTTTTATGTCTACTTCTCTTGGATTAATAAAATAAAGACAATGGTACGCATATAAAGCAAGATGCTCATTAGATTAATGTTTATTTGCACGGCCCAGATTGTTATAAACTGTGCTGATTAGTATTCAAGTATTCCCTTACTGATTATTTCTGTGCTGGATATTATACTAAATATCTGCTTTATGATGTTCTCACCACATCATATCATCATCGTCATCTGTGGATTACATTATGTGGCACAGTACAAGAATAACGTTTAAATAAACATTATGTACATGTACTAAGAAAAAGAAAACAACAAAATTTGTTTTGAAAATGTATATGCTATTTTGTTTACAGTGCAATCTCCATGCAATACCACATGCAGTTATAGAGGGTGCATGAAGAAGAAGACCATATTGACCATGCATGACCTTGCATACAGAGCCACCGCTGATTCTACCAGATGTGGCCTGCTTTCCTGAAAAAAAACCCTGCATGATTTCCATTTAATTCCAGTGAAATATTAACAAACACCACATCCTGGCTCTTAAGATGTGAGATAGTGATATCCACATGTAATGTAGATGGCATCCACCCATAATCAGTTGTCAAGTCCATCCTGTTCCAAGCACACTGCCCAGTGATTGATGGCGTAACTCAAAGAAGTCTTTTACACTGTTTTACTGTGACAAACTAAACTGAGCCTCAACGTACAGTGACCGGCCACAGCGTGCAGGGATGGTTATGTGTACAGAATCGATCTGAACCATTAAATCATGGTTTCAAGTTGGCACTGTCGTATGCAAATGCTCATGGATTAAAAAAAAAAAAAAAAAAAAAAAAAAACCCAAACATCTTCACCATGAAGTGGCTTAAGCACTGGCACGAATACATAAATCTTTGAAATTTTAAAACCATAACAAAACAAAAAGCACTAACAAAAACCAGCTTTAACAAGCCTCTTGGTTTTACATTTGAAACTGATCTATTACAAAGGCCAAACAATCATGTGAGACAGGCATCAGACAGGCAAAACACACAAGTAAAATCACTGAAAAACGACACATTTTTTTCAGTGCTGTGAGGAGTTGGGTGTAACAAAATATTCACTGTGCAATCATAAGTTGTTTAAAAAAGGCAACAAAATCAAATGCTGAACATAGCAAGGCGTATTTAAAAACTGGCAACCCCCGTTTCTGTTTCACAAAACATCTGACAGAAGCTTTTGATGTACAGCTCAAAAGATACATTTACAATGAAAATTCAAGTACGTGTCTCATAAATCATCCGTGAATTACTTTGTTATCTGAACAAATGATACATTTGTCCCAACTTCTGAACGGATTTGTTCTGGCGTTCTTGATGATCAACATGTCTGCGTTGTCAGTAGAATGACGCTTAAGAAAACAAGTAAAACGTCAATCTTCACAGCCTTTCTATAGATTCATGTCCACTGAAAACACATCCACTGTATCCGTCTGATAAATAAATATGAGAGTGCACATTATGTTTAACAGCTGATTGGATTATGTAATATGAGGCAGAAGTTATGTGTATCACAATTCTCTAAAACAATTACAAAATCTTGACGTATACAAAATTATTACCAACTGAAACACTTATTGTCTTAACATTACATAAAACTCCAATCTGCAGAAGCACATCCAATGATTTCAGTCAAATCAAATGAATGTACTCGAATCATGTACTTACTTTAATTTGCTGGCTAAAATAAAAACACACACAGCAAAATTTTCTGGCAAATCTGGCCTAGGGGTAAATTAAACAGTTTGTGCCTAGAAAGATATCCTAAATAGGAAAGTGTGAATATTCTAAAAACCTAAGGTCAACACCTGATGCTGGAAAAAACAAGTGTCAGAATCTTAATAACATCTCCCCTCTTGGCATAAATGAACATTTCAAAGCAGCTGCTGTTTGCAATCTGTGTTTTTTAGGTTTGTCTACGACGCAGATTCCGAAGGTTAGTTTTACCCCTTAACATGCATTGCACAATGTGAAATAAATATAATGCAGGCTCCCACAAAACAGTGTCAACAACACATCTTTGTCAATGTGATATTTTTTTCATTCTGTGAATTACTGTATACACATTAAAACATGGGGATGTAAAAAGCTAATTGTTGCCTCAATGTTTCCTTAAGGAAACTGAATGTACTTGCATTGCTTAATGTCAGTGTACAAACAGCACTGACATTCAGTTTCCCTTTAAGCATTTCTAAAGTACTCTGTACATCAGGCTCCCTTTCTTTAGAAACAATTATGTTTAATCGTTTGTATCTTTTAAAACCTATTTGCCTTGACACCAGCAAGACAAAAGAAATAGACAACATACAGCGTACCGATGCCCGTTCAACCCTCCGTTATTTAAATTAACCATTCAAATGCAAATGAAACCAAGACTCACAATATGCCAATACACTTCTTTAAAAAAGGCTGGCTTTTTAAATGAACCTCTTTACTGAATGACAGTGGGTGAGCGATGAACTGATTTATCCATTCTTATGCTTCTCTGTGATTGCACTTGATGTAATCCCATCTCGTGTCAGTCAAGTCCCTGCAAATTTAGCTCAAGATCTACCGAGGAAAAAAAGAGATGCTTGACCCCTCTCCTCAACAGGCATCTGACAATCATTTTATGGCACTGACCACTGATGAGGAATCACTGAATGTTTTCAAGGTTCCCTCAAATCTTTGCTTCATCATCAACCCTTATATTTCATCACTTTTATTCTGGGACTTAGGCAGCAGTAATAATAATAATAATAAAAAAAACATTTTAAAGTTGTTTTGTTGAGCACTAAGTACGTAAAGAAAGGTAAACTTTTTTGACAATTTGTAGTTGGGCAGTCCATTGTCCCGGGACGACCTCTTTTGTGTAGTGGTAAATTGTTCAAGAGAAAAATAATTGGCCATGCACAGAGTATTGCTAAGAGGTCATTTCATGGCTTATGGATGGCCAGCTAAATGGTCCATTGGTACATCTCAGCGACTGCGCCTGCTTTCCAAAAAAAAACTACATTTCCCTCATTACATTCGGCCCTGTAATAGAATTTGTCCCAGGTGTTACAGGGCAAGTGTCCAAGCTGCTACTCGCCCATGCACTGACAGGGACGTCATTTTGTCTCAGTTGTGGCATTTTCTCACCACTGACACCCTGGTTCCCTTAATCCGTCTTCCCATTCTCCTGAGGTGTGCTGGCTTTGCTCTTGCGTGCCGAGCGCAGCACTCTGTAGCAGCCGCGGGCAATCTTATGCATCCACATAACGTTCATGATGTCCAAGCAGATACTGGAGCAGATCCAGGCTACGCGGCCACCCCAGGGCACCAGGTAGAAGGCCTCGGTGCCGTAGACCGCATACATACGACTGTAGTAGACTGGCATGACGGCGATGCGGACCATGAAAAAGACTACTGCCATGGCGACGCCATTCGCCATGTTGGGCCGGGAGGACTTGGGATACCCTAGTACCTCAAAGAACCAGCTGAAACACAACACGTTTAAGAAAACGGTGGCTAGCAGGATAAAGATGTAAATATGACAATGACAATCACGAGTAACTAGACACTTACGTCAGAGAGGAGAACATGCAACAAGCAGTGGATTACCTTCACGTAGTTAAAATTACCAACAATAATTACACATTCTGAGATATAATATCTAGAAATGTTGTGAATTGAGCTCCAACCCTGACTTTAAAAGACCCAAAGCCCAGGACATTAGTAAGCAGGTACGTACCGCTGGTTCACACATGGTGTAGAAAACTCAGCGAGTAGACGGAAGTTAGCAAAATAAGGCAACATTCCATGGCCCTAGAAGAACAAGGTAAGAAGAGGAAGACAACGAAACATGAAAGGGACAAAAACAAGACACCGAGTCATTTGGATCAGCAGGCGTGAAGCTCATGTGCCACCTGCTCCTCAGACTAACTAGGTAACTAAGGCATGTCTACAATTAGATTAAGTCCTCACCAAATATAGACCTATTTGGCAGATCTAACAAAAGAGCCCTCTCCTTCAGGGCACACAATTATTCCTCCAAGTTTTACAGGCCAAAATTAGACTGGTCTTTAATTTGACTTCCTAATGATTCATTCTCTTCATTTATTGTGAGCAGAAACTCATCCTCACTATGAAATGAGCATACAGAACTGGTGACGTGCAAAAGAACAGATTAACTACCCTTAAAACTTTTGATTACTTCTGTTTGCAAGACAGAACCCGAACAGTATTAGATTTTAATTACACATTTTTAAACATTTCTCTTTAAATCAAAAAGGTTAATCCCCTAGGGAGCACAAATGTTTGATTATCAGATATCTTGCATGTAACCTTGATGTATGTATGTAAATGTAATGACAATGGCCAGTACCTCTAGGCGAAAGCGCTACACAAGACTATCTGATGAGCAACACTGGGCTGGCTTCAAGTGAGACGATAAATGGTTTTGCCTCATGTAATATATCAAAGTAAATTTGCATTTATTAAAATAATCACTCAACCCAATTATTAAAAGTCATAATCACAAATGCATCCAACTGTATGCCAACTACTGCTTGCTCACATTTTGTCTTTTCATCCAGAGAGCAGAAAACCATACTGTAAAGACCATACAACAAGACAATTCATCGGGATGACATCTGAACATTGAAAAGGTATTGAGCAAATATCAACACAGCACAATATTTGATACATATACCGTACAACCATACATACATTCAGCCAGCCACTATTTAAAAAGGAGCAATCAAAAGCCATGCAGAGTAAAAAGCAATATGTTTAACTGCCAAACATATCATTGTTTCGAAGATCAGGGCCTGAATTCCACGTTGTATTAGGTATGAGATCATCTTCAGCAGGATTTACCCGCCTTGTAACTGAACCCAAAGGGTTCATGAGCGCTTGAAACTATTCTTATGAAACTCACCATGTCTGGATTGATACCTGATCAGAATTCTAAAATGCCAATACAATGATTTCGACCTGGACAGAAGCCACCTTAGTAATAAAATAAGCATAGGTGGCTTTATTTCCAGTCGCTGTTAAATAGAATGAAGATGATGTTAAAACCAATATGTTTTCAGGACAACCCATCTTATACACTGTTGACCTGGACTGTGTCTTGGTAAATCAGCTGTAACCTTTGAACATTAAGCTGAAACCATGTTAAAATTGTGCCATTAGCCAATTAAACTTGAATTAAATGTTTTCTGACAAAGTGCGTTATAGAGACTGACTGCAGTGATTTGTATCCGCAATTAGTTTGAGTCTGAAATAGAATCTTATGTTCAATCCCTCGCCATACAAATTCTGAACATAAGTCAAATTCAAAACTAAGATAAAAATCGCAGCATTCAATTTCACTTAAATACCCGCAGAATGATGCAATTCGAGGTTATTTGGCTAGTGGCATGACTTTTACAGCGCATAAAAGAAGACTTACCGTCAGGGCTGAAACAAAAGCTGGTCATTGAAGCATACTTACAATGTGATACAAACAGGGTACATCTGCATTTCAGTTTTTGTACCATATGATGTGAACTTTCTTCCTAGCATGAGGATGCCAGTACCTCTAGGAACTGGTAAGTCCATACTGTGACTGGGCATCATATCTGCTCAGTGCAACACAACAGCAATAGCAGCAGACAAGACAGGAATTAAGAAGTCCTCATCCAGATCAAGACCTGCTCTGGGTTTCTAAATGTCAAACAACCCTTTTGGTAGTTTTTGCATGAACGGGGATGACACAACCCGACTTGATGTTGGTAGTTTTTGCATGTTGGGTTTGAAGAGGGGCTATTTATGTTAAAGTCAGCAGAGGACACAGAGACAGACAAACAGATATATTAGAAGAAGAAAAAAAACAAAAAAAGATGCCACCACAATTGGAAGCAAATAAGAAGCAACACTTACAACACTGAGAAGAGAGCATGCATCTAATATTTACCTAGCAGTTATTATATTATGTTTCCATCTTTTTTAATTAAGCTACATTTAACTGTTAAAAAAACACACACAAAAGACAGATTATACTGCTATTTAAAGAAACAAATCATAAAAACAACTTGAACACGGTTTTGAGCAAGACATTAGTGACTAATCAAACATCAAAACATACCAACAAGCTCATGAAATTAAGCTGATTTGTACTTTTCAAATTACAGGTTTCCCAACCCAAGTACATTTAATTAGGCTTTAATTTGGCTGTGTGCCTCAGGGTTTAATATTTGCATTGAGTAGGTAGAACTCATTCTGTATTTGACATGAATACTTCCACATAAAAACACTCAACACATTAACTAATAAGGAGACTTTGACGTAACATGACAAATTTGACTGGGTACAAAACTAAATAAAATGAAAATGACATCAAGGATCAGCCAAATTATTAATAAATTATTATTTTTTGTTTTTACCACATATGTAATATGGCTTCAGTAACGTGGCTTTCTGTTTTCTACCACAGTTGACTAATGAGGACCAATCATTCTGTTATCCCGCATGAATTTCTGATCTAGTCTGAGGAAACAGTCATGAGTGTACAGTAACAGTATGGCCTACTTCATCTCTTTTACCTAACAGTTTTAGATACAGGTGCATGCTCTGTTTCTCCAATTGAAAGGCTGGATTTACAGTCAGTTGCAAATCATACTTTTATTCCAACAATGTGACACCGGTTTAATCTTATTATTATCGTTTAGACACACACGAGTAATATTCCTCATTAACAATGTAATGAAGACAGACAAAAAAATGGATGCATATATGATGTTGGTCACATTAAAGAAAAAAACAAAATCTGTAAATCCAGCCAGTGACTGGGGTGTAGATACGGGTAAGATGTAAATCTGGACCGCAGGGTTTACAATAAGTCCATAGTGCTTCACTGCTTTTTTTTTTTAAACCAAAATTGTATAACCATTTGCCCATGGCGATGCAAACCCAAAAGTATAGTACTGTAAATGTAAAGCTTTTTTTAAAATCCAAGAACAGTTTAAGTATGGGGAGTCAGAGGCAGAGCAATGCACACTGTACGTACTTTTGCATTTTTTTCTATATACAAAATACAGAGCATGTACTGTAGAGGAAAAACTTCCCTGTTTGCTTCACTAAAATATAATTCTGTACACCTGACAGAATATATTTAACATGGTATTAGAAAAAAAAAAGTGCCTGGCTATCTGGTGATGCACTTGGGGTCATGTGGATGACATTATTTGAGTGGCTTTGTCAGTTGTCCCTCATGTCTCAGGAGGAGTGTAAGGAAGAGAAAGAAGAGGCAGAACTAGGCTCTGGCACACAAACAGACAGGTGGAAGGTACTGTATATAGGCAGGTAAGTAATTAAGAAAGTTCAATACTGTTTGTTGGCATGCACAGTAACAAGAAAGGAACCCTGTCTGTGTAGAAGGCTTCAGAACTGCCAGCATGCACACAGTGGTTACAGTTAGGCATTCAACTGCGCTAAGCTCAGAAATAGTTCAGCTTACGTCAGATTCACACAACATTAAAAAGGGGTCAGTAAAACAAACAGAAAGCACAGAAATTGTAAGGGCAAGGTGAGGGGGGAGGGGGTCATCAGCCAGTACCATCATTGAGCATTCCATGCAAAAAATACCATAGTCATTCATTTCCATAATAATTATCCACAGATCCTGGCGACCTAGAGGGTTTCAGATTGAACCAAGAGTGAACAGCAGTGCCCATAATTGCTGAGAACACTAAACCCATCTCCATATCTAGTTAAGAGCCAACGGTATACTAGCTGGGCAGCAAGAACAAATGAGTCACTAATTAGTACTTCAGATGAATTGTGAAATTATCATCAGGTTAATGTCAATACCCACAGCGGATTTCACTCAAAATGATACAGAATGACGCTTATAGAGCCTCCACACCAAATAGCTGATTTGGTGCATTCTGAGATTAGTTAGAGAGCTTTTACAGTGTAGCACTGAAGCCGTGAAATGTCAAACCAACTTGAAACCTACGATTATCAATGATGTTACTGCGAGCCTCACAAAACCACTCACACTGTTACTTTTTAAATCTGTTATGTCCAGACACACTAAAAAATACAGTCACTTAATACTTACACATCTTACTAACGCCCTAACTGGCCAGGCAAACAATGACTCTTGCTGGAACGCACTATACCTCACGTACAAAAGTACAACAAATAGCTGATTTGAGACTGTAACTAATCAACAATTAGATTGCCTTTTGTTTTAACATCTACTGAAAGCAATGAAGCCATAGGAGTGGATTTTGAACATCCTTATGGTTTCCTTCTCTGGTGTGTTTGTACAGTTTACAGTATATCACTCAGCACAGAGCACGGACACTGACTACGCTGACCTTGCCTTGTGCATATTTAACTAACCTATATGAGGTCCTTGGCTGCATGGGGACAGTCAAGGGCACATACTGAATGGTGGCTAAATCGGTTAAAAACACCCAGCTTGACAGGACACAGCTGTTCACCCTTAGTTGTCTCCTTCCCATCTTGCCTGCATGTTCTGCTATTGGACAATAGGGCACTCACCAGTACATAGTAGTAAGCATACAACGCTGCCAGATGGTGAACTACAAAAAACTTGTCGCCTATCGCCTTCCAATAGTAAAATATTAGCAGCAGATCTGAAACACAGAAGTACAGGGGAAAGAGAGATAACATGTTATTGGTGTAATCAAAACATTTACAGTACATACAACTAATAAAGGCCAGTAGGGTCCAAACTTGTGTAAGTCAACTTAACAACAAAGTTTAACACATCTTATTACCAATTACGTAGATGTTCTTCTGGTCTCACTTTAACAAACATTACCTGCATAAACTGTGCTTCTCTTACCAGATATGAGGTAGCCTGTTGTGATGGCAACATTAGTCTTCACCAGTGTAGGATCTCCCCTGTTGAAAAAAATACATTTGGTTTGACCGGGTTTGTGTGAATTTCCCTGAAAGCTTGTCACTGAAAGCAACATTATTAAACTACATTCATTATGTAGAATGGAAAAAAAACTTCTATTAGGGACAGTGGTCATTAAGTCTGGGACAGTCGAAAGAATTTTGAACAGTTGTGAACAGATAATTGTGTGTTGGTCATTTGTGTTTAACTGTCTGAGTTTTGTCTCTTTTATGGTTGGTTTTAGGGAGGCTGTACAGAGGAGGGCTGTGTGGTGTAATAATCCACTAGTCTTGTTTCATTTTAATGCAATTGTAGCCTAAACGTGTTTTGTAATTTTACAGTAGTATCACTAGACATATACCAGCATCTTTGTATACCTACAACCCCATGCACTTAATGCTATACCTTTGGCTGCTAAGCTATGACTGGAAATACTGGCCTTATGTTTAAAAAAAAAAAAAAAAAAAAAACTTTACGGTGTAAAATTAACCAAAAGTATGGAAAGTAAAGGTTAAAAATATGCGATTCACAGCCAAACTCTCACCAGACTGGGTCTTCATTGACGGCATCATCAAACCACAAGATGTGGAGACAGAAGATTCCCACCAACAGTGCGTGAAACGTTGACACCGTCCTGAAAAAAAAAACAACAAAAAAAACAACACAGCCATGATGACCTAGTCCTGTCTGACAAGGACAGATGCTGACACGTCAGAGATTTTCTGTTCAATAAGCTCGCTAAAAGGAGTAGTGAATATTTATCTTTATTCATGGAAAGTGCCTTGGAGCTGCTCTCTGGTTTACGGTACTGCTTTTTTTTAGGACGCACAGTGAATCAACTGATTGCCTGTCAGGGCTGCACACAGATTCAGACCAATTAGACTAAGAGATTAAACACTGCTGAAGGGTCAGGCAGAGCAACACACAGTCCCAGTCAGTCATTAAGGCAGCGAGACAGTCCAACAGTTCTCAGCAATCAGTCAATAAGACAGAATGACAGCCACACTGACTGTAAGTCTGTTTAAACAGAATCTGTAAAGTCACTTCAGCAGGGATCCCCGTAGCCTAGATCCATCTCCACCAATCATTAATTTTCATTTGCTCATAAACCATGTGACCATTTCAATTTCACAAGTGCTCTCATGAGCAATAAACTGAGTATGAGAGAAAATGAAAATGAATGATTAATGCAAGTTGGACCAGGCAGGATTCCTCCGCACACTCTTCCCTGCTGGACGTCCAATGGCCTTCAGTCTACGGTAGAGCTTTCACCGATCTCACAGCAGCATGTCTGTCTCGCTCAGGATACAAACACACTCCCATCTTTTTGTTCCAATCTAGTTGTTCTAGCCTGTATCTGCAATGTTCCCATAACAAGTTCGCAGATGACAACACTTGGTCGTCGTCTGATCAAATGGTCCAGTCATCAGTGTGAACACCCTGGCCCTGAAGCATTCCTACTTGTCTATTCATTTTGACTGATGAACTGCGAATATAAAACAGTTCTATTGATTAAATGCGACAAGGATGATCTGTTAGAGGAAAATGTTAGTATATTTAGCATGTTATGCACTACATTAATTAAGTTATTCCTTCAATTTGAGGAATGTGGCAACTCTGCTAAATATCTACAGTAGAATCCATTAGCACAAGTAACATAAGCAAACAACTACTGTAACAATGGTAGGTCAGAGTTAAAACAGGAGGGATCTGTTCAGAATGTAATGGACATTTACAGTGGGCGGTTTGGCTAAAAACCTCAATATTTAATTTTTTACTTCCAAACTGAAAAACATTGTTGCACATTAATTTGTGCAGGAAATGTGTGCAGGTGTGTAATTTTGCACACTTTGGCCACAATCAGTGGAGAAGAGCATATGAAGAAGAGAGCAAATTAACTGAATCGCTACTGCTTCAGAATCATAGAATAGAAATCTTATGGATCACAACTTTAAACTGGACATCTGTTTAATGCTATTCTGACTTCTTGTGCTGTATGCACTAATGATGTCAGAAATGTAATTGGTGAGTAAAATGTTAGCATACCCAGCAATGATGAGGAGCTGTTGTAAAAAAAGAAAGTTTTTTTATCTTTGAAAAGGCACAGAAACACTGGGGGAAACAGTTTTGCATGAAAAATTCCATGATTTTCTATGCTTTACAATCTGTAACTGAACTAAACTAAACAAGGGTTAAGCATATTTAACTGTGCCATTTTAAAATGATGAAGTTAAATTAAGACAAAATGCACAGGCAAAAAAAAAAACGCTGAACAAAACACCAACATGCTGCCAGCACCTTGAAACTGTGGCATGAAGAGCAAGCATTATAAAATACACAGTGCATCCCACTAGTGAATCAGATACTAGTGTCACAGGAAATATGTGGGTTGACTGTCAGTACGTATCTTTGGAGCCAGCTGAAACAAATCCCCTCTGGCCAACATCTGATCTGAGAGCAGTGTCGCACTCTCTGCCATACATAGCATGTAGATAGTCAGAGTCATCATGATCGAAAGTTTACGTCAGGTCACCTTGAGTTCCATTCCACCTTCTGCTTGTCACTGAGGCCGAGGAAGCCTGGGCTGATGCGCGTGGACATCCAGGGGCTGACTTTGTGGAAGAGCCACTGGAAGGTGAGGAAACTGGTCACCGAGATGGTGAGGATAAGCTGGCTGAATGGGTCCATGGCCACCCAACCCCACTGTGGGAGGATGGAGAGAAAGAGGGTAAAGGTTAGAAAGGAGGCCATGTTCTGTTGTTTCATTACAACATCCTGCAAACAAGAACATATCCAACAAAATTCTGTAGGTATTAGTGACTGTGTTTTCCTCTATGGAATCAAATGCCTACAGAAGGACGAAGAAATGTAGTTGTGACGACTCTCTCCACAAAAAAATTTATCGCTGTATATAAAATGTAGAAAATTCAACATATAAAAAGAGAAGATTCACAAATGTATTCCTGCTGCACACACAAATACGTCTGCTGTTATGTGTACACTGTGTAGAGACTGTTGAACCTGCATTTACAAACTTCTTTTCACGTCTTCATTGCGTTTGTGTGTGGGTTTGAGACTTCCTGCCACAGCTCGATACACCATTTGTTCAGCCAATCACATAAACACAAGGATTCCATATTCCTTTGGTATCATTGGACACTTTGAGGTCAGCCAACCAAAGCAGCTAGTGTGTCTGGTATTTGATGACCATTGACAACAACTACAAAAAAACAAACACTTGCTAGTAAAGGGTCCAGTCACTTTTTAAGTCAACTCTTGAAACCAGTTGTTGAGGTATCAGCACACACCCACCCACCCACACACACACACACCCACACACACACACACACACAGGTTCTTTCCCAGCTCTACAACAAATATGTTTGATGCCTCCACAACGTGACTTTGTTCACTTTCGTTTTGAAAGCGCTGTAAAATCCAGAAGAATAACTTCTGTAAGAGATTGCACTGTTCCCTTTCATCGCGCTGCCTTTTGAGAGTCTGCTTTAACATACATAAAGAGTTCTATCAGTATCTTTAAAGTCAAAATGAAAAATGCCAATATCTGCTGATTTTAACATACATGTGATGCCGATTTGGTGTGCGAGTGTGATGTACTACTGTGTGTCATCTGTATTAGCATACGTTTTGTCGTGTTTGTCTAGTTTGTTTGGTGCCATTTGGTCACTCAACAACCACAATGTGCCTTTAAACCCAACATGGACTTTGCCGTGTTTGCTTAAAAAACATACACACACATGGTTGCGACCTCAAATGGCTGACATGTACACCAATATGAAGCCAGCGGGACAAGTTCGGTGAAAGCAACACATCCAGTGTGTTTTAGAATAGGTTTAACACTGAGGGGAACAAATAGCTTTCTTTCAGCTTTTGAAAGATCATTACAGTATTGGGGTGGGGGACATATTTCCTATATTTCATATGCTGGAGGGGACGTCCCTCTGGCGAGTATGTGTTTGAATTGTCTACATGATTAGTTAGAGCATCACTAAAGCTGCTCCATCACTTGGATTACATTAATCCCAAAGTGTACAAGAGGAAATCTTATAGAACCAAAATATATAGTCCTGTTATATTGGTCCAGTTTCCAATGTAATAATTCAGGTTAAGGCTACAAGTGTTGTACTGACCAAATACTAGGATACCACTACACATCAATATAATGCATCAGCAATATTTTTGGGAAAATAAGTAGAAATTTCAGTTTTGCTGCTTTAGGGGGTTACGGGAGACTGGTGACACAGTTTTACTATAAGAGCATCCCAAATGGGCACGGGTCAGTTGGAAAATGAGAGTGCAACATGGGTACATTGTATAAAGGGTGACCAGCATGGGATGGTTCAATAAAATCCATTTCACATAATTTAATTAAAAATCTAGTAACATGATGCATAGTTGAACTCTGCACTATGGCCCAAAGTCACCTACAAATCTATCCATTCAGTCACATATTTGAATCAAAAGTGAGCGTTCTCTAAAAGCCAACAAAGATCTAAAATTAGCCGCTCTGCATTCATGCTGGCTTGCAGCCAGTAAATGTATGTCAGTGACAGAGGTCCAGTGAGTCCAGACCAGCGAGTGTTGCTCTGAGCTATTTGCATATAGGCTGATTTGACTCTTGGTAGGAGACAAAGTCAGTTAACTTTAAAGACATATTTACATCTCCAAAGCAACAGAACAGGGCTCTCCTAGCACAGGCACACACACACACACAAAAAAACACACACTTCTCACTCCCTGGGGCTCTGGCCTTGGTGATTTTATACCTGCCTTTGTTCCTGCATTACGCCAAAGAAAGGCTTGAGGACAGTGTACTTTACTGAAGCACTATAGCCAAGAAAAAGTCATCAGGGAACTGAAAGGCCAATTCCACAGAGACCTCTCCTTATGCCTGCCTGTAATGCATTAGTGGGCAGTGAGCACCACTATTTTGATGTAGCATGCTGCAAGGCAGAAAGACTTTTTGTTATTAGAGGGGGACTTAAAGGGTCCATATTGTGACTGAGGAGATATCTGGATATCTAAGTAATGCTACCTTCAGCCATTCTAGAGAAGTACAGCGGAGGTTTGTTTTGGGTGCACACATTCATGTTTGCAGTGCAGGACCCTTTTGCCAAGGGTAAATGGTTACAGAGGTCAACTTAAGGATACAGAAAGGAACCAGCTGAAGCACCACGAAGAGAAAAGCACTTACTGTTTATAGTCTGTGTCAAGAAAATCTTATTTTCAACAAACAAGTTTGTCAAGGCGAGTGTGGTCTGCAACCCCTTTACAATAAACTGTAAATTTGAGGTTCTAATAAGCTGTGCAACTTAAAAAGAAAGATTAAAACTTGCTCACACACTTCCTGGCCAACACGTTAAGCTGTGAGAGGGTTCGGCTCTTACTGTCCCCAATTTCAAGATAGACATTTTATTGGCGATATATGAAACGTGTCTGAAACTTTAACCTCCAGTCAAGCTTCAGAAGAGACACCCCAACGGCCACTTATTTTGAAAATCACACATTCCTGTTTGCTCCAACAACACACTGGAGCCACAGGGCATGGAAGCAGATGTGTCAGTGACTATGTATGTGACAATAACTAGGTGAAAAGAAGTGAGTTTAGAGGAATTAACCCCAAACTGACTCCACGACTCAAGAGCAGTATTATTCAGACCCCCACCCCAACATACACAGGTTTATTATAGTCTCAGCCATTAGGATAGAGACTGGTATATTTGGCCCTGCCACAAAGATAGGCATCACTACCCAGCACATTATGACCTGTTTCTTCCTGGAAGATTGTTTTGCCAGTTTCATGCGTTCCTATAACGACTGTAAGGTTAAAATGCGCTTGCGTAAGACGGGTGGACCAATTTTTTTTTTTTTTTTTTTTTAAAAACACACAGGAAACTATATCCCCCCCAACGAAAATAACTTCGCAATGTGCATCACCCGATCGCGTTTTAGAGATGCTCGGCAGAATCAATTCAAGCACCAAAACATGTTATAAGACCCCCCCCCTTAAAGCGAGGAACACGGTGTATAACAGCAACAAGGCCAATCCACGCCGCATTGCTTGGCCAGCTGCTGTTGCTGTAAAATGTGTTGAGTTGGGGGGGAAGAAAAAATCAACACTGGCCTGGTCGTGTTTGTGTGTGCCACCAGCCGCGGACATGGAAAAGGAACACAAGCTCCCGGATGGACTCACCGTATGACTTTCATTAAGATGATTTGCGCCTCACTCTCTCAACTGGTTACGGTTCCCAGGGGTCGCTCGCAAAGCCGCGTACGTTGAGTCAAAGCCACGGCCATGTCGAGTCATTTTGGATAAACAAGACGAGCCCGCCTCTTGCTCACACACACACACACACACACACACACAAACACAACACGCTAACAAGTTGCGGGGGACGCGGTGTCGCCGGTGCTCCGTGCCTGCGCCGGCTTTGCGGCGTTTTCCGAGAATCCCATCCGACACGAAACGTGCATAATTGCAGAGGTGCAGATCATGCAGCTCGACGCTCGATTACACAAATGGTGGAGGCGGGGGTGGTGGTGGTGGTGGGGGGGTGTTGGTGTGTGAGGTAACTCCCTCTCTCTCTCTCTCATTTGCTCTCTCTCTCCCCTATAGGACTCAAATTACAGCAGAATTCTTAAAGACACACACACACACACACACACACACACACACACACACACACACTACCACCACGGTCTACCCAAGAACACTCACTGTGTCTATTTATAGCCCAGGCTGGTTGAACTGATGCAGGGTAAATCAGACGAGATAGACAGTAAAGCCCCACTGGTCTTAAAAATCAATGAATCCAGTTAAGGCTTTAACCCCCCCCCATGTGCATTAATCTCATTTTTGCCATAAGATTTGTCACACGCATTCTGCAGTGTATATATTTCTGAATGGCCTAATAATGAGTGTCCCAGATGTACAAGATTATTAGGCTACGCTGCAGGAGCTGGTGACTAAGCATCAGAGGCTGTAAACATGGTCTGCTCACTCTCATTGGGCTGTAACTCAATGAGAGTCTATATTCACAGCACACACACTCAACAACGGGAAATAAAAGAAAACAAAATCAAACAGAAACAACAAACAACAACAAATCAGGGTTGAAGAAAATAACAGACAGTACAAAAGGGGAGTAAACATACAGCAGTAATCTTAACTTCTATGGCATCATCCCCTGTCCTCCCTGTGTGTCCACCCATACACGTTACCAGAGGGCAGAAGACAGATTAAATTACCAGTGGCTGCAATATAAAATAACATCTCCTATGAACTGAATAGGCGAGGCAAGTATATTTACAGCACAGATCATGCTGGGCCATGCCTAAATTTCTATGAGCTGATTTGCTGTTGTGCAGATTAATGCTTCAAGGTGTCATATGCATAAAGCGGTTCCTGCAGGGCCTTGTTATTAGTCTCTGACACACAGTATCAACAGAGCGCTCCTAAATGAAAACAGAGGATATGAGAGTAATAACAATAATAAAGGTATTTTTCCTAATAAGAGAGGTTCACACTTTTCCCCATATACAAAAAATGAAAACATAAACTCTGACAAACCCTAATCCTAACCGACATGTACTGGGGCTGCTTTGTATTTGTATTGAGACAGCCTTTTGAGGCTGATCTGATTTTACTTTTAACATTTCAGCAACCCCAATGAGGCAACACAACCACCCTTTGGTCTAATAAAATCCCAGGTGACCGCACTGTTAATATTTTATTTGCTCTTTTATGGTGACTCAGTGTTAACATGTTTAGTTTACACTATTTGTACACCCAAAAACTCTCTGTTTCATTGTCAAAAATAAGACTTTTGGTTTGGTGTCAACATTTCAAAATAAAAGCACACTGTGACTGGTCATCATTTATATTGAAATGAATGGGTCTGTTTTGAATTAAGCGACAACTGGCAACACTCTCACATTGGGTCCGTTGTCATGGGGGTGCTGGTCGGGGCCGACGGTGGGTGGGGGGGAGTAGCAGGAATACTGACACTGTCTGTAACATTCATTTGATTCTCCACTGTCATCCGACCAGCCATTCACTCCCGCCTGCGTCCCACGCTATAAATACGACCTGGTGGACATAGAAAGTTGAGTGCGGGTGTGAGTAAATGTGTGTTCCTCCAGCGTGTTAAAATGGACTCGGACTACGTAAATGTAAAATAAATGTAAATGAAACATTGCCACAAACACTTGCTTGCCAATTTATTCGAATCTCAGACCTATTTTACACTCGGAATGCATTCTGGGTAAGCTGTCCAGAGCAACCAGAAGGGAGAAAGTAGGAACCTCCGCAGACGTTTTCACTGAATAGACGCTGTTAGGTCAGTCATTCAGTTAGTAGGTAGTGGTAGCTATATTGGGGTTATTCTGGTGTGAATTGGTGCTTTATGTGGATCAAATCTGCGTTGTGTCTGCTTTGATTCGTATAATAAGTGCCTCCTCTTGCTCAAAAAATGTATTTAAATTGCGTTGCGGTTTATATATTGATATAATCCCACCTTCCCCCCTCAAATAAATATTTTTATTCACTAAAACCGCAAGGTATGACGGGATACCAGCCAGAGTCGGCTCAATCTAAAGAGGAAAAACACGCATTTTATTTTATTATTTATTTTAACAGTGTTTCTTTTTCAGTCGCTTCATTGTAATATCCCATGGTAAAGTACAGTGTGACAGTCTGCAGTGTATCAACCACTGAGAGTATCTAATAACAGACTGAACCTGAGAGCTGTGTGACAGTACCGACCTCTGCCACACGGCGGTGCTCTATCTCCATGTTACTGACTGCTACTGGCTGGACTGGGTGCACCTTATTTTAAAAGAGCAAGATTTATACCTTACAACTATTGTATTCCAAATATTAACCACTTTAAAAAATAAAAATGAGGCATCCTTTACAATATGTAAAATGTAATTATTATCATGCACAACATAATTATGATTAGATAAGATAGACTTTATTGCTATTAATATTACTAACCTCATTCACAGAGAAAACGTTCATGTTTCCTGCAGTTGTTTCCCATATTATTGTGGTGAAGTTTGACACACTAACTGGTTAATGTTGCTTTTTCCTTTAAGAACTTTTGGTGACTTTAGGTTATTTTGAATCTGTTTCTGAAGAAGGTATTGAATATATATATATGTTACACATTTGGCACAATAGTTAAAATGTAACTATATGATAGAATGTAGTGCTCAACAAGCATGGCATATTTCTAAACCTCCTGTGTCCATTGTGTAATTTGCAGCCGTTATTTTGTTGTTGGCAATCTGATCCCTGCTAAAGTGGCACCTTGGACTGATGAATGTATTTTTAGAATCCAAAGAATAGCAGCACTTAAACAGATAACTGGCTGAAACCAGAAGCATCACAGCTTAGTAAAGGGAATTTATACATTTCATTAATTGTTTTTTTTTAATTATTAGATCCTGAATCGTGTTACTCTGTTTGACATGAGATGGAACAGTATACAAAAAAACTATTATACAAAAGTAAAAAGATATACTATACTCTAAGATACTCCGAGCCCTCCCTTCTGTTTTACTTATCAACTTATTCAGTAACTCTTTGAGCTATTATGATTATTACAATTATTATTGTTATTTACTGTTATTTGTATTATTATTATTATTATTATTATTATTATGAGGATGAGATTGTGGGGTGAGGTGGTAAGGAACCTACAGTAGTCTAAAATGTTGGTTGTTTATTACATGCTTTGTTTACTTGTCCGAAAAGTAACTAGAGTAAGGGGTCACACTTCAATAAATATAGAAAAAGTGACTTCTCAGGAAAAGTAAAGGTAAAATATATTTTTTTATTATTCATATGGAAATACAAAATTAAGATACATGCATTGGTAATGGCATAAATACAGTAGGATCAACATAAAAAAATTAATGATTAAAAAAAAAGTTGGGTTCATGGAAGCTTCCACTGTAACAGCTCCTTTAGTTGGTGGAAAACAACCATGTGCCCATCATGTAACAACAGATATCATTTGATCTTATCTGGCTGTACAAAGAGAAGTAAAAGCAAAGAAACCACATATACACTATACCACATAAACATGTACTTTGGTCATTAAAACAAAACAAACAAAAAAAAAACCACCAAGAGGCAGGATGATCAGTGGACTGAATTATTCAGACGTAGTATGGAGTATGATATACAATATAAAAGCAGCTTCAGTGGTAGTTTAACTAAAACATTGAATTAGTGGTAATAAAAGCAATGCAATAAAATGCAGTGGACCAAGCAGCATGATACTCAGTCAGCTTTAATGACTAAAGGCCTCTTAAGGGAGTGTGTGTACCATAGATTTTTTTTCCTCCGGACACCTTAAAAGACAACTTAATCCTACAGGGGCTCTTTCTCACAAAACCACACAGGACCATATTTTGCACATTCGTGTGTTTTCTCACCACAGACAGGCAGTTTGGCATTTAGTATATAGATACATGCAGCTCTTAAAAATATAGATAATAGGCTTGTCAAAATACTGTCACACAAAATATGATAAAAAAAGGCACAAACAGGAATCTTAAATTTCTAATGGACCGTAACTATCTTAAAACTAACTACAACTTAGAAACAAAATGTACAAATATCACAACGTTGTGCCTTTTAGTCATTATTCCTCGTGTTTATTTAACTCCTTCTATTGGAAAATAACAAGTCGCTGTTTTAACAGTTGTTTGAGCTTCATTTCTGAGCCTGTGGTGACACTGTAAACCCAGAACAGTAATCCATTATAAAACTCCATTTGGAGTGTATTGTTACACCCCAATTTAATGGTTTTACACGAGGAGTGTTGCTAGTGTCATTTACCATGTAAGAATAGCACCTCGGAGCTACATTAGAAGCTCACAGTAAATAGGCGTGTACATAGAATATGCACACAAAACAGGCACTTCTTTAGCACACGTGTATAAATCCACACGTGAGCGTAGGATGCATGCATGCACACCCACACACACACAGTTAAGACCTGAGAATGCCACAGTAATGATACATGAAATTAAATCAAGATGAAAAAAGTAGAAAATTAAAATGCATATGCTTAACTACCTTTACTAAATTAATATGCAGTTTTTTAATTATGTACAGGAAATGGTCTAAAACTGATTAAAATCATTGCATAATTGACCACAAGTCACATGAGAAATGTTAAAACGGTTTAGGCTTTGTATGGCACATTTCTAAACCCAACTACTGATTCACTGGTATGTATTCCTAGTTGATGTTCGAGATGTTGATAATAACATCATATAGAGCCACTCAAACTGGTAGAAACTGGAGTCTTCGACACATAAAAAATATTTGTAAAAAGCATTTTATCCTAAAAAGGAGATGCTGAATTATGGTCAATAAGGTTTTTTTTTTTTCTTTACATGAATGTCCTTTACGCTTGAGAAAAACTTTGAGATGCACCTGAACTCACTACGAGGCACAGCAGCGCACCACAGCAAATTTCAGATCTACTTCTCTAGGACTGAACCAGATTGCCTAAAAAAATGTCAAATTATGATCTTGCATCTGCCTACAATTTCACACAAATCCTCCACGTATGATTTTAAACCCTGCCCGTCTTGCAAATGAGGTGGATAAAAGGTTTAAAAATCATTAAGTTGTAGTTGCTACAACTTAACTCTGTTCATTCTTCAGCATAGATGACAATAACATCCATCCAGGCACTTTAAAAGTCCAAGGAGAAGAAAGGGGATGGAAAACAGTCTTTTAAGCCACAAAGAGCCGAAGCACGTTGGTACATCGTGCCCCTTCACTACACCATGAACTGGGTGTATCCCTCGGCTCCGGTGACAATCACATCCATCCAGATCCTCATGGCCTCAGGAGAGGGAGCAACCATGTAGTAGACTCTGTCGTGAGTCTTCACACTGAAGGTCAGGGAGGGGTTTGGGCTCTGAAGGAGAGATAGGGAGGAGACAGATTTATTTATATTTTTAAAAATGAGAACATTAAATTAGAAGATAAACACCACCCCCCCCCCCACACACACCACACACACACACACACACACACACACACACACACACACACACACACACACACACACACACACACACACACACACACACACACACACGTAAACACATACCTTATGTGCATTCTTCAGGTGATCATAATATACTTCTTCAATAGCTTGGAAGTAGATAACTCCTTTCAGCTTGGCTTCATGCTTATCTGCAGAAGATATAAAAGTAGCTATTAATATTATATATATAAAAATTTTTTTTTAAAATACAACATTTTAAAATCAACTTAAATATATATGTAAGATACATGTGTGTGCACTGCGCCATCTATGTGGATGCTCTGTACACCTATTCACAGTTGTCTGTGCATTTGCATGCTTCTGTCGCAGTTTTATTCTGCCCTACCTGCATAGTAGGAGAGCGTGCGTCGGTTGCGGTCAAAGACGAACCAACGTTTCTTCCAAGTTTTGATTTTGCCTCCCATTTTGATCAAGTAGCCACGGCAGGTTTTTTCCGAGATGGACAAGTGGAAGCATGTGTCTGCGCTGTGGCCCGCAGACTCGATGTGAGCCCGTAGGTCAAAATCGTCCTTTCTCACAGGCAGGTACCGCGTCAGTGGCCGGGACTGGAGAGAGAAATGAGTGAACGGGTTCATTGAGAAGGAGAGGAAATGTATTTATAATTTCTTCTTTGTTTCTATAATCATGCAGATGTATATCATATGTTAAGAAAGATTAAAGATTCTTTCTTCTGCTGCCAACAGTTGATGGCCCAGGCAAGAGAACAAAAGATGATGGATTAAGCTTATACTGAGAACTGTCAGCACGGACATGATTGAAACCATGCAGAAAAAGGGAATTATGCATGAAACACACAAAAACAAGATGGAATGCTTTGTGAAAAAAGTAAAATGTTAATTCCCTATAAAGGTGACATTGAGTTCAAAATGATCTTTTGGATAAAAATGATCCCGTAACAAATTGTTCTTACTGTTGAAGAAAGTTTTTTTTCCGTCTTACCTGCGCCCTCTGTTTTTCTCGCATTTTCACCTCGCGGTCAATGAGTTTCTGGCGTCTGTTTGTCTCCTCCTGTAGCCTCTTCTCCAGATCCTCCCTTCTCCTCCGCTCCTCCTCCAGTGCCTGCTTTCGCATGTCCATCTCTCGCTCCTGAAGAATCAATAAAAATGTTACAAAGTTTTAAAACACACACACACACACACATTCATAGAAATGGGGAAAAAATTGTGTTTTATTAAAATGACACTTTTACCAGGTAGCGTTTTTTGTAGTGTATTTAGGGATTTATTACAAAGGCAAATAACACAACACCACTTATACATTTATTTGGCCAGTCTCTACCATTACTGTAAACCAGTGAAAACAACAGAATAAAATCAGTGTAATTATGATTTTATTACGTACTGACCTTGTGTTCGATGAGGCTTCTCTTCTCTGCCTGGGCTTCTCTCAGCAGACGCTCCATCTCCTCTAGCTTGGCCACATTTGAAGTGCTGGCACTGCAGCACACAAACACATGCAACACGCACATCAGAAGAAAGAAAAAGCAGACACAACTAATCTGTGCACTGAACCTGAAATATACTGAAAATTGAATGATACTGAACAGCTAGTGAATGTACAGATATACTTAGTGTGGTGCTAAAGCTATTGCTGAGATGGTGGCGTATATTATCGTTATGCAAGACTAAGGATAGTAACAGAAAAAACATGCACACAGTCGTGTTCTGTTTCGCATTCCAACAAAAAGGCTACACTCTCCTGAGAATACTCCTGATTATACACTGTTTATGCAAGTGTGTGTGTGTGTGTGTGTGTGTGTGTGTGTGTGTGTGTCGAATCAGAGAGGAAATGCAGTAGGAAAGGAGGCCCACTGAAGGATCGGACCATCTCTCTTTCCTCCCTCTTGATCTTCCCGACTCTCTGCTGTGTCACTGCCTGTCTTCAGATTAGAACAGTAGGCCCAGTCTAGCTTCAGGTCTTACAGACTGCAGATGGTTTACACATGCTATGCATTCTTGACTGACATCACAGGGAAGGGATTTGTGTATATGTTTGTCATGTTAAACAGTATTTCCTCTCTCTCGCTCATTTTCTTGCTCAGCTTTCCTTTCTTTCTCTGTGACATGCAAACACACGCAAATTCTCTCTGATCCCGAGCCAGAAGGAAATGGATACCCAGCGTTGATCCGTGATGATGTCACAACATTGTTAAGATGAATGGTACACATCAGACTCAGTCTAAACAAATCAGGAAGGAAGGGAGGGTGAGAGAGAGAAGTAAGGTACCCAGAGTAATTAAAAAGAGAATTAGAAAGGATTGGGAGGGAGGGTATGAAAAGATGAAAAAAGAAGAGAACGCGGAGGAAAGAGAGTGCTTTCCCGCTCTCCGGTATTTTTTCAAAATCACTTGCGAGTCTGATGTAAAATAAACACAGCTCTCACTTCATATTCTGCCATAGTTTTAACTGCATGCAGCCAATTTACATACCAGCAAACACTCTTACAGTAGTGGCCATGTTCTTAATTATTCTCTTTGAACTATAAAAACTAGGCAAGAGATAAAAAATAATTAACATGCCATCAGAGACTCTAACTAATCTTACATCACGCTGTTTCCCTGTCATTACTACACTTAATTAAGCCTAGCTTCATCCTTATTGTAACATCCATCCATCTCTCTCTTCCTCCCATCCCGTTGCCATTCTCTTACCTCAATCGATGAGAGGGAATCGCACTCATAGTCATTGTCCAGTTCAAATATATTTATTCAAGTACGTGGATTACTCGAGAAGAACTTTATTTATCTTGTTCAAACACTTCTGCCTCTAGAAAACATGACACATCACTGACAAGATGACGAAAAAAAAAAAAAATCCAGTTCTATCATGAAACTACTTTTTTTTCCAGCACCGATCCAGGTTCCACCACACACGTCTTCCTATCCAATCTGAGCCAGTACCAAACAATCCAACTGGATCCATACTGAGGATCACAGAGGCAGCCTGTTCCAGGAAAACTCAGCACTGCAGAGAGGTCAATCTGCAAATGGTTTGGGACTGTGCAAAATGTATCAGCAGAAACAAGACCATACCATTCAGAGAAACAAGAGGAGGGGAGACAAAAGACAGATGCAACCACTGTAAAAAGGGGAGACGGAAAGCAAGCACACATGGTTTTAGTCCGGACGGGGGGTGGACCCCCAAAGTACCTCCATACTCATACTGCTTTGCTCAGTTCATCTGAACCTGAGGGGGTTGACTGTGAACGTGAACACACACACACACACACACACACACACACACACACACACACACACACACACACACACACACACACACACACACACACACACACACACACACACACACACACACACACACACCTTCCGTAACTTGACCCCTAGAACACTAATCAAGAGTCCCCCTTAACTCATATAACGCACATACACACACACATACTTCTACACATCTTATTCTTCAAGGGGGGGACCATGAAAGGCAGGAAACACACTTTTTACATTAACTCACTTTCTACTCTTTCTTTGTTGCTCCCCCCCACTCGTCCCGTTTCCTTCCCACAGTCAGTGTTTTATATTATGAACACAAAGAGACATTTCTATGTTTTCAAGCTTTCAAATGTCTCTTGGCATATTTCAACTTTTCAACCTTCATTCACTTCTTTCTTGGTCTGTCAGTTTGCTCTCAGTCTTTTTTTCAAATCATTCTAAAGTGATTAAAAGTAGCAGTAAGTACTATTCATCAGGACATTCTTCAGATAGAAATATTCATGGTAAACAAATTGTACACCGCTTACATACACTTAAGTACTCCCTTACCTGGAGACATTGTCAGGTGAGCAAGCAGAGATGCTGGTTTCGATGGAGTCGGTACTATCCACGCTCATTGTGTCAAACGCTTGGTTGTCACGGTACCCAAAGGCATCGAGGTAGACATTGGTCTGGGAAGCTGTTCGGGAGCTGGGCTGACCTGGAAACACACGCACACACAGAAAGAGAAAAGAAAACAGCTTCAGTAGGTACTAACATGACTTATTCTTCCTTTGCATGCATGCACACGTGCTGTACCTGCTGTCTGCGTCACGCCATCTGGGACAACAGTTTGCCCAGGTGGCTTCAATTTTGGATCACAAATCCCCGCCACTGTGGAATGCTCTTATACGTTCAGTGAAAAATAAATCCACACCTGTAACTATATACTACTACGTGTCCAGATAGTAGAGCTCTCAAACAAAAAACTGTCTGCTAGACTAGTACATGCAGTACAACAGAGTCCTAAAAGCAGCTTAGGCCGTCCAAAGATGTCCTCAAAAGTAGAAGGAGGAATGTTGACTGAATTATGGTGCAGATACTTAACAGAGAGACTAACTCAGCCACTTGGTACAGGAAGAAAAACCTGATACCATCTGCCCCATGCAGCAGACCCACCCATCTGATGAGCCAGATCAAGGGACCAAAGGGACTGAGGGACCAGATACATGTGCCCGTGTCCGGAAAAACAGCAGTACTATTATGACACAAGGCACACAGTACTCAGAATATGAATTTTACAGCAATGAAACAATGCAAATGCTTAGTCTGCACATAAGCCATAATACACTTTAATTCAAAATTCTAACACCATGTTCACGTCAAACTTCAGGTAACGGACCATCCTTCATCTTTCAGCAGCTAAATTGTACAGCACTGACATAGGCAAGGATAAAACTGTGGTGAGTGAACAGCAGATATTCTTAATGATGTAAAATAGCTGGTTAAAGTTTGTGACAGTAAGTTGACTTAGAATAAATTGTGGCTATTTTTGGAAACAGACAAAACTTTTACCAATGTACCAATTTTCAACTTGTTTATACTTAACCGAGCACCCACCCACCCCCCCCCCCCCCCACCCACACACACACACACACACACACACACACACACACACACACACAATACCCTCCTCCACTTACGTTCCTGCACTACTCCCACTGCCAGATACACAAATGAGAAACTTTGTACTCAAACAAAACACACAAAAAAAGCACACCACCGCACAAAACCTCCAACAAGGATAGAAGTTACCATGAGGTGTATTTTCAGATGACAACCCAGAGACGAGTGTATTTGTTTGTACCTTTATGCAGACGTCGAGATTCAGTTTCCTTATTGGATAAGGACAGGATTCTTGGAAGAATGCTGCCACAACTTGTGCTTTGTACCAGGGGCTGATGGGACTATAAACAACCAAGAAGAGACAAAATCTTGTTACTTCCATGTGTCAGTAATTAATAATCGGACTTGCATCTTCAAAATTACACAATGTACACAGTAGAAAGAAAAAGGAAATGATTTGTATTGATTGGCCTCATTAATGCATACATCTACGTGTGTGTACCTTGTTAGGGTAGCTGCGTCCCAGCGTTGCACACGTGAACTGGGGGGTCATGGTGGGTGTGGTTTTCTTCCTGGGTAATGTGTCACTTAGATGGGAGCCGCCTTCTTTCTCAGACCTCTTCCTCTCTTCCAGCAAACGGAAATGCTGATCAACACACACACACACACACACACACACACACACACACACACACACACACACACACACACACACACACACACACACACACACACACACACACACACACACACACACACACACACCAGAGGGAAGGGGTATACACGGTTAACTGATTATTGATTATTCATTATAAATCATTTTAAGTCATATAACGCTATCCCACTTCTTTAGAGGAGTAATGTAATGACTGAAGTTTTGAAGTTCCTATGTGTGGGACTTTGAATTAATACTAATTTATTAATATATTATTTATTATAATCAACTTTAATCAATCAAAGCAATTGTGCAAAATGTGCATCTGGATCAACACACAGTTGCTGATACACACAGACACACACACATTACCTGCCTGTGTCGGTGATGGTGTTTTTTGACAGGAAGGGGAGGTGGGGGAGAGTCAGGGAGGGGAGAGGGGTCTCGATATGACACCATGTTCTCTGGCCAGTGCACAGAGGGTGGTTTGGGGAGGGGGCGGGGATTTAGATGGGAGGAGGAAGAAGAGGAGGAAGATGAGTGACAGTCGGCAGGGGAGGAAGAATGACAGAGCTTTGAAAAGAAGAAAGGAACATTTGTCAGAAAATTAAAATGGTGCGAAAAGAAGAATCAGGAAGGGAAATTGGGAAAAATAACACTCTAATACACACAAACAAACACACGTACACACAATTTGCATCATCTGCGTCTGCGTGCTAAACTACACGCGCTGAACACCACTACACACACCTCATCCTCTGGTGGTTTGGGGGTGTCGCCGTCAGGGGAGGGGTTTGCCACAGACTCAGGAAAGGCATTGGCCAGAGTGGAGCGAGGGGCGGGTTTAGGGTCCCCCCCAAGCTGTGAGTAAAGCTCATTGATTTCACTGACTGTGACATAGCCCTGGAAAGTATCATGTAGAGAAACGGGGAGAGAAGGGGTGAGGCATAGCATGAAGTGAGTCAGCCCTATTAAGATGTTATGACAAACTTTTAGAATTAGTTGTTAGAATGATGCAGAATTTGGTGATTTCCGCACTTTCAAAGCAAACACGTCTTCACTTATAAACAAGTTAGACACTGCGATGTTAACATGAATTGAGTGGTGTACACGAGACAACAGACATTCTTACAAGGTTACCTTAGTATTAATATATTTGAGTATAAGCTGTGCACAGAATTAATGAAATAGGTCTCAGATTCCTGTAATTTCTTCCATTCCTGTATTGCAAAGAGTGGCAGGGGGAAAAAGAGGCAACCGGAAGGAAAGGAGGAACGAAGGACAGGGAGGAAAGATGAGATGGATTTAAACAGACTATCTGGACAAAGAGGAAAAAAAGACAGAGATATATTAGTAAAACAAGACAAAAGTACCTCAGCATTCTTGAGAAAAATAGAGGAAAGGAGGGATGAGAGGGCACAAAAGTCGACTGGAGGAGGAGAAAGTATGGCTGAGGTGTTGCCGCGGCAACAATCAGTGAAAGACTGACAGACATCAGCCAGAGAGGCTGTATCCTAGCAAACAGAGAAGGAAACCCCAAAGATTAAACATAATGAGGTGGTAATGGTCCTGGCCACTTTAAGAGTTAAGGAGTTTGATAGTTCGATAGAAGGGTAGTTCTCATTTTCTTGCCTGACAGATCAAACTTACCTCCCTTAGGGTGAAACCCCGGCCACCAGTGAGGTCAGCATATTTTCTTTCCAGTGTGGTGAGGTTTTCTTTCTCCTAGCAGACAGAAAAAGAAAAAAAGGAAATGGAAAACAATGTTAAATACACATTTTCTTTCATACACAGAAGCAAGGATGGTCACATGCAAATATTGATATCCTCTTACTCTTTGCAGCATTGCTTCAAGGGTGCTCCTCTCCTTCAAAAAGCTCTCCTTCTCTCGCTGAGCCTGCTGGGTAATCTGTGTTGCCTGCTTCTTCAGCGTTAACAGTCGCTCCTGAAGGAAAAGCAAAACAAGCCTGTTGCATGTTTCCAGCTCACTTATAGAGCATGATGGTACCAAAGCAACTAAACAAAATAAGTTTGTTTCACCATGAAGCTCTTAGGATACACAAATATATATATATATAAATATATAATATATTGCTATGGTCTTGTTTTGGATTTGAACTCAAAATCTAATATTGTGATATTGCACTTCTATTGCATACATTTTCCCCCTTGGTTTGACTCATAAAACATGCAAACAGATAGCCGTTACCTTGCGAGTGACACTGCTGCGCTGGTAGTCCGCGATCTCCCGGAGGAGCTGTTGAGTATGGGTCTCCTTTTCCTCGTCCTGCCTGCTCTCTCGCTCTAGTTGCTGGAACTCCAGGTCCTCGAAGCGCTTCGTCTCCATCTCGAGCACCTCGCAGTCCTGACACACAAACACACCCCAGGAATAATGCACAGGTAAACAGACAGGACAAAGGAATGCATGTGTACAGGACAAATGTAACTACACATACACTTGACTTAACACAGACTTTATAGCACATACACTTCAGAAAACATGCAAGATGCAGACACAAAAGGTAAAAAGTACCAGTATACAAGACCGAAGGATTTGTACTCACAACCTACACAGGGAATGTATTGCAGTTAAATGCATGCAAATACATCGGTCTAATAAAAAGTTTAACGATGGACTGTAGCCCTGCGGACTGGAGTAGTACTGAAGCAGTAATATATCAGGTTACATGTTTCAGACACATTGTGAACACCTGACTGATGCTTTATTGATCAAGCAATTTAACATATCATGGAAATAATTTAATGAATGAAGTGTATATGCAAGTGTTTATGCCACACAAGAAGCTGAAACCCTTGACCCACTATTTCAAAGTTTTAGTGATGCAAATCTTTCCCAGTATGTCAAAAATATTGTGAAAACGTGACACAATACACTGACACGAAGCAAATCAGACACACAAATCCCTAATGTTTTGTCAGCGCTTAACAGTCATGCAGACTACTACACCAAAGCATAACCAGCATCTGACAACACATGCAACATGTTGCATACTGTAGGCATTCCCCCAAAATACAGAAATCAATATAACTGTTATGTGAGAGGAAACCAGAGCACCTGGAGAAAACCCATGCAGGTTAGGTTCATTTCATGTCTCAAGTGAATGTGAGTGTGAAAGGTTGTCTGTGTGTGTGTGACAGTGTAAGCCCTGTGATTGATTGGCAACCTGTCCAGGGTGTACAACGTCAGCTGGGATCCAGCCCCCTGTGACTCTCTGAAGGATAGGTGAATATAGCTAATGGATGGATGGATATTGTTATGTGTCAAACACAAAGGTTTCCATAATAGTCAAACATGTCTTCAAGCCAAACTCTTGGGATACTCTTACAGGCTCAACCCTTCTGATGAAATGAAGAGATGTGTAGACATAGAGAGCTAGAGTTAGACATAGAGAACAGAGAACATGAACTGGGTAAAGATCAAAGATGGCTATGGGGCGGAGAGCAAGTTAGCTCAGGAAAGAAAATGTGTGCATGTTCACATGCAAGTCCAAGTATAGGGTGTGTTTATGTGAACACCTGTCCACATATACTGTATTTTTGAGTGTCAATATGCATATCTGCTTTTGTTATGAGCTTCCTCTATCAGTGTATGCATGCACAATTGTCGCATTTCCCATTTATTTACAGTATTCTTGCTTCTATGCTCGTCTATGTGTTGCATTTTGTCTGCATGGATACACACTCGAGTACAGACTGTATCTTCCTGTGCATGTGTTTGTGAGGTGCGAGTGTGTGTGTGTGTACTGACCCTGGCCAGCTGCTCCTGCAGGGGCTCCTTGGTGGCCTCAGGGCAGCTGTCCAGCTGGGAGCGCTGCTCACACACAATCTGAGCCAACCTCTCTACTCTGCCCCTTTCTGCCTGCAGCAACTCACACGCCTGGCATACACACATGTACATACACAAAGACGCGCATACGTGCCCGCACAAACACGCATGTACACATTTGTTTATGTGTACACACAAACAAAGAGACACACACATGCACACAAGCACACACACGGGACAGAGAGGATGGCAGCGTTAGTGGGACTGGGGAGCCACAGTTAGTCACTACGGCGACCAGGTCAGCAAGATTAGCTTGGGGGAAGGGGGGAGGGGGAAAGCTGGAGGGAAAAAAAAATCTACCAAAGGGATGGAGAACTGGAGAGGAACTGAGTAGAAATTGAGGCATGAAGGTAGTATGAATAGTGTCATGAGTTACTTCTCCTGCCTTTTGTCTTCTGTTTGTTTGAATGGAAATGAATGAGGGAATGGGTGAAAAGGAATGGCTCAGTAGATTAATGGTCCTCTCTATAAATACCACAACATATACAGGCGCCCAAAATCTCTACAAGCAGTCATCCTCAACTACTCTTCAACAGACATTTTGAACACTCAGGGCAACACTTCCCTCTGTCTCACGCAGTATCATGATGATGTTTTGTATCATCTACGGTTTCTGCCTGCTGTGGGCGGTCCATGGAAATCTCATAATCAGGCTGGGACTCCAACAGGGGAGAACATCCCAATACCAAGCCAAAGCATGTGCACGCAAACACACACGGCCAATTCAATCCGTTTATCCACTTACGCATCCCACCCTGTCAATGATACCAGATAGTGGTATAAATGTAGAAACACGCACACACACACACACACACACACACACACACACACACACACACACACACAGACTTGGACACAGACACACACACACACAGACACACACACAGACACACACACAGACACACACACAGACAGACCACAGTCCTCCCGCAGGAGTGTGTGTAAGATGGGATCACTTGGTGACCGCTATACCCCGGGCAGCATTAACAGATATATATTTGGACCAGAGACAGCATGAGAAGGCTTATCACCTACCAGTTAGTCACATGACCCCTACATGTATGAGAGTCTCGCAGCAGTGTATGCATTTTTAAAACCACATGCACACATACACCTTTGGAAGGGAAAGGCAGGTTGCTGATTAAAACCCATGTTTTCTGTACATGTTTGAGGACGAAACACTACACTATGGTTCTCCTCTCTGCCTGATACCACTGTCACTTACCAGGCCCTCAAAGAAATTAAATTTGAAGAAGATGCATCCTTTAACGTCTGGGACTAATTTTAACTCTTTTAACCCACCATTGTGTTAACAGGCATTATGAATCTCTGAGTTTCCCTCTTCCTCTCACTGTTTTATAATGAAGCGTAGTCTGTTGAATACCTTTTCTTTTTCCTGCTGGGACTTGGTCTCTAGGTCAGCCATCTTGTTGTGAAGTGTTTCCAGGGTATCTTTTTCCTGCTGGAGAGCAGCTACCTCTGACTCCATCTCAGCCTCCACAAGAGCTCGCTCAACCTCCACCTTAGATAAACACACACCAATAATTAAGTCATTGTAGTGATTCTGGGTCTCTCTGGTTCTTTTTCTGAACAGAAGTGATTTTAAATTCTCGTTTTATCCTTACCGTTATTAAAACCTGTAACCATAACACTACCTATTAAGGTGTGATTTTCACCTACAAAATGTGTTACTGAATTAAAAAAAAAGGCATAATTCTTTACTTCTCTTTAAAAATATGACTTCTAGAATTAATATTAAACTATGAATTGTTAATATTTTAACATTGTGTCTTCTCTTTACCTCTCGGGCAGATTCCTCCACTTGGTTGTCCAGCTCTTTGATCTTTTGCTCCAGCTCCTCCATGTTGTTCAGGACCTGGATCCTCTCCTCTTCCACACGCCTCACTTCCTCCTCCGAGGGCCTCATTTCCAGTCCTCGGCGACGAGCTGCATCATCTAGAGCCTGGTAGCAGCATCATCAACACAGTCACAGATTGAACCATTGTTAAGATGTAGTTAAAACTTAAATTGGGGGTTAACTTCCATCACTTGTGCCTTGCTAGACATGCTTATGGGGGAAAACATCTAAATTTAATATTACAGCTAAATAATATTTGCATGTGTCCGAGTTATTTTACAAAAACAAAATGTGAGCAGACACAAGCACACATACACCCACACACAAACACCAGCTGTCAATTCTAAATGGTAACACTTAGCCTGCTATAATCTAATAAATGGACTGTAAATATCTCCCATCTGTGTGTGTGAAGGATGTGTATGTCGATACTTCTCGAGTATTAGGAGGAGTAATCTTTGTCACTCTCATGTTTTCCAGACAGAACAGGGAGCATAAACACTTCCCACATTAATGCTGATTAATCTTTACAAAGCTGACCGAAGTCAAAAGGTGCTACGTTAGCAGTCAATTTTCACGTGTGTATGATGCTGAAGATTGAGATATGATCATTTTTATATTATTATTTTATTATTATTATTATATACTTTTTTTAATGAGTAATGTGGTCTATTGAAATTAATTTTAATTAATGTCCCAACCCTAAAAGAAATACATGCATGTTTTATCTATGTGCATTTAAAGTGGTAAAGTGACTTTTTTCTTGACAACAGCTTAAGATTTTACATTAGTATGAGAACCTCATGTGAACATATAATAAATATCATATCTCTTGTACCTCATTGGTCCTCTGTGTGCGTGGAGAAGGTGAGGGAGCGTAGCTTCGCAGACTGACAGTGGGTGATTCTGCCCTGTTGTCTCGGTGACCGCTGCTGCGTCTCCGTCGTACCTGTAGATCATCATCATAGTAGCCATTCTCTGATCTAGGGGAGGCCATGTGTCCATTAACAGCTGAAGAGTCCGAAAAGACAGATGGCATGTCGTCGTCATCATCGTCGTCGTTCAGCTGAAGCTTCTCAAGCTCCTGGTTGATCTTTTGGAGATCTGCCACAGCGGAAGTGGGACTTGTTGTTGGGCTACCTCCATCTCTCTCAGCCCGGCCCAGCTCCGAACACAGAGACAAGATGGTCTCTAGCCTCTGTCGCTCCTGAGATGAGCACACACATATAGACAAACACATACATAAGTGTGAGTACATGTAGTGGTGGCATACTTTACGATGCTGTCTAGAGTAGGTTATTTAAAAAGTGCAGTTTTGACTGAATAGGTATTAAGTTGTCCATTTTGGTCTAAACTCAGTCTGTCAACTGCCTCTTACCCACAGCACAAATAAATCATAACTGTATGTTATCAAATAGCACACCTTTTTATAAAGCCCTATAGTGGTGCAGATATGTGCACTGAATATATAACATTACATGGTGAGATACATTAAACAGACGACTAACAGACGTTAGTCAGACGTTAACTATCAAAACCAGTTTGTCGTCATATTGATTCTGACATTTTATTTCCTCACATACATGCACGTGTTAGTTCACAATTAGTTCAAATAAATGCACAAATTGAATGTTCTGATATATTCCATACTAGAGACAAAAGGTCACAACAGCCCAGCTAGTATTATTTCTTTCCATTACAAAATCAAGTTTCCAATGCTCAGGTTACCTGGGGAAGCATCGCAGAAGTCAATCCCTCGAGTTAAAATGTCTTTGCTTAGTCCGAAAGACTCTCAGTACCATTCTCTCTTGTATGTCAATTACAAACTCTAGTTTAATATATTATTTGCATACTCTAGAAAGAATATTTCTTCTCACTGGGAATTCCTGGAGTAAGAGTTCCGCTCGCCGCAGTTCTGCCTGCCTGCGCACAGCTATATGGGGAGCTATGGAGGCATTTTGGAGTCAAAATACCGCCCCCCCCCCCAGGTTCAGCAGTAACTGCTATGGAGTGAGAAGTATGTAAGCCACACAGCAGGCCTGTGTAAGTAATATTAGAGACGGAAAGGATGTTAGAAAAAAAAGAACGTGGGATGGAGGTGTGTGTATGTGTGTGTGAGAAAGAGAGATACAGAGTGAGAGTGTAAGCTAATGAGACGGTAGACAGCTGTCAACTATGATTGGAAGTGTGCACGAGAACAGGCCATGACTTCAGAGACAGGAATGTGTCTGTGTGTACTGCCACTAAGAAAACAAGACACTTTCCAGGGAATTGTGCTCTAGGAAGGAAACTGAACCAGGTGAAGGACTATGAAAGTCTTGAGACAGTCATATATCTGTTTAGAAAGGCCGGAGAGAGACACATTATTTAGGGAAAGCATAATAGCACTACACATTGCTTAATATTTCTATCTATTATTTAGAAATGAATTATGAAAAGGAAATGTATTCACATCAATATACATAATTAATCACACTCATTATTTACGCTTGTATTTATGTGTGTGAATGCACACAAACAAATACACACCCCATTTATAGTGCGTAATGTGAACCAGGAGCTGAGGCTAAACAAGCCTGTGTCAGTTTGTCACCTTGTTCTATTCTAATGGACACAAAGCCTCTGTGGAGCCCTTATAGTAATCAGCTGTTAACTAGAGAGAGACAGGCGGAAAGAGAGACAGAGACAGGAAGAGGCACTGAAAGAACGCAGCCAGCACAGAAGAAAAGATGGAGAGAAAGGCAGAGAGAAAACCAAAGACAGGGTTGTAATGGTAATGGAAAATCTTTCCCTTGCCTTGAGCTAAGATAGACATTTATCTCACTCCTGTCTCCCGTTCTCCCTCTCTGTCTCCTTTTATTCCTCATGATTACTCCTCTGTGCTCTCTTATCTTATCACTCATTCCGGTTCTGCTGTCATTTTAATTCTTTAAATTCCAAACTTTTTACGTTAACAAGACAAGCTACTTCACTAAATGCCAACTTGTTAATATGGACTGATGGAAAATAATAACCTAACCTATTGTCTTTTTGGTTTTTCTTCACTTTGTTGCTGGTAACATACCCAAATGTCTGTTTACGCTCAACGCTTTAGCATGGATGGAATGCAGTTCTCCTGTACAACCACTAGAGGGCAGACAAAGTTAAGACAATGCTTTCCTGAGCTTGAGCCTTGGACCCATAGATACCTCCTAGTGGCTTGGCTATAATGCCCAGCTAGAAGCAGTTCATTGTTTTATTATTCAGTTATTATTTAAAACATATTTAAACAAACAAACAAACAATATATATATATATATATATATATATATATATATATATATATATATATATATATATAAAATACATAATACATACATACATACATACATACATACATACACACACACACACACACACAAACATATTTTTATTATAGAAGCCTAATTCACTGTTTGATTGAGCAACAACTAAAACAAATTGGTAGTAAATGAAACCACGTCAAATACATGTTGTGTTTGTGTTGTATTTGATGTGGTTTCATTTACTACCAATTTGTTGGGTTAAATACATTTTCCATCTTGATAGTGGCTCTCTGATCAGAGCACAAGAGGCAGGTCCACAATATTCCGTCTTGCAAATTAAACTACATTGCAAAATATCTGGAGGCTTGCTGAAAGCCACTGTGAGGCTTGTGTAACAGTTTGGTTTGTACATCGCCCATAAAATTATTTCTCACAGTTAAAGAGACAGCCATTTATTGGCTGTGTGAAAGAGAGAGGAAAATGAAAAGAGAAGGATAGTGGGACTAGGAGTCCAGTTGTCATTATATGTTGAGCATCTGTGTGTTTATCCACCTGCTACACTATACCACTGCCCTCTAATCTTCTTGGTTCCTCTAACCCACATCTGCCTGATGTGTTCTGTGGCTCTTCAGTGGTCCAAACCGCACTGGGCGGACCTCCAGATGACTGACATAAACACGCACCACACATACACAAACACACACAATCCAAGCGTGGGGTTAAGAATAGTTATGTTAGTATGGGCTAACTGCCAGAGGCATCCGTGTAATGGTGAACCTCACTTTCTGTGTGTGTGTGTGTGTTTGTGTGTAGAGAGGACATGGAGGAGGTTGGCGTGAAGGGAGGCATTCCTATACTCATTCCATTTGTTGTGTGTCTTTATGTGATTGCATATGTATGCAATACAATAGCAATGGTCACTGCAAATTTAAACGTATATCCCTGTCTGCTTTCAGCCATCTTAACAGCAACAAACTGATCACCTGTCTATAGTCTGCACATCTGTAAGCATAACTAATTTGCACATTACCCCACAGGTCATATCTACACATCAGTGTCATTTTATCCCAATGGCTTGACTGACTAATGACTTATGTTGGTATAATTTGAATTAACAGATTTTGGGGAGAGGGGGGGGGGGAATGATGTCCTCTGTTTAAACAAGCTGTGCAAACACACTCAAACTCACCAGTCTCTCCACCTCCTGCTCACGGAGTCTCTCCTCTTTTTGGCGATGGTGGTAGTCGGTCAGCTCCTCCTTCCCACTCAGGGAGCTGATACTGCCCCTTCTTTCCCTGAAACCCCCTGGTGGGGTCATGCCTGCCTTTCCAAATGATGCCCTCCTCTCGCCCAGCCCCATTCCAGCTTCCAGCCCTGCCTTCCCAAAGGAAGACCTTCTCTCTCCAAGGCCCATCCCAGGGGCACCAGTGAGTTCTGGGCCTACCCCTCGCCTCTCCC
Organism: Dicentrarchus labrax; assembly: GCF_905237075.1. Classification (NCBI taxonomy): domain Eukaryota; kingdom Metazoa; phylum Chordata; class Actinopteri; family Moronidae; genus Dicentrarchus; species Dicentrarchus labrax. The sequence continues at coordinate 9,848,050 of NW_026136709.1, read as the reverse complement.
CCAAATACAGATCCACTCCTGGGGAGACTCCACGGCTGGTCAGCCGTTCTAGTTCTGGAGGGCTGGAACCTGTGGAGCTGATGGATCCCACAGAGCTAGTGGAGGTCAGGCTGAGTTTTTTGGCCACACGAGGAGAAGAAGAGCCCCCCGCCCTGGATGGGATGGTCACGTCAGGTGGAGCAGTTGTGGAAGAGACGGGGGTGGTGGAGGGCAACTTAGGGGTAGAGAGGGAGATAGACACAACACCTTCTCCCTGAGTTGTGGACTGGATTTGATTCCTGATGGAGGAAAGCTGGCTGGAGTTACTTGACTTGTGGTTGAGGTCAGGGCTGGCATTCTGGCTGTTGTTGTAATGGTCTTTGCTGAATTTGTAACCCCCAGCAACATCAGATCGCCGTGGGGGCAGCGTTGACAAGGTCAGTCCACCGTTGTTGTTGTCACGGGGAGATGGAGAGGGGCAGAGGCGTGGCAGAGAGCGACTGTGCCCTCCTCCCATCATCCCAGTCATCGACCCTGCTGAGTATTTCCTGGTTCGACTGCTGGGCGATGGCTCTTGGTTGCCATAGCTACGTCGGCCAAGACGGGGACTTGAGGGCATGCTCGCCGCACCTCCTGTTGATGGAGTGCGGGATGAGACGGAGGAGGGAGGAATAGAGAGGTGGAGGCTATTGCTGCCATCAACGGAAATCGAAGAGCCTCCGCCGTTCCACGTGGACAGTAAAGTAGAGGAGCCTGGGTTGTGAGGCCGCCTGCTATCACTGACGCCGAAGTTGTCCTGGTTACGACCCATGGATGTGCGAGAGCCCAGAGAAGAGGAAGGGTCGGATCGCCGTCCCGGGGAAAGAGGGGAAGCAGATTTCAAAGACATGGGCGGACGATCTGTGCCATAGAAACGCCTTGCCTGTTCCTGATAGGCTGATGAGGATGTGGCAGGACTCGTGATAGGTGTGGTGGGTGGAGACTGAAACAAAGAATGGAAAAAAATAAGAAAATTGGAAATGCTTGGAAATCCCATCTTATTGTAATATCTAATGCATAAATATGAAAGAGATGAAGAGATATACATAACAGATAATTATAGGCTTTAGTATGTGAGCAGTCTTCTACTTACAAACAAGAGTAATGAGCAAATCTCGTTGAACACTGTAGTAGCCCAGCATAATGGGTGAGCCCTGGTTAGCCACGTTTGGGCTTGTCGATAATGAGTAAACCCCGGTTAGCCATATTAAGCCCACGACAAACATCCAGGCTAACCATACAGATTCTACAAGCCCTGTTAGAGCATGTTAGAGAAAGACGAAAAATAAATCCCAAAGCGAAGCTAAATGATGGCTGACCTGTGTCACGCTGAAGTAGGAGGGGTTAGCATTCCCATTGGCTCTCAGGCTGTTCTCCAGGGCAATCTTCTTGCGCTGCAGAGTGTCCATCAAATCCCGGAGCTCGGAGGCCGATCGCATGCCCCTAGCACTGCTGGTGCCGCCCACCACCGCATGGCTATAGTCACTGCTAAACTTCAGGTAGTCTGGAGGTGGGAGAGAGAGAACATGGAAAATTAAATGGATATTACGGAAGAGTATAGATATATATGCACAAATGCAGGTGAACAAGATATAAATAGGGAAACAAAGAGGAATATGAAGGGAACTGCGTGTAAAGAGGAAGAAAAAAACAAAAGGGGAGATACAAAAAGAGAAAAGCAGCATGACTGGGATAAGTTATATAGATGTATACATGTATGTGTATATAACACATGGATGGAAAAAATTGGAAAAAAGAAAATAATGGAGTAGAAGGAAAAGAGGGAAAGGAAAATATATCATAAATGTCATAAATGGTGGCAGAAGAGAGAGAGAGAGAGAGAGAGAGAGAGATTGTGTATGTACCTGAAGTTGCAGCTATTCATAGATGGGGTCCTTGGCAGGACAAACCCAACCCAAACAATCCACAACTGGCAGTGAATAACCAAGAATAGGCTTACACTCACACTCCACACACACACACACACACACTCACACACACACACACACACACACACACACACACACACACACACACAACCATCCATTAGATCCAAGACAAACATTTTAACTCTAACTGGAGTTCAGTTCCTTAGAGTAGGATTTGGGGAAATGAAAAAAACCACAAAATATTCTGGAATACCCTCAAGAGGCCCCCCGCCCTAACTAAAGCCTTTTATTTAAGGCAGTTTCAGCAGTGAGGGGGTCTTTTTTCCAAACCTCAACATAGTCGGTTTGTACTTCCTTCCTGCTGAATCTTCCTAAATCAAGTGAGCAAAAAGCTATTTTTTCACTTGATAAAACATTGTTGAGGTCAGGCGTATTTTTTTTTAATAGCACTAGTTCTGTTTCTGGGCAGAATTCCCCCAAAAAATCCTCCTGAAACATAATCCTGTCATCAGAAATACAGGTAAAAACACTGAGGCAGGAGAAAGCAATATGTCAGAAACATGCCCAGTTTTCTTTTTTATCCGTCTGTGGCTTTATGTGGAAAAGAAGCTATTACAATGTTCAAGCTTAGACCACCCAGCGTTTAACTGTCATGAACGCCCATGCACAAAAGCTTTCCTACAACTGACAACTGTGGGAGAAACACACAAATGTGTACATATGCTGAGAGTGTAAGAATATTCAACTACCGCTGTTTAGTTGAGTTATATTGTAAGAGAAACAACAGCGCACGTCATCGCTGAATATAAGCCTGTGTGAGAAAATGGCAAACCTTACATGGTGGAGAGAAATGGGGCAGAAAATTAAAGACATCATGAGATCTAGAAACACACACACACACACACACACACACACACACACACACACACACACACACACACACACTTGCAGGGTGTTTGTGTCCATACATGGGCAGATTTATACTGGAGGCCTGGCGTGCATCAACTCTGAATATTCTCCTCTATGCCCTGCTCGTTTCTCTTTGCGTGGGAGTCTTCACTTAAGGTGCAAGTGTCAGTGTGTGAGTCTTGGCAATCCAGAGGATAACGGTAAAGATTTTGGCTGCCTGTTATAGACAGTTGGCTAAGTGCGTGTGTGTAGGTGTGTGTGTGTGTGTGTGTGTGTGTGAGTGTGAGTGAGGGAGAGAGGGAGACTGAAGTCATTCTATGAAAACATCAGAGGAGCTAGGGGAGAGAGGAGTGCATTCCTTACGTCTAGGAGTTTAAAGAGCAAGGATTCCACTGATTATGGCACACACACACACACACACACACACACACACACCTTGCTCACAGCCCAATCAATCACTAAGAGTCCAGCTGTATCGCCGTGGCAACCGAGGGGCAGCAGATGACAAAAACATTCCAGTATGCTTCAAATTTAAGTTTTAGCATGTGTGTGACAGTGAGAGTGTATGTTTAGGAAAGACATATGAGAGGGCTGAAAGAAAAAACCTGTCCCCACCCTACACACACACACACACACACACACAAACTCTCGCACACCTGTCTACCTGTAACTTCATCCTGAGACCCATACCAAAGGATAGTAGCAAATATTTTCATGAGGACACTTGTTACATCAGGAGAATACCCTGATTAAGAACTATAGGAGGAGAGTAGGTGAAAAGCAGATAGACGGGGGAGGGATGTGGCAGAACAAAGGCAGAGAGGAGGAACAAAGAAAAAAGGACAGGGATCAAGTGCAGTTCATGGGTCAGGGAAGAGGGTTACCAGACCTCCTGTGCGTATGTGTGTGTGTGTGTGTGTGTGTGTGTGTACCTGTGTTGTAGGCTAAAGCGGACACAGGGCTCTTTGGTGGAAGCATGCTCTTCATTCTGCTGGCCTCCTCGGGATGGTTGAACCGGAAGAAATAGGACTTACCCAGACACAGGGAATAACCTGGAGAGCAAAAACACAGACGCACAAGGGTAAAATTAGAGAAAAAACTAATGTTTACCGAAACAGAAGGTGGGTAATCTACAATCAGGTAGAGTGTAGTGCAATCACAAGGTAATTCTAATCTTGTACTTGGCATTTGTGCGAGTGTGGCACAAACACCAGAAAACACAGAATCTTGCAGAGCACAAAACAAACTAGACAGTGGTGACATATATTAGGAATTCTATGTGTGAGGAGGCAGCCTTAAGTACAGCTTCAAATTGGTATGAGCCTGGGATATTTATTCACAGCCAGACACACACTTGCACAAGCTCATGCACAGCCAAACCATTCCAGACCACAGTGTTTGCTCTGGCCATCAATTAGGCTGAGAGGGCCAGGTATTAAACAAGATGTCAGGGTCACAACCTCTGTAATACACACAGCCAGGCACAGCTGTCCAAATACCTCTGAAGGGAAGCGAGAGACAGCAGTGCTGCTGACACACACATATAGGACATCTGATAAAGGGAAAAGAAATGAAAACACTACACTGATGCACATTTTGAGCGGACAGAGAGGACAGAAAATCACAAGACTGACTGAAAAACAAATCCCCTTCTTCATTTGTCTGACTTCTGATGCGCACATGCGACCTCTTCGCTCTCTCCATTCTTTCGACCTCCACCCCCGAGGTTAGGAGGTTCAGATAAGCATTACAGTAAACCCCCATAACGTTAGCATGTGTGTAAACGGCTAAAAAAGCACCTCCTTAATGGCTCCATTACAGTTACATCAGATTCCTTGGACCTGAAGTCAGACAACCACTGAGGCAAGAGGGGGGATAGTGAGAGGGCGAATGGAAAAAGACTGAATGGAAAAATGTCAAAACTGTTTTTCTTTCTTTTCCCTTCTCTCATTCTCATCTCTCTTTTGCCCCCTTTCTTCCTCGCTCTCCACCTAACGTCCAGTCTCACAAACATCACCCAATGAAAAGCAGTGCTAACAGCCAAATTGGAGATTACGGTTTAACTGAAAAAGGGGCCATATCTGTCTAGACATTGCCTTAGGAGATTGCCTAGAGAGCAGATTATTTTACCTTCAAAGCAGTAATTTCTCGGCACAGGGGGAGACCGGAGTGCAGTCGCGAAGTGGAGCTAACACCACACGCACAAAAACAGTGTAAGAGATGTTTAGTCTACACAGCTGGACTTTGAACTTCTCAAATACATACTCATGTAAACATGATCTTGCAGGTTTGGGCGCAAACTGTGAAGCAGCGGTATCGTGATGGACAGATCAAAAGATGTGTGTCTTGTCTTGAGTAAAAAGAGAGAGAAAAAACTCACACACACACACACACACACACACACACACACACACACACACACACACACACACACACACACACACACACACACACACACACACACACACACACACACACACACACACAGGTCACCACGAATGCTAGTGTGAGCCAGATCTAATAATATGTGTTCCTTATTGCCAGACATGAGTAATGTGTATGTATGTCTTCAAAATATTGAGCGCACTCTGTATCTGTGTGTGTGGAAACACGTCTCATAACAGTGTCTGCCTAATGACTCACAGTAACTCTCAGTATTTAGCACAACAGCAAACACACAGGCATGGACACACACACACACACGAGCACACACACTTTGCCAGCAGTCAGCTCTTGTAAAAATCTAATTTCCTACCCTCAATAGCCTCGCCATGTGCCACCTTTAAAGTGGAGGGTAAATTGTGTTGCCCTGATTTGTTCACAGCCCCCCACCTCTCCCCTCTTTCTAATTTCCTCTCAGGGCTCCTTGACTAACAAATAACTACCAGCTAATCCTTTCCTCTCTCCCATCTTCAGTAGATACTATACTAAATACTGGCAGAATGTGTGTGTTTGTGGTAGAGAAAAAAGGTGGGGAAATCCTGAAACAGCGTTTTAAAATATAAAACCTGATTATTCAACTTCCTCTTGCTCAACTCAAGGAAAGACCTAACCTTTTCCTAACTCCCTACTCCTAAACCCCATCAGTGATACGAGTACAAGGGAACACACAACATCCTTCACATCAAAAAAGTGTAATCCTAACTGCTTGCACACCAAACTAAATTTAAGTCTGCCGTCCAAAATAACTTGCTCACAAACACATGCCCACTCCCCTCCACACACACTCACACAAAGACACCATCCATAACAAAAAAAACGTTTAATCTCATTCACATGTTTACTTGTTTACCACCTAACTGAGTTTGCCTCCCATGTCGCTGAGTTTGCCTCCCCCCCCCAACGTACACATGTGGACAGACCCTCTCACAACAAAACTGGAAATTAGTCTGTATATACATTTATAGGATAATTTAAAGTTTGCGATCTACAAAGTCAGACCTCAGAGTCTTTGAGGGCACAGATGTAGGAGCCCTATCACGTCTGGAGCCAATTTCTGTTCCCATGTAGATCTGAGCGAACCAAACGACACTCTCGCCACAATGTTATGGAAGGGGAAACTCAAAACTGTTTCTCTATTTGGTTAACATAAGTGGAGGAATTGCCAAATTGAGCCCGTTAGGTTGGAATGAAAAATAAACCAATTACGAGGATCCCATGTCGATGAAACCTACCTACCTGCTGATGGTCGGTTTGACGAGCAAAGTAATCACAATCCAAAAATTTCAGAAGATCCCTAAAATAAATTATTTGAAAAACCAGTTGCCCTCAAATTATTGCTTTGACCCCTAAAATCGGCATGGTACTGAACTAAAGCTGAATTTACTCATTCATGAAAAGATGCATGCACACACAGCTCCCAGTGGGAGTGTAAATTGGCCTCAAAACCACAAATTAACCCTCTCTGGGGCCCAAGGGTCCAGCAGTAACATCATAAAAAAAACAGACTGGTCTTTCTCAGGGGGGTCGGTGCAGATTAGTTCAGTCACTTGCTCACACACAAACACGTTCATATGCATAATCTGGCTCCAAATCACAGGCTCAGTAGATATCTTCTCTCTGCTTTATCTCAAATCTCACCCATCAATCCATCGACCCCCCCACTTCTTTCAAGCGAAGGTTGCAGGCCTGGGGACAACCACCAGTATAAACTATTAACTTCCTCTAATCCATCAGAAAGAAAGGTAAACACACCACGGCACGTAAACTGATAACAAAGGCCATATTCCTTATTTATCTGATTTATAATGCAAGATTGGTTAAAAAAATAATAATAATGTGCTAGAGGCAGGCTGAAGAAAGACTGAAGAGAATAACATCCAGGACAATGAAGCAGGTTTTGCTTTCAGGTGTCAGGTATCCTGACCACTGGGCCTGTCCTCGTAGCCATAGGCTAGTTCTTTTTGTCACATGCGCTTACACCAGTCTGTGAACTTGCCTGCTAATGTGTGACCCTGAGGCATGCACACCAGGTTTATTTAGATCAAAAGGTGCAGGCAATATGCTAAAAATCCACAGGTTGTAAGGGAACTCCTCCAAGATTTGGGTTTGCAAGTAAGAAATTTAGCAGCTTGGATCGCACTGACTCACACCTGCTCTCCTGCTGAAACAATAAGATACGTGGGGCTCTGCTTTACAGTCTTCTCCAGTAATTTCAGCTTAGTGCATTGATCTATAGTGACAGATGGTACTCCACTACTATTTCTGATGGCTTCCATTGCAGCCAATAAAAAAGAGCTTTTGATTTTAAAAGGAAAAAAAAAAAAATCAATAATATTGGCTGGTGAACAAATGTTTATCCTGTCTGGTAAAAGTAGCCTACACTGCTCATTTAAATGTCAAATAAGGGAACGCTTCAAATAATCAGAAGGATTGAGTGATGGTGACAGATCGAGGTAGGGTCCGAGATCGATCAGAGAGCATGTGAGCAACAGTGTGCTCACAAAAACAACTGAGAAGAGGCGAGTAACACTGGCTGAAGGTGAACCAGCCATCATTACCACCAGAATGAGAGTGAAAACACACACTCACATCAGATAGACAGATAGATAGATAGACAGACAGACAGACAGACAGATAGACACAGCAACAGATGTAAGATGCTATGGTGTCGCAGGTAAGTACAATAGGCTAAACATAGCTGGGTATGAATATGAATTAACTGAGAAATGGCGCATTTAAGTGAAGCAGAAGGGTGTTAATTTAGCGTCTTTAGAGTAACTTCGCGGTACTTTTATTAAAAGAGGTAACAGAAACCCGTTACTAACCTTCTGAGTCCCATTCAGTGAGCACTTATCACGACAAGAAATCTGCTTTCTAACGACTGACAAACTATCATGACAAAAACTTCTTCTAGAAAAGGTAAAACAACAACAACAACAACAACAAAAAATACTGTATCTACACTTCTGCCGGTTGGTCCTTCTGTTGTTGTTTGTCCTTCCTCCTCAATGAGACGCCTACTCTTCCCCTCTTGACTCCGTGTGGAAGAAAGTTGCCTGGCTGATTTACCATGCACAAGTCTCAGTCCGGGACTGTACCAACTTTCGGTGAAAAGGGGCTCGACGCTCAGGACTCACGAGAGCAAACAGTTTTAAATACTGTCCAGAAACATAATGTCACTACTGGAGGTTTACGAGTTGAAAAACAACAATATAAAGAGAAGAAACACAAGTGTTAAGAATTTAAAAACATATGAAAACTAACCCCGTGTAACGCCACTAGCCCTCTCTGCAGTTGGTAGGTTCAAAGGCTATTGAGGTATTTGGTAGACGCCCCCTCAGCTTTTCTTTGTCTACCTACCTATTTTCCTTCTCTTTTATTTGAAATACCTTAGACCCGTTTAAACCTAAACCAGTAGGTCTATAAAGACTGACTTAAAAAACCTTGTGAAACTGGTGGCTTTATTCTATTAAAGCGACAACCTAATTAATGTAATTAATTAATTAATTAAAGCAATTAATTTGATTTCTGGGACAAAACAACAATAGAGAAGGGGGCTGAAAGGAAAGGTTGAGGGTGTGTCAGACAGTCAGACTGACTGTCTAATGAAAGTGTAAGGATTTGGAAAGGGAAAGATAACTCTGAAAAGCAAAGAAGAAGTAAAATCTTTGCCTCCCAACCTAAGTCCTGGGTAGTCTCACCATCTGTTTCTTGCAGATGCCTCGTGATCTGCAAACATTTTTCAACACAACATGAACAACATGAACCCATTGACAGCTACTCTGTCTTTTATCATGTATGCTGATGTGCATGTGAGACAGAGAAAGAAAGAGAGAGTGGTTTGTCAGAGCAGCTGTGTTTTGTTTAGCAGCCAGATTTGCATTTGCTTCATAGTGGTGTGAATGCTGGGACATTGAGTCTTATACCCAGACTCCATTCAAATGTAAACTGAATTTGCGGATATAGAAATAAGTAAGCCTGCAGCTGTTATACTGCTCATTTGTCATCGTTGTTGTTGATGCACAATGATTTTCATTGTCATCTTTGCTGTTATTATGCTGTAAACATATTACTATTCAACAAGTGACTTCCAGCTGTTCTGGTGACTTAGGAGTGATGCTGATGTGATTCCAGGTCAAGCGCAGAAGTTCCAAATACAGAACAGATCACTTCCTAAACATAGCTAATCATCTCCAGACTGCCCTACAGTGTGTATGTGTGTGTGTGTCCGTGTGTGTCTGTGTGTGTGGTTAGACTAACTCAACCCAGAGCATCCAAGGCCAGTGGATATTCCTGAAAGATCGCTCTCTCGCTCCATAATTTTACAAACCATGCACTTTTGACTTTCTTTTTAACCACTTTTTCTCTTTCAGTCCTTTTCTCCACCCCTGCAACTTTACAAAATCCTGGCCTGTGTGTGTGTGTGTGTGTGTGTGTGTGTGTGTTGTGTGTTTGTGTGTTTGTGTGTGTGTGTGTGTGTGTGTGTGTGTGTGTGTGTGTGTGTGTAGGCACAGCAAAACATTGTAAATATTTGAATCAGTCAGGCACGGCGGGAAGATAAATAGGCCTGTCAATATTTAACTTAAAATGGCCAGGCCACACAGGACTCACTGAAAAGGAGAAAAGGCATACACAGAAAGAAGGACACACGGAGAAGAAAAAGCCAGGGTGTAAGAGAAGGAAAGGAAAAGGAAGGAAAACAGAGTGGAAATTTTTACCAAAGGCAAGAACAGTGAAACACGGAGAGCTCTGCAACTGGGAAAGGGGATTTGGGAGAAGGGAGAACCAAAGACAGGACAGACAGACACAAGATAAACAGATCAAGATACTGGCAGAGAAAGAACAGAGAGGCACGTGGGCAGGGGTGGGCAAAAAGATAAGAAAAGAAATACTAATACTAATTAGAATTTGTGTGTGCAAGCTGCAGTCTGCTGTAACATAATTCGATCAGCAGTGTATCCTCCACATTTGCTGGAAGCTGTGACTCACTCGTGGCTCGCTGTTCCAAACCACTACGAATGAACCCAAACCAGAGGTACACAAACATGTGGAAATGCTCACGCACACATAGGCCTATAGATTTATGTGAAAATACACACACACAAACATACTGTACACCCTGCCGTTTCTATGCAGAACGTCAGCACAATGTTAACTGTGCCCATATGACTCATACACACACTGAAAGGAATGCAAGTTAACCAAACCACGAACTAACCACTTTCTCTCTCTTTCACACACACACACACACACACACACACACACACACACACACACACACACACACACACACACACACACAGACACACACACACAGGAGTTATGAAATACTGAAAGTATGCTCACTCCATGCAATTAAGTCAACATTCACGCCACATCTTTTATTGGCCAGTAGGTGGCGATATATCAAAGCTTGTGTGTGCAAGCAAATTACACCTGTACAGTATGGGCCAGTTGAGCTGTGTGTGTGTGTGTGTGTGTGTGTGTGTGTGTGTGTGTGTGTGTGTGTGTGTGTGTGTGTGTATCTTACCCTGTGTGAGTGGGGTGGGCACAGTGACCTGTACTCCATCCAGACTGCAGAGGTGACCACAGGGATCCAGGGTCACTACCCCTCCTGTGTTATAGGTCACAAAGAAGAAGTAGAGGCTCAGTATACCTTCAGAAAATTGCTACATTATCACTTACTTAAAAATAATCCCCTGTTGAAAGACTACACTCCCAACTACACTAACCGTTTTAATCATAACATGCACATAAAGCCAGGCTATTTCTATCCTCACTACAAGGCTTTGGTCTGAACACTTAGCATAGTAATTATATAGGATGTATCACACAGGAACAAAAACAACCTCAAAGAGTGTAATCAATCACTCAGCTTCTTCCTGTCTCTTCAAAGGTCATTTTCTTTCATTCACACAATGCACTGTACTGTACTGACAGTGTACTGAGAGAGATCCAAACGTTGAAACATTATTTTTATTTAACAAATTAGAGGCCGTGGCGGTGTAATATGGTTATTCTAACTGATTCTATTGAAGTTTTGTTATAATAATCAAAGACTTGTTAATTACCTACTGATCATATTCAGCAAATCATCTGTTTACAAGTTAGACAAAATGTTTGAACAGTTAAAATTGTACACTAAACTACGATTAACAGCCTTTATGATTAATGGAAGAGTCACTGGCCCTTGGACACTGTGCAGTTTAAAGATGTAAACTGGTCAGTACTTAAAGGCAAATTGCATTAATTCAGAGGCTTGCCAATATTTTGAATTCATTTTGCAGGAAGTGAACTGACATCAACCTTCATTGATGATAAGACAGTGCTCTGCCTCGATGCCAGGGCCCTGGATAGTGATATCTTGAGGAATTAGAGCATCCTCTCGGCCTATGCGGGTCACTCCTGGAACATCAAGCAATACACATGTGATCATCAGTAAAACTATGGAAAATAAATGGTTATAATTAGGCTTTACAGTGTGTTAGTCATCATGTAGATCAGTATGTCTCTGTAGAAAACAGATCACTAATAAAGAATATCAAGTAAAACTGATAAGTAAATGTATGGATATGTCTTTTTGAACTATATAGGTGGTCTGTGATCCACACTTGGACAACTTCAGTATTATGAATTTTAACAACTTCAGTAGACACGTTTTGGAGAAATAGACCCTCAGTTGTCCTAAAATGACTTGTTCACATTGTTGGCATTCCTCACTGAAATGGAAGGGCATACCAAGCTGGGAGATTGTGAAAGTTTGCGGCAGTGTGGTAATATGAAATGTCACAATACGTACTTTACTGTAATAATAAGCTTTTTGACTGCTCTGTAAAGATCTATATCATTCCAAATGCTTACTTATGATTCTAATACCATCCACTGTGCAATACTGTTTAACATATTGTTCATAAGTGGCTAAAGTCACAATTACCATAGAAGAGAAAGAGGTTTATCTGCATTTGTTTGGCTGTATGGTGTACTACAGTTAATAATTAGTTATACTGAATGCAGCCTCATTCAAAGAGTTAACAAATCCATCCATTTCAAAGCAAGTACACATTTTCACTGCACTGTTCTCATGGCTGAGAGGACGCTAAACAAAAAGTGTCTGTCTTTCTGCATTAGGAATATAATGAGAGCTTTGTGATACACACAATACATGTTAATTCTACAAGTGAGAGTTGCCTGTGTTTCCACTAAGGACAGATACTCACCAACTTCTAATGCT
>NW_026136709.1:9638061-9830561 GCF_905237075.1 Dicentrarchus labrax | reverse complement strand
GATTGGTATTTGCTATTGGTGGAACTGATTGCTGAGCATCCACAAAGAAATGTTAAACCTTATTTCTTAATAGAAGATATCCCTCAATTCAGGTTGCATTCATGGTAAATATTGGCATTCTTAGAAATGTAGGTAATCCATGAATAACACACGAGGCAGAAAGATGGAATGATATGAAAGACTAGAAGAGTTTCCAATGGTATTTTTTTTCCTTTTATGGAAAAGTTGACCAATGGGGAAAATATCCTATCTCACAGCTCTGACCTACTTTTAAAACTAACTTTAATCCTAAATCTGGTGTACACCTAAACTAGCCCTTTAAATAATTGAAGACCAGCTACAACAACGTCAGAAACTGCATGCACACAATGTTTGATCCCATCTGTAGAACAGCTGAGTCTCCAAAATGCCCAGTTTGCCCTGCATCTGGAGACAGAGAGAAAGAGAGAGAAATATGGGGCGAGGGAAAGAGAGAGAGAGAGAGAGAGTGACAGACTACAGAGAAAAGACTCATAAAACCAGAAGGACACATGCCGCATTCTCAAACTGTTTCATCTCATCCTTTTGTTTTCTTCATCCTCTGCTTTCATCCCTCTGTCGAGTCCCTTCTCTTTTTGTATTTCCTCCGTTTTGTTTTCCTTTCTGTTTCAATTATCTTCTGCTTTATTGTTGCTGTCTGTTTCAGCTGAAGTCTGCATTCTCATAACCACATCTCAGGGCAACCCAGTTGTTGTTAATGTCTCTGATTTGGAACAGATCTTTTTTAGTGCAGTGGGGATGTTTAAAGTCCCTTACATGTGTCTCTTTTTATACAAAAAAGTCTGGGTTAATCCTTCAGGTTAAAATAAAAATGTTTGGTCTAGCTGCCTGAATGTGCATACCAAATCTTCTCATTTATATTGCTAGAAATTTTTGTTAAATATTATCTCTGTAGCTGAGTTTAGCTATAAAGGTAACGGCACCCACACCAATAACAATGCCAGAAAGCAGAAAGAACAGAGGAGTACAATATGCAACAGACAAACCATTATTATTTTCTACTTTTAATGCATTTATTCAACATTTAACGTTGGCTGTCTGCTTCTTTGGCTGCTTTATTGAATGTGCTTACATTGGCCTAGAGGGTCTTTTAAGACAGGCAGCTGCTCAAGATGATGGATATGAGCTGGGGTATTATTTGACCAACTAATGGAGAGAAGGGTGGGAATAATGACACATCTAACTCCAGTCAAGATTAGTGTTAAGCTGTAGACTTATTACAGAAATAAAATGTGGCTGTTTTCAAGAGACACAAGAGCTCCATGCACTTCGTTGCACACACTTGGCATGCTGGGATTGTTGCATGTGTCTGAAAGTGTAAGACTGCAGACACAAAAAGGAGCATTACATTGCGGAACAGATTTTCCATTTATATGCTACTCCTAACAAAATGACTCCATGGGACAACCAATGATTTCCAAAATGCAGGTTTTGTAAATGTTTTGCATGTCTTTGGTTTTTGGAAACATGTGTTTGTGATGCAGTTGGAGATACTTGCTAGTAGCGTATATGTTATTTACATAATGAATGTACTTAATATCTGCATATTGTATCTCTGATATCTCATATGTCTACCCATCCGGTTTCCTCACATTCTTCATCTGCTATTTAAAAGTAAAATGCCGTTCCTTTGCCTGTTTCTCTGCTTTCTCTTGTTGCACTCCTCTCTCTATCTTTATCTCTCTCTTTCTCCATCCCTCTGTCTCTCACTAACATTCCCTCCCCTTACATTCCAGCATTACCCTCTCCTCCTCCCACCTGACAAAGCCAGCATTGTATCACAGATGCTGTTTAATATGGAGTCCCTCTCTCTATGTCCCTCTTATAGAGCAACTCATAGGGCTAAATGGGGTTATCTTCCTCTTTTCCCTTCTGTACACTCTATGCTTTGTGTGCAGTGATATCTTCAACAGAACTTTAATTAGTTTAATACCGGCTTTGGGCATGCACACACACCATAGACATCAACATTCACACATACACACAACTATTGGCTACACTTTTGGACATAAAATACTGGTCGTCTTTGTCACTGGTCCACATAAGAAATTCTTCATTATTGTCTTTGATTGTGTGTGTGTGTGTGTGTGTGTGTGTGTGTTTCCGTGCGTGTGTGTGTGTGTGTGTGTTATGGTGAAAACCCTGCAAGCTGATTATCTTGACCTTAAAACCCTACTAAAACACAACAAACATCCACCAGCATTGTTCTCCAACTCAAACTCTCTCACACTCTGATTCCCTTTTTTTCCCCCCATTTACCGAAATGCAAGATCCTCACAGGAAAGAAAGTCCATTGTTATTGCAGCTGACTCAAGAGTTGGAGGAAATCTAACTTGAATTTCTATCAAGGGTGTGTGTGTGTCTTTGGAATAGCCCAGATTACCTTCACCGCCATATGCAGGGGATCAACTGATGTTTGGGTTTCTGAGGGGCCGGATATGACAGAGAGACAAGGAGGGACGGTGAATTGCTAGAGGGACATAGTATAACCCGCATTAGTATCAGAGGGTGAACTGAACTGTGACTGCTGGATAGAGAAGAAAGAGTGTGGCAGAAAGATGGATATTAAGATAACAAGAGAGACAAACTGAGTGTGCAGGGGAGGGGCTAAAGAATCCAGAGATGGAGGAAAAGTGATTAAATGGTGGACAAAAAAAAGAAAGTCTCCCCAGGTTGCACCACCGGCTGCCAAAAAATGTATGATCCACTGCACAGATGACAATCCAAGCATTCAATCTTATATCAACATTATCCGAATATCTGTGTGTCGTGTGTGTTCAGCTGACTGCAACTGCTGGTTTTTTTCGAGAGACAGCACCTTTTGCACTTTCTTCTGTCACATTTTCCAGCTGACATTTACCTGGTAAACACATAAACAGCACATAATCTGGAGGGAATGCTGAAATGCATATCTTGAGAACACAGAGTAGAAATAAGATTTACTTCTGCCCAGTGGAAAATGATCTTTTCAAGTGCTGTAGCCAGCTGTATCTAGTTTCTACGTGCATGTGTACATATATCACAATGTTTTCAGTCTGGTATGAGTCTTGGAGCTGATAACAGTGTTGGTATGCTGAGTTCTTGTGACAGAACTGTTGTATCCTTCTGGTTTCCACATCATGGCCGAAGCCAACTTGACAGGTATGATGTTTTTAACATTAACTTAGCATTCTGGTGCAGCATTGTTGTACTGAAACCACATGTGGAGATTTAAACTTAAACAATTTGTGTAAAATATTTGATTTAATCCTTTCTCTGGCAAGGTTTCACTATTGTAAAGATAATAAAGACAGAGATGTTGCGCAATCATGTGCTGAGTTTGGACCCACCAAAGATAAATCCACAACCTAATAATTACAGTATTGGATCCAGAGCCATAATACGCAGCAACTTGTCTCCACATAACCAACAGGGCCAACAAAACATGACCCAAGGGCTACACTGTCTACTATTTCCTCACTGGGAAATCAAATGTAGCAAGATGTCATATAAATTTGAATACACAGGGCCTGTTTAATGCCACCCTTTTGCATACACTCACAAACCACAATCGATCATAATCTCTTAGAAATCTGAGATGTTAAAAAGGTGGTTGGTGTTAAGGTTTAACATTTCTGATGTTGTGCTTTGGTCTGGTTTCTTACATTTCTTGGTTGATTTCCAATTTAGGCAACATGATGAGAGAGGAAGCAACATGTTGTGCTTTAATGAACTCTAAAGCGCAGTCTTCTCATCTCTGAGTCATGGAATAATTTAGGTGTACCAGCGTGTGCCATCCACTCATATCAAAGATATTCTCTAGGTTTGTTTGTGTCAAATAAGGGATGAGGTAGGCTACACCATACAGTACAATATACCATTCATAATCAGTCAAAACACTGATATTCCTGTTTTGCTGTATTCACTACTGATTGCGGTGGTATTTTACGTATTTGAGTAATATAAAGAAATTATATAATATAATTTAAAAATCTAGTATTATGGAGGTCTAAGTCAAAAGCAGTAACTTATCTTCATTAGTGTTAAATTATGAGAACATGCCTATATTCAGTAACCCAGAAACAAACAAAACTGTCCCTGTATTTCATCTGCTGAGAACAAAATCCGGAATTAAATAGGGATTAGATTAGGTTTACCGTTAAACAGCTCACTTAAGTAACAAAAACTGCAAAGAACTCCCTGAGCTGATTAAATATTGTTGAAACACCATGAAAGAGTTTGAATAAACTTCCTAAGTGAGAAACATTTGGATGATTATAAAAAAAAAAAAAGGCTAATCCTTCCCACATAATCTTACCATTATTGAAGCGGGACCGGCCACTTCTGTCATCCTGCAGGAAAGGACACAATATCACGCAGTTGATCCAAGATCCAGGATTGAGTCGCCCGACAAAAGTCCCGGAAATATTCTGTCACTTCTCCCAATGCTGTGGTTACAGTCTCTCTCTTGACAGCGAATACATTCCCTGTGCAGCATGGGCAATCTGCGGATGTCTTTGAATGACTTTAACTCCTCTCTGACACATTCATATACACACACACACACACACACACACACACACACATACACACACACACACACACACACATAAAAAACGTACACAAACGTAAAAAAGAAAGAAGAAAAAAAAAAGCCGGCGGCCTCAGCCAATTGCGACGTGTGGAGGAATGTGGCAACAGCTGGAAGTGAAGCTGGAAGAGGGAACAAGGGGAGGGAATCTCTCTCTCTCTCTCTCTCTCTCTCTCTCTCTCTCTCTCTCTCTCTCTCTCTCACTCACTCACTCCAAACACACAGCATAATGTGCAGGTGTTAACAGACCACCTACACTTGACCTGTCATTCTCACTGGGTGAAATAGGAGAGAAGGCTTTTGGGCGCTGGAAAGAGAGGGAGAAGAGGGGAGAATGAGAGAGAGAGAGAGAGAGAGAGAGAGAGAGAGAGAGAGAGAGAGAGCATTCATTCAGACCTACTTGGCGGCAGTGATAAAAAAAAACCATGATAAGAAGCATGTTTAGCTAATGATATTACAACAGGAATGCAGTCTAGTCTCCTTTCCAATCCTGACACTGTGAATTATTCATTCTAGGGAGAAAGGTCCGGACTGTTGCACAAATAAACTGCCACAACTCAAAGTATAATGCAACAGACACAACAGATTCACGGATAAAGCCTAATAAATGACTTTCCTCCCCTTGCAAGGAAAAAATATAACGCAATTAAGAGGATGTTGTATGTGACTCAAAATACTAGCCTACCTTTACAATAGGTGTAGGTTCATAGAAAGCACTTGCCAGAGTCTGCCCTACAAATGTCACTATTAGACCCACACTTTTAAACCATCTTAGAATTATTAAAGTGAATAATAAATTACTAAATAAACTCGAAATCAAATCTTGTGGTGAACAGGAGTAGATGGATACTCTTCCCAATGTAGAAAAAAATTCTGTAAAAGAATATATGTTTGGTTATGGTTTTATTCCATCATAAACAACCTACACATGATATACACATATTTCCTGGGATGGCAGATGATTTCTCCAATTACCCTTAAAAACATTCTCAATTTCGAGTCTTACATAAACATTTATAATGAAACTGAAGTGGCTTTTAATTCCATCACACATATTGCTACAGGAGGAGCTATTTAAACAATACAATCCTATAGCATTTACCTCAGGGGTTCAGGTGCAAGTAGGACTCATCTTAAATGCCCCTCTGACAAGAACACAACAATTTGCTCTAGAGAGGGTTCAGTTGAACAAAATTGTAGTTATAGTGAAAATAAATAAAATAACAAATCTGTTTTTCCACTATGAAAACACACATTGTAGCACACACAGAAAAACCCATGTGCTTAAACTAAATTATCCTTAAATATCTGCACATCATAGGAACTATTTGTGAGCAGTGTCAGGGAGCTCTTTGTATAAGTCATGTGCACCATCTGAAAAATCTCAGCTACATGTACAGTCATGCATCAGTCTGAAGACATCATGAAGGCATGAGCAGATGCCTGCAGTTGTGTATCTGTGGCTAACTTTATTTGGCAGAGGTTCATGCATTCTCTGCAGTTTATGACAGGTTACATAAAACAACACACATTATGCAGCACTATAATACAACCTAAGTCATGCAGAATTGTGTTTAGGCTGTGCTGACCACAACTGAAGCGTAATGCATGATGTCGTCTTATGGCTGATGATAAATGTAGACTTGAAAATGGTCCTCTGGTCAGGACTGAGGCCAAGGAGGGTTTGCTTATACACACAAACACACACGCGCACGCGCGCACACACACACACACACACACACATACACAAAAGCACACATGTACACACGTGCATATCCATGGCAGCAGGATTCTCTTATCTCTCAGGCACCGCAAGGATCTCTTTGTGGATAAACAGGAAGAGAGCTTGTACACCCGGCCCTGCTCCACTTTCTCCACTGCTCCTCAGCTCTCCATGATACCCGGTATGTGTCGATTTCTACAGGCCAAGATAGAAACAATAAAGGCTTTTAAAGCTCAGAAACACAAAATTGGGTCTGAACATATTCCTCAAACTCAACTTTCTCTATTCTGTTATCATATTGTTAAACACTCAAGCTTGGCAGGAATGGAAGAAGAGGTGATGTGCAGAACCCACAGTGGAATAATGAATGCTGTCCAGTATGATACATTAGTTATTCTCATTTGTTTCCATATGGAAATATGTCATGTGTGCCATTCATTTAAGTCTCGACTCCACATTTACAGATGAATCTTTGGAGCCAAAACGTTCTTTCTTGTCAAGTCTTTCCAGAAGCTATAAAGCTATTATGCCTCCATGCTTGGTAGCTAGCATGAGAGCTGCTAAGCTTTCCCAATGACATCATCCCGGAGACCATAGGTTTGAGAGGGCCCGCTGAATGTTTGACAGCATTCCCGGGTGAATTCCACAACTCCCATGTGATCCCAGGAGGCTGAGCAGGAACTCCGGAGCTGTTTGGAGAGGGATTCCAGACGGTGTTAGGAGACCCTGCCACGAGAGACGCATTTTCATTCAGACTAATCCTGCATCTTACTCATTTTAATAGGTTTTTAATAGCCATAACTTTTCTTTTGAACTCATTTAAACTTTCAAGTCTGCTGTGCAAATCCTGTGAAACACTATCTGAACATCAACATCAACACTCTAAATTAAAACCACTACAAATGGAACCTGACAGCTCTTTTAATCTCAGGGGAATCCTTTTCTATGTTTATTGATGCAGGTCTTTGAGGATCTTTGTGGGTGAAACTATTCAACCCACATGCTTTTAATAACATCTTAATGACACATAATTGGATGCCATTTAAACAGTTTGCAGCTTAAGGATAAGCAAGGAGCATTTTCATTTCAGTGGTCTGGTGCAGTTCCTCTACACATTTTGTCAAGTCTTTCTATTTCTTTACTCACCCCCCATTCTTTCAGTGCTAGGATGGTCATAAGATACAGTACAATTTTTATTTTTATTTTTTACAGCTGTTTCAATCCCCTAGTCATCAGTCTAGGAGAGAACACTAACTCATCTCTGTGTAATGGATGTGACCTGGTCGATTCTGGTCACTGACATCATTTAACACTAGGGATATAGCAGTGGTTAAATGAACCATGACTTGGTTTACTCACCAGTGTATTTGCAGAAGAGTGTTTAACCACCTTTTAAGGCTGACATAAATAGCTTTTCCAAGATTAGTTCCGCATCTTTATTAAACACAAACATACCATGCAACCACACCATGTGACGACTGCCATTTTTTCTTATTAAAGACTGGAAACTGCTGCATGTGTTTGGCTGTAGTAGTAGTGAAGCCTGCCTGTGATTTATGTGGCAAAATGTCCCCACTGGACTGGTAAATATAATGTGTGGTGTGGATGGGAATATGTTGACGTGTTGAATTTAGGGAGAGAATTCACTTGTGACCTTGTTACTCGTATTGCCCAGCAGGGGCAAAAATAGTTTTGGAGAGCTGCGTGTCAATGCTTGCACCACTTTGGGTGGTCAGTGTTTGTAGAATAATGAAAAATCTTGGCTGGCAAACACAGGCACAGGAGCACAAATGCAGTTTTATTACTTTACGACTTTATTTACATCTGGAAGAGCATGCCTGAGTCGTCGTCTTCTCCTTTGAAACCCGGGAAGCCGACAGGGATACAGAGGAGAGTGTGAGCGAGAGAGAGGAAAAGAGAGAGAGGACCAATACAAACAACAAAGGAATGCTCTCCATCAGTCGATGCTGCTGCTCTCTGCTCTCCCACTTGCCTGCCGTGGTATGTGTAATTACTCCACAATTAAAGTGCCTGTGCTTGTGACTGTGTGTGTGTGTGTGTGTGTGCCTCACAGTGCTTGGTGACCACACTTGACCATGTCAACAATGCGGCCTGGACATAACAGGCAATTTCACACAAGTGAGTCAGGGAGTGAAAAAAAGAAAGGCATAGTTGATATGAAACAAAAACATTATTACTTTCCTGGAGGAAAAAAAACAGCTGTTCAGATAACTCTCTCTGTCTCCTCCATTTTCATTCCAGTTGAACTTTCTTTCCTCTCTGCTCTCTAACTACCTCTGCTGTGTAACTCACTTCTTCTGCTGTCTATCTCTCCTCCTCTCCTTCCCTTCTCTGACCACAGGAATGCTAGGCGACTGTCACTGCACTACTGTCTATGTCATGCATAGTAATCACTGGGCCCACAAGGCACACACACACACACACACACACACACACACACACACACACACACACACACACACACACACACACACACACACACACACAAACACACAGTGAAGCACACTGATGCAGACACACACACACATACATATAAAATATTTCAGACTATATTGCTGTGTCTACATGTGATATGGTCTGTTTTATTCAGTGAAACCTGTCATATGCTGGACATGGTCACATACTGTGAATGCTGTGTGCATTTCCCCCACATACTTTCAACTAGCTTCTATTTCTGCATATTTAGCTAAAGAATGGAAGTGAAAGACTTAGATTTCTGAGCAAAATTACTGTAAACATAAACATTTATAGCTGTGTATATGTATGGGTGCACATGTTTTATGGGAATTGTGGCACAACTTCCACACATATTTGGCTTTCCCTCTGCAATTATCCCTTAAAGGTGGCACTGTTTGTACCTCTAATTAAACCACACAGACCAATTAGTGCTGAGACAGTGTTGGCATAGTGGGACCTCTTTCACAAGGCATGCTTAACATAGAAACAAAAATACTGCAGTCTCTATTTTCCCCTTATGCTCACTAAATTATAGGAAAAAAAACACCAAGTGCATTGCTAAAAACACAACTTGCCACTGGTTAAGTGTTAACAATTATTAGTGTGTTTGAAATGCATTGTAAACAAATTCCATTGCCATCATTCTGAGCATTTTCTTTCAAACTCTGCAATTCTTTAACAAAATGTTGCATGTATTAGTAGTCTGTGAACCAAGAGTTTGTCCCAGTTGCTTTTCATTCCAGTACTGGATATGCAAATTCTGATTAAGTCGATACCTTAAATACCTATGCATACAGCATTTCAAAAAAAGCAAAAGGAAAAAAAAGTGCAATATGTGATCCTGGCTTTCACAATAATTGAAAAATTTATCTATGATGTGATCAGAACATTTGAAAAACAAAAAGAAAAGACAACTTTTGTAATATTTACGATGCTTGAAACCGTATACATTTAATCCCTGAGTTATGCGACCATTGTCCAGGTGACAGGTAGCCAGGAGTCTGTTTCTGTAGCAACGTGATATTTTCCCTCAAAAGGGAATGTAGGAAAGGCAGCCGGACGAAAATGAGGACAGAGCTGTGGTATGACTGATTTGGTCAACCCTATGACGATGGTAGAAAATGCCTCAGGGCATGCCCTGTGTTCTGAGCTCCAGCTTCCTTCCCTCTTTTGGACTGCATGATACTGTGGCTGAGAGTCGGCTGCAACCAAAACTGGAATGTTCAAATTCCCAAAAGTTAGCTGATGAGTTCTTCTTAGATAAGGTGGTTTTATGTTCTTCAAGCATCTAGAGGGTACCTGGCTTACAGTATCCTTGTGTATCTTTCTGCTGAAGTGTCCTTGAGCAAGACAATTAAACCTTGTCAGCTAAAGAAAGCTATGTGGTAGCTGATGATAAAGCTTTTGTAATGTAAAATAATACATTATTAATTATTAAAATTAACTAAACCAGTTCCCAGAATTCCAGCGTTCAGTAAGCTATTATCCAACATCTACCCTCCATCCTCTACCGCACTGTGGGTCAGCACACGCTTGTCTTGTTGTTGTGTCATCTTGGTTTGTGGTCATGTTCAGACAACAGCAGGTTGTTGAGTTTGATGACAATGTTGGCAAAGTCAGTGAGCTCCACAAAGTCAGAGGTGATGATGTTGACCCCGTCCACCCCGGGCCTCTGAGCCTCAACCCAGGACATGATGGTTGGTAGGTTTCTAGAGCCACAAGAGAAGAAAGACTGAATTAGAAGGCAAAAAATTACACCAATTTTTGTTACACCTAACATCTTGTCACTTGAATTTCAATTGAGACTGATTCCCTGACCTTGCAAACATATTCAAAGCATCTAGTGCCAAGTTTCTGTCTCTGTAAGGTTTATAGTTATGGCTATTACGTTGCCAAGCTCTAATCTGTTGTTTCTTGGCTGAATGTCTATCTGCCAACCAAATTTCATGAAACGCTGTTGAT
Source organism: Dicentrarchus labrax (assembly GCF_905237075.1). Lineage (NCBI taxonomy): Eukaryota > Metazoa > Chordata > Actinopteri > Moronidae > Dicentrarchus > Dicentrarchus labrax. Next base: position 9,819,789 of record NW_026136709.1, on the reverse strand, counting down.
AAGGTTTAGAGATACAGTATCTGGATGGGCCAGGAGAAAAGGGACCTGATGGAAAAAAGTTACAGGGAGTGATGTTTGTGTCTGTCAGTCAGTGAGAGACTACTTTGCCACTATTGTCTCGAAATCATTGCTTTGCATTCACACATATTCTGTTTTGGTTCTTGGCACAGACACACTCACACACACACACACACGCCATGACTCTGTAGCTGTATCACTTCTAACACCCTTAAATTCTCCACTAGGTTTGAGCCGACAGCAGAACAAAACCAGGAAGTCTGTTGTTTATCCAGCGGTGATAAACAATCCCATTTCCTCGGAAGTGCAAAATTAGGCCACCTCCTGTCTCGCCAGAGAGTCCGTTCAGGAGTTTTATACACCAGCGTCAGTGGCTGTTTCTCTCACATGTAAGGGTATGGTGGGTATGTATTCTAAGTCAGGATTTCCACTGTCATTTCCACTTAGATCTTGGGCTCAGCGAGCTAGACGACCGCTAAAGTTTGAGCAAATAATTTAGTCCTTGCTAGGGAAGTAAGATCTCTTATCTGAGTGAAGAAATATGTTCCTCTATAGTTGGGATATGGATCAAGAGGGTTAAAGCTAATCCTTAGTGAAATGAACCAGTGAAGTGAATATTGTAACATAGAAGCCAAACATCAAGAAGCATGCTTAGACTGAGTTATTTTTTTCTATAGATGTAATCAATCTCTTATGTTCTACGGAAATAAAAGACACATCCACTCCATTTTGCAACTACACCACATCCTCATAGAGGATGGGAGAATGCGCTCTTGGAAGCATAATTTTTGTTACTGATTTGTGGCCTTTTTTGCCAGATGTAGTTTAAAGGGAGGCAATGGACAGATAAGCCAACAGAATATATACTTTTATACTGAGTAAACCGAGCAGTCTGATGTGTGTAGAAGTGTCTGAGGTAATGCTGTAGCAGCCTGGTGTTATCGGATTTAATCAAGGTAAACACGGTGAGCGGTCATGCATAATGGCCCTGTGCTCTGGCATGGCACTTTTTTAAATCAAAGGCTTCTGATTTATCAACATGCCTGTCCTGCTGCCTTCAAATGGTTGCATGGATTTAAAACAGCAATGGACAACACATACTCTAAGAATCACTCCTATTAATTTGTAATGTGAGAATGCAGACTGCTTTATCTGGGTTCCTGTATTAATCACATTAAATGTTCAGTTTTGATGTCAATTTTTTTTTTTTTTAAAACATTATGCTGTTATGCATTCTGTGCTGACACAAAGACAGGGCTTTTTCTATTTTCCCTTTTCAAAACTGGCAAACCTCTTTGTTGCAGAAATTTGCAGAATTTAGCCTACTGTACTGCCCTCTACTGGCCACAGAATAAAGTAAATACATGGAGTTGAGCCTAAGACAAGAGGACAAGGTTCAAAGACGCAGGAGCACATACATGCTCACACACTTGGACTGGATTCCTAATTCTCATATTTAAAACTGATGAAACTAAACTACAGAAGAAGTTGACACACTAACTAACATATATACACACATCCACAATATTCCACCACACCCTCCTCAGTCACAACCTGCTAAAACCCCCCAAACCATGTCACTGACCTCTCCACCAGGTAGTTACGTAGCCCCCAGACCAGGCCCTTGGCCACAGTGTTAGGCCTGGGTGTGAGAATGGCCTGAGACACGTGGAAGGAGCCCTGCTTGGCTCTTTCATTCAGTGTTGTTTCCAGGAACTAGACAGGAGAGTGTCAGACACTAACAGTCTAATAAATCAAATAACTCAAAACAACTAAAATCTAAATCATCCCTTAATGTGAAACTTCTGGAGACATGGCTTGTATAATTGGATGAGTATGTGGAGTAGGCGTGTTTGAGTTTTGTACAGAAAGAGGAAGATGAACAGAACAATAGTGAAAGGACGGAGAGGATGCAGGGAGAGGGTTGTTCACTGATATGTTGGTAATAGACCATACATAAAGAGCGCTAGTAATACAACATTTGTTGTAAGAGACTGAAACGTAGAGCTGAAGAACAGGGTTAAATGTACTATTAAACAAAATTACAAACATCAGAAAGTCAAAGATATTATAAACTGCTGAATCTTGCTGAAATAGTGAATCACAGATATCTGTATTGATTTTCCAGTGAATGAGATGAAAGCAGAATGTATGGGGAGCTTTCCTGCTGGTGAGTTGTTATCACTGCCAGGGTTTGAATGTTGTTTTCTGACCTGTATAAGCTTGCTGGGTTCAGTGGTGTTTGCCCAGGGAGCAGGGATCTTGTTGCCAGGCCACATGACAGGGATACTCTGAGCTGTTGGATGATGGTAGAACACAATCACCTGAGGAAAAAATAAATTGAGAGACAGTTAGAAGATATGTTTGAAAGACTGCACGGCCGGGGCCGGACAGTAAATTACGTGAATGTGCTACCTAATATACAGTAACATCAGGTAACACTCAGATAGCCCATGTTGATACTAATTATCAGGTAATGGAAATTATTTGAATTAGTTGTCATCTTCTGCATATACACTAAATAGCTCTGACATGACCATATTGCCAACTTTAACCCAAAAACTTATAGTAACATTTTGCCTACTTTTCCTGTATTGTATAATTGGAAACAGACTATTTAGCTGCACATTGTATGCACTTAATAGAAAACTCACCTGCAGCAGTGCTGAATATCCCAATAAAATAGGTATTTTAATTCATTACTTTAGTTTAAAGTCATAAAAACACATTTTGGCTAGTCTACTGTTTACCACAGTCTTTTAGCTCTCTCTCTCTCTCTCTCTCTCTCTCTCTCTCTCTCTCTCTCTCTCTCCTTCTCCTTTGCCAACTAAGCCAGCCACAGATTAGGGTCAGGAGCAGGAATTCAACTGATAGTATTTGAGTGAGACACAGACACGCACCTAGAATCACGCAGATATAACACTAAGATGCGTGTGTACATGGTGCTTCTCGTGTCTACAAGGAAGTATGTTTATATACATAAAAGGAGGAGGATGAAAAAATGAAGACGGTGTGAGATGATAAAACTACAGGAACGATTACGATCGATGTAAAAGAAGCACAGGCAGGAGGATTTAGCAAGGAGAAAGTGTAGGAAAGCCAAAAAAGACAAAGAGAAATAGAAAGAAAGTGTGAAGAGGACAGGATAAAAGCTAAATACCATGAAAGTAGGAAGGTGGGTTGGATGGTGGAACGAGTGTTAATGGGATGACGCTCACAACTAATTCCTGTCCAGGAGAGTCACAGGAAGCAGGGATTACCTGACCACCGAGGTTAAGTGGGCTATCCAATAAACACACACCTGCATACAGCCTTTACTTAGCCTTTACCTAGATGCTAACTATCTCCAACAAAGTCTAACAAATTCAGATGGAAAGAAATAAAAACTGCTTTCTAAGGTGTGATTAATAAGCTGTGGTTTCACCTGGTATTTCTTCTCCCATAGGAAGTCCAGAGTGATGACCTCCACTGCAGAGTTGTTACAAAGCTTGCTGCCAAACACTTCCTGGAGCATGGTGATGAGGTACACATGATGCTCTGCGTCCATTGCATAGTAGTGGTTGAAGTCTAAAAACACTACCTAAATCAATGTGACACAAAAATCAGTCAGTTAGTAGGCTACATCCATCTATCTATCTATCTATGGTCATGCTGATATATCGGTGCTTTAAAGAAATCATAAAAAAATATATTAAAAGTACTTCTCACCTCTTTCCTGTGTCTGCTTAAGAAGGAGTTAATTTCTAACAAGCCATCCTTCACCTTTGGGAGATAACAGAGTGAAAGGTTGGTAGTCATTTGCTGTATGAAACCTAAAGGTCTATTGGTCATGTACGAATGCAAAAGGGCCACTGCTTCCAGTTTTAGTCATAATTTTAGAACCCCAAATGCACAAAACAGCATCACAAAAAAAAAGCTAATGGAAACGTGTCAAATATTAGTTGTACGGGCATAATAATTACAAACTCTTACAGGGCATTGAGTTGTTGTTCCTGCTATAAACCAAGCTTGAATCTATCATTTTACAGCTACAAGTCCATCTCATGACACACTGCAAAACACTGTGACATATAGAGAACAGGCACATGTCAGTTTGACCCACTTGACCCAACAGGGATGTTTACAACTAAACTCACAACCTTTGATCCCTGTTCACGTCACCTCAATCCTACTACGAACAACATCAGCTGGAAACTATAACACAATGTTGGAAGAACAAAATCACTGTTCTTGCTGTTTTATGAGACAAACTATGGGGAGAAACTTTTGAACAAGCTAAAATATATGTATATAAAATATACATTTAAATTTGATCATTTCAGGACTGGAGAATATCTGATCGAGAAAGACAAAGACATTCAGCACTGAATTATAATACTGGCATACCAGAAAATAAGGGCATGCACAGCAGCCACAATGATAAGCATTTAAATGTCAGTAAATATTGAATCCACTGCTCACCTTGTGGCCAAACAGGCCGTGGATGAAGTAGATCTCATTTCCAGGCTCGCCTGGTTTTGAGGAGACCCTGAGATCAAAGTAGCGAATTCCTGCATCCAGCTGCTCTTTAAATGTCAGATTCTAGGAATACAGATATTATATATCACATTATTCATTACATCTGGATACAAAACCCACCACATCTATTCTGTAAAACTTTCTAAATCTGCCCGACATATGTCTTTTTATATGTCATCTGCACGATGCCAAGCTCCCTACATGATGGGTTTGTACATGTCATTGATCCGAACTCAATACCTGGGTCATGGACCACTTCACCATGACTTTCTTGGCTAAGACACTGAACATAGTGGCCAGGTACTTCACATATGCCTTCTGATCGGGCCCCACAGGAGCATGCACATCCACCCAGTAGGTAAAAGAATCATGAGACCCTGGAAGAGAGATGGTGATGATAAATGAAAAGAAAATTTAACAAATAGATAAAGTAATCTAGTCAATAATAAGGATGGAAGAGCAAAGGGCCAGTGGGAAAAGACACACAAAGCCGGTAAAGATAAGGTAGGAGGAAAGGGACAGTAAAAGGATGACCCTAGAGCTCTAAGAATCATAAAGGTGGTATTATTTTTAGCATGGCATAAAATATGACTGTATTACTACATTCCTCTCAGACTTGCAGCTTTGTTGTTATCCTTTCAAAGTTCCCAAAATACCCTAAATCTAGGTGTGATGGGCAGATGAATAGGCAGAGGAGAGCTCAAACATCTTTACGCACGACAGGCTCACCTGGCACAGCGAGGTGTTTGAGAGGCATGGCACTGAGCTTGGAGGGGAGCGAACCCATCCAGTTGGCATTGACATTGCCGATCCCCGCAGGTCGAGTCTTCATGTCAGAAACGGCCTGTCAACAAAACCCCCCCTCAGGAAACCGCTCTCCGGTGCAGACGCAATCCCGGTGACGGATTCCCGTGCGCTCCCAATAGATAAAAACGACTACAGACCATCTTGTAATGTCGTTTTTTAAACGCCCTCCGACTCCCACACTCGATCTGAGTGTGACCCGTTTCCTCGCCCGGTTCCCGGTAGGCTATTGGATGGCGTCGCGGTGCGCTGTGTTCCGACCGGCGAAGCGGGCATCCATTGACAAGACCAGTGGGTGACTAACGACCGTGATAATCCTCTTAGAGCAAAACTACTTGTTATCTCCCCTTCTCCTGCTTCTTGGCTTAACCTGCCTCGTGTGTGCGTGTGAAGACCACCCACTGGACACACGCAAACACTGAGACGCGCTCACAGAAACGCGGCATATTGTTGTCTAACTGTATTTGCTTTGGTGGCTCAGAGACAGCACAAACCTTGACCTGTGGGCTGTGAGGATGAATGCCCATTAATCAGCTCATATGAATCATCTTATCTGTAACCGCCGAGGGGATGGGGATGACTACCTCTAAGTGCTTCTACAGCAGGGCTGACATCAGAACCTGTACAGGTGTTGATGCTTTGGTCTATATATTCTATAATAGCCTATTAATAAATTCATTACTTTTATTGGGGCTGTTAGAAATATAGAAAGATAAACAGATAGATAGATTTTTTAAATCCCCGAAGGGTAATTGGGTCGTTATAGCATCCAGGTACATTAAAATACAATAGAATAAAATACTTGGATAGAAAATATAAAAAAAAGATAAAAAGGTAGGTAAGGTGCAAAGTTTTTAGTTTTTAGTTGCAAGATGGTGGTAATAGTACTGATGACATGATGGTAGTGTTATTGTTAATAACAGTATATAATGATAATATATATAATATGTATAATAATATAATAATATGTATATATAATATGATGACTGAACAGATATACGTGTATACCCGTAGATATTATACATTAATATTGATATAATGTAAACATATCTTGTATCTGTATGCTCTGATTATTAGGCTACTGGCCTATATGATGTGAAATAGTAAATAAACAGCTGGAGTGAAGTAAACTTGTTGAGATTTCTGTGTGTGTTCGCGTCTGTGTCCATATGAAAAGCCCCCCAGCTCTACAGCTCCATCTATTGGTGCAGCGCCTGAACTGCCACTGTGTCCAGAGAGGCGGTGAAGTGAGGAGCTCACACTCATTCTCACTCAGCATTATAATGTTGTGGACAGCTAGAGAGACACACGCCTCCTTTGGCAGACATCTTTCAGTTTAAGCAGCTATGTTTAGGACCACATTATTGACCTTTCTCATTTTGGGTGTGAAACTTTACGCATAAATATCACACAGCTTTTCACTTTGTGCAGTTCGAATCCCTCTGTCAGCCTATTGAGGGTTTGGAGGTTATGGGAACATATTTAGGCTACTACATGGAACAGGAATATTACTACTAGCAATGCAGTTTAAAATTAACAAAAAATTCAACCTCAATTTGTCGAAGTGAAAGCTTTACACTTCCGCAGTCCCATCAAGCACTGCGCCCTCATAAGCCACTTGTCACCTGGCAACCTAAACAAGCGTCGCGTTTGTGTGTACGTTTCCATGGGGAGTTTGTCACGCGCATTCGCACGCGCGCCTTGTCGTAAGAGCTCGGTTTAGATACTACGTGAGTTTTATCTGGAGAAACGTCGCGCTATCAGCGGGCCCAGACAAAGGAAACCGCAGGAGAGCAACTACACCCCATAATGGTGAGTTTTAAACCGCAAGAACATGAAGAAAAAGGGGGGAAATAGAGGCCAAAACAAAGATGGTTGAGGAACTGAACTGTCAAAACGTGACATGTCAACAGCAAATGTTTCTCTATGCTTTCTCTTTTTCCGATAAACGACACTGTGTATTTTACTGAAGTTTAGCTGGTTAGGCCAGAATGTATAAGACGGTAGAGTTAGCCTACTAATGGGAAACAAAGCAGTAATTTATTTGACCAACTAATCACATTTAGAAGATCAAATTGAATTTACTCTGTTTATTTTCCACTGTCAGGTTAGTGTCCACGTGTGCTTTCAATATAATTGACCTTGAATAGCTTCCTAATGTCATGTAGCCTGGCTACATCTTAATTCCCTTTAAATCCCTCCACAACAGATTGCCATATGTGAAAGCCGAGTGCAGGCCTGCAGTCTGCTGGCTGGCCTCTCCACTTGTGCTATTGCTTATTGTTTCAGTGAGACTCAGGATATCATGCAGGGTTTTGTTTAGAGAAATCATGCATACTTTGCAGTGGAAAAAAAAAAGATACGTTGAGAAGGCTGTATACAGTGTGCAAAAAGGATGGCAAATCTTTAAACATTTGCATATTTGTAATTGCACTGATGATTCATTCATTATATCTGGAGTCACAGAGCTAAATCCAGTTTGGACGTTCTCTTTGGATCCGAGTTCCTGGCCCCATTCAATGAAATAAACACTAATCTCATTTTGTTCAGCTAGCCTTGGCTTACCTGCAACATAATTTCCTTTAATCTAAATACAGGAAGACAGTAGACCTACTCAATGAGATTCTACTTACCACACTTAACTAAAGTTTCATGAAAATAGCTCACAGATAGAATTTAAATCCTTACACCCTCTTCCTTCAACATGATTATTATTTCTTAGATCAGTTGTTTTTTGGCAACCAACACAGCCATTAACTTTTGTTTATACAAAAAACAAACAAACCGAGTTTTCCTTGACATTTAATTGCCCTTATTGTCAGACATACTGTTTTATTGGCAGTGTTAAATGCTTTGCTCAAAAGAAACTTTATGTGAGTTGATGAAGAAAGGAACAGCATCTTCTTTGTCCGTTTCCCACTTTTGTAATCTTTCACCATCAGAAACAGTTGTATATAGTATTTATGATTTATGTGTACACTTTTTGGGGCTTTTTTGGCCAAGACTTTCTCCGGGTTTTCTATTTGAGAAACTGAACATGTACCAGATAACCCAGCATTAATCCTCCATGCAAAAGGATAAACTAGGCTTAAAAGGTTTTAGGGAGGCTACTCAGTTTATTGTCTTTAAGGTGTTACACTTGAGGCCTATGTGAGAATATATATGTGGAGATGATACAATTGCAATAAAGTAAGGAAAACATTTAGGAGAGAATGTTGCAACCTACAACAGAACCGAGGACAGCTATGCATTTTTTACCATTTTTTGCATCTATCTTTTTTTTTTTTAAAGTCCTTAGGCAGAATATAAAACATAACGTGTGATCACTGTGGCCCGTGGCGCTAGTCAAATCCTCTTGCCAGGCAGGGTGCTTGGGGAAGGTAGTGGATGCCGGTAAGCATGATGGTGATGTAACATCCTATTTACATCCCTGTTGGCCTAATCTGCCTAGGGCTGGCTGTGTCATCTCCCTTGGGTGGTCATGTTGGAAGCCTCCTGCTAGTGAGACACACACCTTATCCTCCTCACTGAGGGAAAAATAAGAAATGGTCCTCGCTTTTCTTTGTCCTCAGATCTCTTAGAAATCCTGTTTTGTTGGGATTTACAGGAGTGGGTAAAGCTTCTAACTGTTGTGCAGTTTATTGTATTTGTAGCTGATTGTGTCTGCTGCTCATGATGTGTATTTATTTTCTGTCACTTAAGGATTGCAGAGGCAGAGTGTCGACTGCTGGCTGACCTGCACCACTGGGATCCAACCTTTCTAACAATGGATCGGTTACAGCAAGATGAGTTTTGAACCTCAAGAATTGGTGATCATCGTCACATGCCGGCCAACTGAAAGTCCTTCCTCCTTGGAAAAGAACAACTGAGCTCTTCTGGAGAAGAGGCAGGTGAAACAAAGACATTCCTTCAGCAGAAGAGGACAGGAAACAGGAAAGACATTTTATCAATGAATCAGCGCTGCGTTTCCACAACTTGTTTTAAGAATAAGGAAAGTTAACAAGCTGATGAAACCGTCTTGAGAGATGATGAATCGCTACACCACCCTAAAGCAGCTGGGTGATGGCACCTATGGCAGTGTGCTGATGGGCAGAAGCAACGAGTCTGGAGAACTGGTGGCAATCAAGAGGTGAAAATGTTGATCATTATTTTAATATTTTAGTCTTAAAGATTGAAATATTGTCTCTCTTTGGTAGAGCATGACAATATATTGATATAATATTAATATTGTAAGAGTTTGGTTGTTTTATTAATGCATTATAGTTGATATTTTGTCTTTCTCCAGTTTTTAAGGCTATTTAACATCATAGTGAATTTATACAATTCAGCAAACCTACAGTATTGACTATTCTAGTTAAGTGGAATGAGGCTTAGTACAAAGTCCATATTATGTAGGCCTACCCATATCTTACATTGATTATTGTTTAAAATCATCCACAAAATAAGCAAGTAATTGATCACTGTAAATCCAAATATATTGTATATTTCAAGGTCAGCTAATGTCTCCCCAGTGTTTTACAAAGCAGAAGTACTTAATGAATTATATGTCATTATAAAAGAAATATAAAGTGAAGTCTAGGACTAAGAGCTACTGGTTTCCTGCTATCACCAGGACAAACAAACTAGCTTACATGCCTTTGTTTCGGCAGCATGGCAGCAAGATTCAATAATAAATGAGGAACTGGGGAGATGCGTCCACTGGTTGATCATTTGGTTACCATGCAAGACAATACGTGTGGTGACGGTGAAAGGGAGTGAAAGTAGAGGGAGTGTGTCAGGTTTCTGACATTGTGGAAGGGACGACCGAAACTGGCTGATGCCCAGAGAGCTGAAAAAGATATCTACACGTTCTGTAACTCTTACATAACTCCAGTGGGAGGGAGAAGTAACGCTGATCAGAGAAGAAAAGCTATCATAAAGGTGTCATGTATACCAGCTGATATGCGGTTTCAGTGTACATAGCAAAACACACTGCGATGAAACTGACGACTTCATACATCAGCTGAGTCAAGTGTGTTTTTTACGCCTAATTAACATAGAAAGCTAGCAATGGTAAAGCCTATACAGTTTACAATCCCTTAACAATCTACAGCTTTTGCTAGTTTTCTTCTTGAAATAAAATGAGCTGTAATTAGGTACGCCTCACAAATGCTGAATTATTGATGGAGAGTGGCGACGCACAAAGGAATATTGTAAAGATAGTGACTTTCCTGTACGCCTGGTGTAATTAATACAGCCTGCAAATGTGTTGTCTTCTATTCTTCAATTGATGCATGTCCGATCTGTACTCCAAATGAATGTCTGGTTTTATCCTTCTTTCACAGAATGAAGAGGAAGTTTTATTCATGGGAAGAATGTATGAACCTAAGGGAGGTGAAGGTACGGATGGTGATACTTTGGGCCGGTTATGGGATGCCGTATAACAGCAGTACTTCCAGTCATTGGCAACAGCAGGCATGAGATGAAAATAAATGAAAAGTTTACTTGGGAAGATATTGCTGTGTGATATAATAATAATAATGCAATAATAATAATGCACAGCAGCTCCTTGAACTCTGTTGCCAGTTACAGTTGCCTAAGAAGCTATATAACACATATTTAAAATGTCACACCAACGTTAGAATCAGGAACAGTAATTCAAGTGTTTGACAGTATTCCTACTCCCTTAAATTTTCTGATTCATAATTATAAACATTTAATATCATTGTTGAACAAATCTGATATCTCAGATTATCTATATTATTATATATTATATATTATTTTTATTATACAGGTGTAATTGCACGTACATAAAGCTGTTATTACATTACATGAGTGCCCGTATTCTTGTCTTTTCACACCAGTCATTGAAGAAGCTGAACCATGCAAATGTGGTAAAACTGAAGGAGGTAATCAGAGAGAACGATCACCTATACTTTGTCTTTGAGTATATGAAGGAAAATCTCTACCAGCTTATGAAGGACAGGTAAGAACAGAATGCTTTACAGTGTAATACAATACAAGGTGTATAACACAGTGGTCTAGTTTGATGCCATTACTGTAACACAAAGTTTTCCAAACCTTAGCATCTGGTCAGGAGCTTCGTCTCTGGATCACAAGCCTGAAACATGGCCAAATTATATACTTAGGGTGTGATGTAATTTGAATGATCTGATGTAATTTAAATGGCCTTCTCTGGGGAAGGCTCTGATGGTTTTGCTAGTTTGGAAACCCATGTGTCTCCACTGCACTTGCACACAAGTCAAGCCCTTGATGATTTACAGTCAGTTCAGTGGTTAAATGTATACTTTTATAAATGCTCTGTTTTACCAGCTAGTGTATGTGTACAAAGACAAACATAATGATGTTTCTGTAATGTTGGTTACATTAGTAGGTTCATGAGAATTCTGTCAATTTTATGTTTACAGAAGAAAATTGTTCCCTGAATCAGTGATAAGAAACATAAGCTTTCAGATTTTACAAGGCCTGTCATTTATGCACAAACATGGTAGGTGTACGCTGTTCCCTTCATGCCTTTCAAATGCATGAGAGTGGTTACATACTGCAAGATTCATTGAATAGTTATACAATGAGAAAAGTATAAAACGAAGTATGAGATATTGCCACCAAAGACCTGAATTGTCAAATTGGTGATATATTAATTGATCAGAATCTTGTAGTTTGTGAACCTTTCATAACTGCCCTTATCTAACTCATTGGTCTGCATTTCTATAATTCATGGTTGTGGGAATGCATCATATGTAGTGTTGGCAGTTTTAAAACTCTTTTCTTTCTATTAACTGCTTTCTTTCATTTCTCTTCCCCCTCATTCTTTCCTTTTCGGTCTCTTTGCTCTGCTGTTAGAGAGAATAAGATGTTCTCAGAGAATGAAATTAGGAACATCATGTTTCAAGTGCTTTCTGGGTTGGTTTTTGTACATAAGCATGGTAAGAGGTTTCTTCACTCTGTCCTTCTTTACCTTACCTGTTTACCTGCTTAAGTAGCACAACCTTTCAGTTGTTGGTGTGAGTGTGTTTGATATTGTAACAAGTCTTGTAATTTAGAACACCACAAGCCTATTAGCTCTGTTTATTTATAGATATATTTAACAGAGCTAGGTCATAGTACATTTTATAATAGCATCAAACATTTTAGTTCCTTTAGGTATACTTGTTTTCTCAGCAAAGACGTTTCACTTTCATTTCGCTAAGAACAAAACTAAACAAGGTCTCTGTCCAGGTCTCTTCATGCTTAGAATTTGGCTCATGTAATAACTGTGTCTACAAATTGCCCTCATATGCAACTACTTTTCATTAGCGAAATACATTTCTAGGGAAATACAATGCCCCCTGTATTACTTAATACTGTCAATACTATTAATGTTAATACTGTAACTGCTAAATGCACTGCCAAAGTGTTTACTTAGATACATTCCCTTTAAATCTGCATGTGGTAACTGAATTACTGAACATATAGGATTAGGTAACTAAAACAGCTTTGCTAAGATTAGAAAAACAATGTGGCCATGGTTAAATAATGAACATGATGAAAGTATGTAGAATACTTAGTCCTTAAATACACTGACCTTCAAACCTGTGCCACCACTGAGGAAGGCAAATATGCATCCATTCACTAGCTCCTCAGTGTTCCTTTTCTTGTGGTATCTGAATATTGTGTTATCTGAAATTTATTTAAATAATATCCCCAATGATATGATGGAGAAAATTAGTTTATTATATAAAAATAACTAGTACATAGGGAAGCCAGGAGCAGTGTTCTTCTCTCTCTGTGGTGCAAAGCATCTTAAATGTGCTCCATGCTGAACAGGATTTCCACTTCATTTCAATGGCTTTCCACCAAATCCCTTCCTATTATTGTGATTGCAAAGCAGAGAGCGCTCAGCGCCCATTTTTGGTTTGACCTGGTCAGGAACTGAGTCTGTAACCTCAACTACAAGGGCAGGCATTCAGTGCCACTAGAGGGTATCTGAATTTTGCACATTTGAACTGAATAAAAAATACTAATGTAGAGGGGTTGCATATGATTGCAATTTTGGCATTTTTCTAATCGTCGTTTTTAATGGCATTTGCCCTATACACAGTGGCTCAACTTGATATTTCTGCAGGATTCTTTCATCGAGACATGAAGCCAGAGAATCTGCTGTGCATGGGTCCAGAACTGGTCAAAATTGCAGATTTTGGACTGGCCAGAGAGATCCGGTCCAAACCTCCCTACACAGACTATGTATCAACTAGATGGTGAGAGTACTGTCCAGGCATCAACAGCCATCTAAAACACAGAAGAAAGCCTATGCATCAATTACAGTGTGCAAGGCTGCTTCTAAGGTCAAGCACAACAGATATGTAAAAGTCACATTGTGAGAATTCTCCTGGTTTTATGAAGCTATGAAGTTGTGGAGTTGTTGGCTGGTTCATCAAGTATGTTCTCTGTCCAGGTACCGGGCTCCAGAGGTTCTGCTCAGGTCGTCTACCTACAGCTCTCCTATTGACCTGTGGGCTGTGGGCTGCATCATGGCTGAACTCTATACTCTCAGGCCTCTTTTCCCTGGGAACAGTGAAGTGGATGAGATCTTTAAGATCTGCCAAGTTCTTGGCACCGTCAAAAAGGTGAGAATTTACCTTTATTCAGGGTTTTAATTGTAATTACCAAAAAATGTCTTGCTGCTGAAATTAATTGAAATTTGTTTACTATATAAAAATAAGCAGTACATAAGTAGGCCAGGAGCAGTGTTCTTCTCTCTGTGTGGTGCAAAGCATCTTAAATGTGCTCCATGCTGAACAGGATTCCCACCTCATTCTAATGGCTTTCCACCACATCACTTCCTATTAGTGTGATTGCTAAGCAGAGAGCACTCAGAGCCCATTTTTGCTTTAACCTGGTCTGGAACTGAGTTTGTGACCTCAACTACAAGGGCAGGCATTCAGTGCCACTAGAGGGGAAACTTCTCAAGAAGGATTATTAACTGCATCAAAGCAATGGTTGGTGCTGACCAGATGTGTTTAAGTGGTGTTGGATTTCATCTACATTGTTATACATCATCTACATACAGGCATACACTATGTTATGAACCCTCACAGGCTAAATGGTGCTCAAATTGCCATAAAACCTGGTTGCAGTCTCTCACATCACCCACCATTTTTCTCATATGATTCTAATGCTTTACTCAGATAGCCACAGACAGTGTCAAATAAATTTTGTCCACACTGAAACAATCTTTGAGGGTCCCATGTGATGACGTTAACAACTAAATCTGTAAACACCCTATTTTTATGAAGATGATAATGAATAACCATTTGTCTCTTCCCTTAGACGGATTGGCCAGAGGGCTACCAACTAGCTGCTGCTATGAACTTTCGCTTCCCCCAGTGTGTGCCGACCCATCTAAAGACCCTCATCCCAAATGCCAGCAATGAGGCTATTGCCCTGATGAAGGACCTGCTCCAGTGGGACCCCAAAAAAAGACCCACTGCTGTACAGGTGAGCAAAGCTGAGCTTTACAGTTGTCTCTAAAGGTCTGGTAACAGTAAGCAGTCATGGCTTTAATTGTTTTTCATGTTTTTAACTTGTACATCATGAAGAGCACTCTGGCTTTTCTGGACTTTAAAGATATATTTGGACACACCTAAAAAACACACCTGTCCTCAGAGACACAATTTCTGTGACAGTGCAACACTCACCACTATGTGCAGATTATCTGTAGGTCCAATACTGAGATTGCATTAGCATCCTAATCCCTGTCATTTTTAGTAGTGCTTAAGCCATTCCCTCTGCGACTGCTAAATGTTCTACCTTTGCTGGTGTGCTCTGTTTCACATGGACAACATGTGGTCATCACGTAGTTAAATACAATTTACACTCCAGTGAGACAGCAGAACTGAACCCTGTGGGGCCTGAGTAGGAAACATCTTTCCAGTGGGGGTGACGATGCTTTTCCATTCTCTGCTGACAACGCTCCCAGGTGTAGGATGCTCGTCAAGTTTTAGCCCATTCTAAGAAAGCAATTTGGATTATTTTAAATGTACTCAGCAAAGTTGTTTGCATGGAATAAAAAACAAAGGTGTGAGCGTGAAGGTTTTTATGTGCAGGGTTTCAAGTCTTTGACTCAAGTGTTATGGAGTACAGAAATGTGAAGAAATCTTCATTGTAGCAGAAAACAATGATTGCAGAACATCTACATTACAGAATAACAATCTGTATTCCTTTCCCCTCTTGTTCTAGTCCTTGCGTTACCCGTACTTCCAGGTAGGCCAGATCTTAGGACCTCGTCCTCAGAGCCAGGAGGTCAAGAAGGTCCAGGCCAGGCCACTCGCCCAGAAGCAGGCCTCGGAGCACAAGACTGATCCCCAGCAGTCTTCTTCTGAGTCCAAGGCCTCCACATCCTCCTCCAGAAACCAACAGCAGCAGGAACATCATCAGCCTCTTCAGCAGATCCCCCTTCCCCAAACAGAGAGTAAATCAGCAGGCCTCAGCCATGCAGTGAGTGTCTTTGTGCAAATCAGAACCTTATTTATTGTATTTTGTGTTCAATATAATGAAAAAATGAAAGCACCTAAGATTATGCAGATTCATAGGCTATTTTTGGATTTCCCAGAATACTAATACATAAAGGAGTCCTTCCGGCCCCTGTCTTTGCATATTAGACTCCTCCTAAAAGGAGAAAGCTTTGTAGTACAATGAAAGTAGCAGAGAGCTGGAGTTAGTAAGACTGATTTTATCAATTAGAACATGACTGTTTATGTGCCTATTGTATTTTCTTCCTCTGCAGAAAGCAGCCTCGCTGGGCAGTGAGAACACCGTCGGTGGTGGTGGGATGGGGGCGGTGAAGAGTGGCCGTCGTCGCTGGGGCCAGACTGTGGCCAAGACCTCGGACAGCTGGGAGGAATTTGACCCATCAGAAACTGCTGCCTCCAACTCCAAGAAACCTAGTCTGGGGAACACGGAGGAGGAGGGGAACCCTAAGGAGCACCGCCCACAGTGAGTGGCAAAAATTTAAGAACTGTCAGTCAGGTTTTCACTGCATTGCGAGAAATGTGTGTTAAATTTGGATGTCTCATGCATCACAGAATGGTAGCAGGTTATCTTAGCTGTGAAGCATTCTTCAGTCTTTATCAATCTGTCTCAATAATTCAGTCTGTTTTTAAATGCATAGCACCCATAGGACTAGGACTCAAATTCAAGACTTAATGTGAAAGTTAGATTACTTTTTGGGCACAGACCTTCAGTTGTCTGTGTTTTTTCTGTTTTCAGGCCCAAGGAGCAGAAACCGCTGTATTCCTTCAGCACAGTTACTAAGTTACCTAACAATGTTAAGATTGGCCAAATGGACTCCAATCTCCCAGGATCTGCTGCACGACAGCACTATCTGAGCCAGTCACGGTACTTGCCAGGTGAGACTGCATGACCAACAGCAAACAGGGTCATCTTTGTCATTGGTCACCATAACGTAGTGTTGTACAAACAATTTTTCCATTCTCTTTATGGTTTTGCATCATTTCCCCTCTTAAACTTGCCAGGAAATGTATTCATGAGCTTTGTTGTATCTGTGTCAGGTGACTTGTTGTCAAGCATGACTGCTAGTATATCGAATTACCTTTTGAAAAGTAGCCTAGGTAAAAAATGTCCTGTTTTCAGAAGTCCTTAATGACAATTACTTTCTCAAGAAAACCTCAAACTCATCAGCTGGTCTACTTATGCAAATGTCAATAATTTACTAAAAATCAGGCTTACATGGAATCAGCTGACAGGTGCCCTTTTTATGGCTCCCCAGTTTCTCTTTGTCTCAGATGTCCTGTGATTGTGTGATGAAGGGCCTTGTTGCTATTTTCAGATTCCCTGTAGTGATTTGTAATGCAAACATTATGGTGACTGACTCCACTCAATAAATCTAACACATATAAGGAGCATCATCCTCATATCAAGTAAAAATAATAAGGCATCATTGCATTCATTTGGAGCCACCTGATCAGCCAGTATCATAGAAATGCAACATGGTGATTTTAGTAGTTTGATTAATTATCACACATTTTTCTTTTGCTTAAAGGGTTGATTGGCAAGAATCAGACAACTGGAGATAAGGAGTTGAGTGGTATGACGCTGCGGGACCTGTGGGAGAACTCCTCAAACTCTGTAAACAAACCACTTGCTCCTATTGGAGGAGGATTATCTGTCACCAGAGCCAACGCAGGTGAGGACTGATGTAGAGGTGTTAAGAGGCTTGATGGAGCATGCAGTGGACGGTGCTCGGGTTTCCAGATTTCACTAACATGTTACGGAAATCATATTGAACAAAACAACTGTGTTTACAGTGTGTACAGGACCCATAATGTAGACAGAAAGTGAATGACTTGTGTTCCAGGATATTCATTAAAATGCTTGCTGAGGTTTTCCCTGATTATTGGCGTATTAGAAGTAGCATCAAAAAACTATTTTGTCACAAAAAACCAAAGAAGAAATTAATTTTAATGCAAGTATCCTGTTACATTTACTAGTCTTTGTGTCCTTATTCTTTAGTGAATATTCCCCTCTTTGTCAATATTTATTTTACCCCTTACCTGAGCAAAAATATTACAACATAATAGCATATTGTACCCACTGTGGACATTGTGAACCTCACATAAAATATGCAGAGAAATCTTTCTAAATCTATAACTGAGCTAACAAATTTTTTTTGGCTACAAAATTAGGCAATAAATCTACTTACCCAGACATATAAAGAGATATAAATAATGACTACAGTGTGCCAGGCAGTGGAAACCTGGCGACTGTCAGTGTCACCTACTGTTACATAATATGATCTGTCCTCTTTGTTACACAAAGGCTGTAAATGCTAATGATGCAGCTAATGTCTCCTGATCAGTAGTTATGGGGCCATTGACCAAAGCCTTGTTAGGAGTGAGTCTAAGCGTCTGCGGCCTCTATAAATCATATTTGTCATGTAGACAGACACACAATATGGGCCCCCGCTGTGCTCCCTCCTTCCCTCTCTTCTCCTGTGTCTTTGTTTCACCTTGTCTCTCCCTCACTATTGCTTATTCATGAGATTAAGGCTGTCGGTAAGATCAAGTGTTCCCTTAAATGGCCCATCAACTGCACCCCCCTGCTCATTTGTCCCACCTCCCAGCACTCGCTCACTATCACACACGCACACTAACGTTTGTTTTGACACTGCTCACCCATTACTCATGAATATATTTTTTTTTTACTAAAATCAAGGAAAAAGGTATCTTTCTTTTTTGTTTTATCTTTCTGTTACCATAAGCATCTGTGCTAACATATTCTTCTCTCAGTTTTCTCAGTCTTCTTTCTCTCTGATTGCATGCATATCTCCTCCAACTCTACTTTTGGCTGTGTGACTAGAAGAGAATTACTCCAAATCTGTGGATAGCCCACCAGAGAAAACCCTTGTTAAAGAAAGAGTTCTGGAGAAAATCGATCTCTCCAAAGGTATTTAATTGAGATGACGTCACGTGAACTGTTTTGTTGTGTTTTACAGTTGGGAGCAGTGATGTAAATTTAGATATCTCTCCCTTTGTGTAGAAACATTGTAGTTAGTATTGCGGCCAATGCAACAAGCTTCAGGTATTCAGCCAGCGACTTAACATGTGAAAGAAAACGGCTACTAAAAGGCTCTGCAGGAGACAAGGGTACAAATACACAGTTTAACCAGAGAACTAAGAACCCCAGTTGCTAAATAGGTGGTTAAATTGCACTATAACCACAACATCTTCATAAGGGAACAATGAGGCTTTTCACTAATTATACTGATAGCTATCTGTGACCGTTGGTGAAGCAGACCGACGGCGTCGCCAGAGAAGCTGAATGACTTCAAACACTTGATCTTAGTCACTGTTTGGGTCCTCAGTAGCTGCTGCATATGCAGGAGCTACCTCACATGTTCACACAAATAATTAGTATCAGTAAAGTCATCTATTAGGTGTGTTTACTAAAGTTTCACATTATTTGAACTTATATGACATTGACCCATGCTGCCTGGGTACCTGGAGGGTATAACAATAAAGCACATAACTAAATAAAGACCCATGTCTCTCTTTTATTTTAGGGAACTTTGTAAGCACCAAATACAACCTCTCTGGTGCTTATATGCCTTCATTTCAAAAGAAAGAGGTGGGCTCGGTGGGACAGAGAATCCAGCTTGCCCCTTTGGCTGGCCAGCACGCAAGTAAGATTTTATTCCATTTATGTAAAGCTTACAAAATGACTGCTGATACTTTTAGATCAGATTACATCCCCCACCACCTGTTCGTCTAAAATTAACTTAAGTAAATACTGTTTCTACATTCTGTAAGAATGACTGCTCTCTCGTATGGTCGTCCTTATGCCAGTATGCCTGACTATTCCTTCTCTTTTTCTCTATTAATACTTCAATCAAAACTCTCACTCATTATGACTGTTTCTCCTCTTTCTTCACTCTTTCAGTCAATCTTTCTTCTTCTCCTGATAATAAAAAAGACAAACCAAAATCTGCAAAGGCCAAGCCCATATCCAACTCATCTTTAAGTGAAACTAATGAAGGTATTGCCATTTTCTAGAAGTTTCTATTAGTTCCTTGTGTTCATATTTTTTAGAAGAAAAAGCTGTCCTTCTGTGTTGTTTCCCTTGTCTATTGGTTTTGTTAACTACAATACCTGTACTATATTAATCTCTTTCTTTTAATGCGTTTAAACCACACAATCCTATTCTAAAAATAAATAGGATTGTGTGGTTTAAACGCATGTGATGTGTCTTGCATCACACATAAAAGGGATCTTAATAAAGACAGACACCTGGCTATATGTGTAAATATATATTGGAGATAAACAAACTGGCTTGTTCCTGCAGATTACGAGGGCTGGAAGAGGAGATCAGACCGGACTCAGATGAAGGGGAGCAGCTACTCAGCCCTAGGGAAAACGTCTGGGAATCTCCTGACCAGAGCTCCCGCTGTGCAGCCTGTCCACGGCAGGGTGGACTGGACCTCCAAATATGGTGGAAATCGGTAGTTCAGAAAGAAGGTGGTACAGCTTCTACTGCTTGTTGGACTGCGTTGCCTAGTGGTACACATCTTTGGCTAAGGAATCTAACCCTAAGCAGACTTTTATCCATACTCAAACTTGTTGTAGTAATGTTACAAAAGATGTACGTGACACATCCCAGTCTTTTTAGGAGACATTTTTTATGCCACAATGGCATAGTTTTGTTACCAGAGAGCCTGAGACATGTATGATCTAACTGTAGATGTGCATGGAGTGTATGTTTGGATGACTGTTGCCATGATACTGAACCAAGACTGATACTGTCTGCACGACAATCCCACTGTACTCCTGAAGGATCCAGTGTGAGCCAATTCATTCTACTGTTAGTGTTGGGATATTCTGAGTAGGATTTAAATGTAACATAGCTTTTCATTTTTTTTTTACTCTAGTTTTTATTGTCATGTATTGTTATACTACTGATGACAAAGGATAAACAGACATATTAACGGTTCCTGCAATGCTATATTCCCTCTGCTGTTATTCACCATAGGTGATATGGCTATAAAAGTGATCACTTCAACTTATTCTAGATACCGTAAGACAACTACACACTCTTTGTATTATGCAATGAATTGACTGAACATTTTGTAAACATTTTATACAAATAAAGATATGAAAGTTCATAGTGCATTCATTCAAAAAGGACAAGACAGCCATTTCTATTATATAAACATGGTATTATATTTCATCCTCAAATATACACTTCTTTTTGTTTGTTTGTTTTTTTACAAATCAACATTAATGTTCAACAGTGAATGACATATGCTGAAACGGAAGATGGAGCACACATCAGAATCTTCTATCAGGTCTCCTGGGGTTTCTGGAGCAATGTCACACCAAGCTTTGCCACCATTAGAAGACTGGAACAGGATGATAACATTAGACTCTATGCACAGAGCACTGGGAATTGTATAATAATCTAAACTGAGAAAAATGTGCTGAGATTTTGAGTCACTTTAGAGTATGAGTGATCATCTGGGTTCAACATCCAATCACATTATTATCAAGCTGTTCAGCAGCAATATCTAGAACAAGTATCACCTTAACCTTGAGTCAAAGTTAGTCATCATGACCACATCAGACTAATGCAATGAGTATATTTATTTCTGTAGAGGTAACCACCTCATCTTGTCACGGTCATCTTTAACAGAAATCACCATTACTTAATCTGATATGTGTTTACGCATGCAAAATCAGTCTAGTCACATGAAGGAGATGCATACCTTGCTCCAGCCATCAGGCCAGCTGGCATGAACTTTCTGGATGCATAGAACCTCTTCCCCATGACACCACTCAGCACTCCTGATGTAGCTGGAAGACATTGTGTGGTAGAAAATGTTGACCAAAGAGACACAGAACTGTTCTACTCTAGTTTATCCCGTGCAACACATTCACAGCAAATACAGAACAACACCAACCGAGGGACACCCAAACATTATTGGGCTCATTGGAGATCTGGTAGGCGCCAAAACCTGCAAGGCCACCGAAGAGAAGACCAGCAGCAAGGGAGGGGACGCTGCCTGGAAGAAAGAACACACAGCAGGTCAACACCAGCACCTGACATAAGAACAAGTACACACTGGTGTGTTGTGGCACACAGAAATGGAGACATTTTAGTTTTGTAGTGCATGGAAATTATTGAATGAACATGGATTCTTAAGAAGAGAAAAGATCAGTTAACATGACTGAGGTTATCAGCCAATTTCTACTTATTCTAAAAGGGTTTTGGATAGGCTACATCAGAAATGCAGTGATCTATAAAAGACAGTCACACAAGCAAGCAAACACCACAGCAATATCATTATAATCTCAAAACATAGTGCTTTTTAAAGATTTGAGGAACCACCTTCCACCTCTTTATATATCTAATACAACACATACCTGCTTTCACATAACCAATGACTCCCCCGGATGCGACCAGGGCAGCATATCCATATCCGACCCAATCCACAGACATGTTGAACACCTGTCAGGGGCCACAGCGTGTTAGTGAGCGAACAAACTCAATGTGTACAGTAACTATTCAATTCAGCCGGCTTCCTGTTGGGAACCAGATGTTACTTACAGATGCCCAAATGCTATAACCACCATCTGAATGCTGCAATACAGAGCTGTTATAGACAACTAGCTGAGGCAACAGAATATATAGAAACATTGTAGCATCCGAGGAACGTTCCCGCTTTCACACAGTGCGTCTGTTTTTGGCCAAATATCGTTAGTCTGCGGCCCCACTGAGGGGGTGTGCGTTTGTCTGGCTTAATAGATAAGGCTACTAATATACAGAGCCTTAGCACGAGCACGAGCTAGCATCACTGTTACAACACGCATGCAGTCCACTGAATGCGAAGGTATATCAGTTTATGAAATATAAACATTTCTTTGTAAATGAATTCGAGCTGTAAACGTCTGAGGCTGTCAAATATGGAAACTTTAAACTAAATATAAATACGTACAACCTTGCTCCTTCAGTTTGTCCTCTGTCACTGTCTGCGGCAGCTTGTTCTCCGCCGAGCACAAATTATTGGCACACATAACACGCCGCGGGATGCCCGACGGGAAATGTAGGCGCTTTGCTTGGGAGCGAGGTGCTGCCTTCGTGCGAGGCGGAATTTCAACAAATAATAATAATTATTAATAAACACATAATAATAATAATAATAATAATAATAATAATAATAATAATAATAATAATAATAATAATAATAATAATAATAATAATAATAATGAATGAAACATAAAAGCGTACAAGTTGTCATTTTTTTAAATTAATAGTTAAAAAGCAACAATATGTGCACATTTGCCCCAAATGTAGCCTATATAACAGTGCATTGTGCAACATAACGTTGCCTTCTTCTTGGTTATTGAACGCATCAGCAATTTCAAGCACTTTCAAGCAATCCTGCGTTTAACACATATTAACTGCCCCATGTGGAACAGTTATATATAGGCTACATTATATAATTTATCATTATGTAGTTTATATCTTTAAAACAAATACATTTCATTACTTATGTTTATAAATCGTATATAGATAGATAGATAGATAGATAGATAGATAGATAGATAGATAGATAGATAGATAGATATACTTATATGTTCTGTGTCAGAACATATTAAGAGCAATTTGAAACAATAACATGATGATGATGATTAATTAACATGTTTGACATAATCATTCTATTTGTGTAGCCTATAATTTGACACTGCCACCTCTTAAGACTGATTAGGTGCCCTTGAGCAAAGCTACCCCATCTGTTTCCACAGTGATGTGCATTAGACAACACGCCATTATTTTGAAGTAATTTGCTCTAAGGAATCTCATCTATGAAGGTTTCTGTTGTTTTATATGTCTCCATTAAAAAGGTTTATCTATATTGTGGGAGAGGAGCAAACAGTGCGGAGACTGAACCCATTTTTAAAAAAATATATGAAAAAACATCTTTATTGTCTCATCTGCTGACTCTAGAGTCACGACATAGCAATGAAATTAAAGTATGGGCCTAAATTTACCTAACCCCCCCCCAACTCAAACACCGATGATGGACCTCAAACACCGAGTGGGAGCTGGATTTATTTTTTAAAACCACAAGATGGCGCCACAGGATTAGACTAAATTGTGTTTTAAATCATACCCTAACATCACCAAGCTTTAACTGGACTTATCCCACTGCTATTCCAATTTTGTTTAGCTTTACATTTAGAAGAAAGGTCTGCACAGAGGCCGGATAAAACACACACACACACACACACAACATCACCTCCCACTGCGTCGGGACGTGTGTTTTTTTTAGAATTGCCCTGTGGGGCGATTACCATGAAAATGGGCAGGTTTAGTCTTAGAAGTGTGATTGAAGTTCATGTTCAGGGGCAGGTGGATAAAGGTCAAAACGAGGGCTGTTTAAGTTATGGTCAAGTGATAAACAAACCTGACAATTGCCTGGATTTTGACCCATGTCCATATTTTTTATTTCACTAATTTGCACATGTTCCTTTTGACCACCTGCTTTTTTTTGACTGGCATCGTTGTGGCAGTTTCACTTACTGGAATGCTCACTGCGCGCACATTCTCATTTGGTTTCAATTACCGGCAATATTGTCTTTAATCCACTGGCTGTTCTCCTGAAGCAAGGTGGCGCTAGAATACAAATTATCTTCCTTCGAGAGCAGCGTCTCATACAGTGAGCCTTAAAACCTTCTCCCTCAACAGACCCAAATGTCATGAAAATCACGGTGCTGCATGGGGCGTTTGTACCATGTGTGCTGGTGACGGGATAGTTCCTGTCTTCAGCAGTCAGTCACGTCCAGCTGGTGCGAGTCTGCAGCCAAAAGTCTTTGTTGCAAATCAAACTGGGCATCTTCTGACGATTTTCCAACTTCTCCATTACTTGAGGGGGGGTTAGGGTGAGGAATTAGTCCCTTGACCAGTCAATATTACAAAACTATTACAAAACAACGAGGGAAGGAAGGGGAGATAACAACCCGGGATGTTTCACAACATTTTGGGGACTGAGGAGAGCGCGTAAAATACGCACGAAGATCAATTTGTGTCTCAGCAATGTCCGACCAGTGGCCTACCACACACGCAACACTACCACTAATACATCAAATAATAATAATAATAATAATAATAATAATAATAATAATAATAATAATAATAATAATAATAATAATAATGTATATAAATGGCTGCACAAAGGGCCCGAGGTGCAACCGTTGCCGACGCCTATTAAACATAGCCCGCAGTTTTAGGAAGCGAACGTTGCCGGAGGCCCGGTGCTATGGTGGAAGTGGTTGAAACCAAGCCTTAGACAAACAGGCTGGATATTCAAACGGACCCCGCTCTTGTCTGAGAGGAACCCACTCTCAGACAGCTCTGCTTTAAAACTTACTCCTCCCTTAGTGCACAGAGCCCCAAACAATATTTCTGCCCCCCCCCCAACCCCTCCACACACATACACACCTCCCTCTCTTTTGTCCAGTCCTGGTGAGGTCTGTATAGCTGCAGGTATTGTGTGTGTAGTTAAAATGTGTTCGCCTTTGAAGTCCAACATGAAGGTTTGTTTTAAATATTAACACCAATAAAAAATACAAAATAAAATCTATAGATTCTATGTGGGATTATGCAACTTCAAAAAATAATAAATAAAATAAAAACTATAAAGGTTTTATTGGAGAAAATGCAAAATGAAGAGTATTTTCCCGTAAAAAGTTTGTCCAATATTCTCAGTAGATGCATTAAATATGTTTTGATGTGTGTTTGATGTAGTGAGAGAACCATCCATGCGGCTGTCTGCCAGCGACGTTCATCGTAACTCTGTGCGTCCCGTTTGCAGCCTGCATGTGTGAGTGCTGTCAGAAACCTGAAAGAGGAGAAAGGTTTTTTTGGA
Organism: Dicentrarchus labrax; assembly: GCF_905237075.1. Taxonomy (NCBI): domain Eukaryota; kingdom Metazoa; phylum Chordata; class Actinopteri; family Moronidae; genus Dicentrarchus; species Dicentrarchus labrax. The sequence continues at coordinate 9,794,030 of NW_026136709.1, read as the reverse complement.
ATAAAGCTTTGACCATTATCACCTATGTGAGCGCACGTGTTGCACTCCCCCCCCCCACTCTCTCTCTCTTGTGTGTGTGTGTGTGTGTGTGTGTGTGTGTGTTGGTGGGTGTGTGCGTGTGTGAGACAGAGAGAGGGAGAGCTCATTCGCTCTTGGCCGGAGGGGTCTACATAAGTATGTATTAGAAATAAACAGTGGATAAATAAATAATGAGCCTCACAATAGCAGGGTAGCTTTCTGTGTAGAAGTAATGATGTTGGCAGTTAACCTTCAAGTTTTTAACTTGACACAGTTTCATTTGCAGTGAGAATTCATGTTTTCTAAAAACAGACAAAACAGTGAAGGAAAAAAAAAGAAGTTTAATTGACTCAGGACTAACGGATTTTTGTTTTTCTTTTACTTTTATATCAGTTTAAGATAAACATAATACAATATGTTTTTCCTTTGCTAAATGCACTTTAATTTTATTGCAGTTTTTGTATTTTCTAATAAGCCATCTTAATTATTATTAATATATTTTTGTTTCAAGGAGAGGGTAAAACCACATCACATGTTACCTGGCTTTTAGTGTGCACAATTGTATTACTTTCTATTTTTAAAAAATCGATGTAAATTCACCTAATGCAAATAAACTACCGTTATTACTCTGTACAATATGGATTTTATAGGGTAAAAGCTTAAAAGGACACCTCCCTGCAAATATAATTAATCTTAAATTTAAAAAACAACAACAGTGGCTTTGATTGTACCTCATAGTTTCTTTTAAAAAGAACCTTTCAAACGTTGTAATAAATAATAACAAACTCGTTTAATTGTCATTAGAGACCAAAGTGTGACAGCTTAGGCCTATCCAGCACCCATATAAATATGGCTATTTCACTTTTTCCCAAGTAGTGTCTTTCTCGTCCACACCCGGAGTTGTGCGCATGCGTCACCAGGTGGCCCCACACCGTTTTTATGGCCAGGTGAGGCGATCCGGTCCAGGTAAAAAGTAAAGCTTTACTTTGGGGACCGAAGGCTCAATGAGATAGACACGGCACCAGATCGACCAAAAACCAAAACCAACCAAAGGCAGCAGAAGACAAAGAATGTCAATTATGGGCAAAATGGGGGAATGGCAGGTATGTGGTGCTTTACTTTAAGACAAAGAGACGGCTGTGGAAATCCATGAAAACTGTCAAAGTGTCGACTTGTTGTAGGATGAGGCTGCACAGGCACCGTGAAATCTTTTGTAAAAGGCAGGGTGCAACAGTGCTCCTGTGTTAATCTAGAAGCTTATATGTTTTATCCGACAGGAGATCACGCAAAGGAAGTTAAATATATTTTAGTTTGGGAACTCTCTGTTGCGGTGATGTAGCCTTACATGTCAAATTAACTCCAACCTGAGGACGGGGATCGCATGTTGTTGTCGGTTGACTGCATACGCATTTCAGATACTGGTTTATACAGATACACTGGTATGTACAGATGTGCAGATGTGTTTGATCATACATTAGACAGGGGATGATGTGGTGAAGCATGTTGACAAAACGCAGACCCTATTAGTCTCGTTGCGTCTTTGAAGTAAAATGTAACTTTTCCTATCTGTAATTCGCGTTTATTTATTACTATTCCAATTTCGGATTGCATGTTTTAAACTTGTGACTTACATAGCATCCCATAATGAACTTTCTAGGCTCTTAGTGTCCACAGATTGTCTGCGCTATACTGCAAACCTGGCCTTGTTTTGTGAGGTGTAGGGAGATTTAAAGAGACGGTATTTGCTGAAACAAAAACACTGGAGTTTCATTCGTTAAATAACCGATCAGCCAGGCCACATCTCCAGAAAAGACGCATGCATGGCTGTCATTGTCAGCCAGTTTCATCTCTCCATTCTCATTAATAACAACTGCTTGTAAGGAAAAAAAAAAGGTACTCCACCAAAAATGGTAATCCAGGTTTTAAAACGAGAGGGGCCAACGCCTTTAAAGAGCAGGCGACCTGTCTGCTGACCCACGACCTGCTGAGGTGAAGTCTCGGCCGGCGACAGGCAGAGCCAGCCTCTCCTTGGCCGGTCATTCAAATGAAACAAGGCCATGTTGTTGTGTTAATTATTTACATTCCCCCAAACCCCTGCGCCCTCACAGGTAGTCAATGGACCTGTAGAGCCGCTTCGAATGGCTCACCTTTTTCATTTTAACATAACACTGAAAGAAAAGCCTCTCAAGGTCTCCACTCTCAATGGGATTAAAATAACAGCCTGGGAGTTAAAAAATCAAGGGTGACAACAAAGTGCGTGACAGGGCTGTATTTGCATAGGCATGCTGTTTTCACATCAAGTAGCTGGGAAAAAAGCAATCAATAAGACACTGGCTTGTACAGTAAACTTAAGTTATTTCACAGCAAATACATGTGCAACTTTTTTTTTTATAGAATAAATGTAAAGCGTTAGAATAGCAAATCTTGCTGTTGTTGTCTCCCAGAATCGGAAAGACATGTAAAATTATACTCGAAAACCGTCCCAGGTGCATGCAGGTCCCCATGCTTGACTATAAACTCCCCTCGACAAACACACCCACACACACACACACACACACACACACACACACACACACACACACACACACACACACACACACCTCAGTGAACAGTAGAAATAATAAGCATGTGTAGCGTCTTGCTGCTTTAGTTTTTACCTGTGCGCTGTCCATTGGTGTTGTGTGTGAGCAGATGGGGGGAATCAAACGGCTGTTGATATGCTAATGAGGCCCTGTGCCAGTGTTATTACAGAGCTGCTCCAGCCCTTCACTTCCACCATTAGAGGGAGACCTCAGAGCGCAAGACAGACAGCAGCCCACAGCTTCAATAAAAGTAGTTTTTCTGAGCGGGGAGCACAATTCACTGAGTGAAAACAAGACTAAGGCGATACCTATACTCAATATCCACCTCAGCAACCCATGAAAATGCTTTGGAAATTAACTGATAACATTAAATATGAAGATTGCGAGGTAAGGGGCTCCTCTTTGATTTCTTTAATTTAATTTCATTAATTTTTTTGGGTAAAAAAATCAATCTATGGTAATTATTTTATGAATATGATGTATTGTTTTGATCCAAATATGTCATTCTTCTGACAACTGTTAGTGGACACATTTAATTCAACTGCAGGATGAATAGAATGTCTTTTATTAATTTCATAGCTTCCTCTTTTTGTGTGTGTTTGTGTAGAGTCAAATTAGAGGATAATAATAATTATAAGAACAATGGCAATAATAATAATAATTATCATTATTATTATTATTACCATTAGTATGTGACATTGTGGCAATAACAGCTGTGTTTAATATATATATTAGTGAAAATATATGACTATATTAGTTGCATGAGTGAAATCATACCTGTGATATATTTTATTTTTTTTGTCTTTAATTTCACATTAAAAATATATTCACATATTAAACAGCATGAAGAAACATTTAAATAATAATGTACACCTACCATGCTTTAATTAAAAATTATATTTTAACTAAACAGCACATGTAAGCGCTAACACAGGCTGCTTTATTCACTGCTTAAATGGACATGGACATTTACCCTTCAGTTTTAATATCTCTGCAATTTGAGCCGTTAGATTTGTGCGTGTGTGCTTGTATGTGTGGAGTGCATACACTGCGTGATTGTTGTTATGGACATAGACAAAGTTTGGCAGTAATATCAGGGACTTGTTTGGGAGTGGAGAAGCCAGTCGGACGTGTTTTTTTTTTTTTTTCACAAGGATAGAGACGGCCGGGAACAAGAAAACAAAAGCTGGGCACCTCTGTGCTCATGTTGTGGTGATCGTTTTTAATTCACATGCAGGTATCGGTGCAGAACAAAATTTACAATCGAATTCCGGTCACAACCCGTTGTTTCGTAATTTGAAAATACGTGATTGAGCAGGAAGGGGGAGTGGATCTGTTTTTAGCCGCGCGTAAAAGTTGGTTAGAGCGCCGGATCCGGGCGGCCCTATCTTAGACTTTGGGGATTTATTTTTCTCCGTCTTTCCGGGTCAAAGTTAAAAGTTAGCCGGTGTGACTCTGGGTTTGGAGTCGAGGAGGAACTGGTTGGATTAATTCGGCGGAGACAGAGGACAGAAAGGAGACCCATGGAGGACAGCTCGCTGTCGGAGTCTGAGGTGGAAAACAAAGGGACCAGTGGTAGAAATGAGCCGGTCGGAATGCCCATAGCGTCGTCTGCTGGATTTTCACCCAGTTCAGAGGTGCACATTGTTTCCTTCCATGGCTTCTTCTTTCCCTGTCTGCCGTCCACCTTCCTTCATTCCTATGTCTTTCTTTCACTTTTGCGCTTTGGCCCTGGAACCCTTTTAAAATGCCCCCCCTCCCCTCCTCCCTCCCCACCTCCCTCTCGCTCTGATTCGTCAGACGGGAGTGAATGTCCCTCTTTTTGTCTCTCTCTCTCTCCACTCCCTCCACAGTCTCTCACTCCCTCTTTTCTCTCTCTCTCTCTCTCTCCCTCTCTCTCTCTCCCCATCTCTGATTAGATATACTGATTCCTCCTTTCAATGGACGTCATTTAAGCGCAGACTCCTGCCTTGAGTTGCGTCCTCCGCTTCACGCCCGATTTCCGACCATTCTTTCCTTATTATTAAGTATTCCTGTAATATTAATAGTCATGAATGCGTTCTATTAGGAGTCCAAGAGGGAGACGAAGAAGCGGCTCTTTTGCTAATATGAGCTCAAGCGAGGAGACGGCAGCACTGTGATAGAAGCCAGGAGAGCAGGGAGAAAAAGAGGGTTTTACCAAGAGAAACTTTTCGACCCAAATCCGCCAGCACCGCCGAATATCTGCATTTTTTTTTTAGACCCAAATGAAGGGCAGCGGGGATCTAACCATTTATTTCTGATGGATTATCGTCCTGCTGCTGTGGCACATATCTGATCGCCGGGGCCATCGTGATCTTGCAGGAGAGAAGAGTCTTTTCTGGGGGTTCAATTTTTTTTGTTTTGCTGGTTAATTCCCTTTGCTCGCCCCTCGAACACGCCAAGTGTTGTTTTTTTTTGAACTGATTATTCTTTTCTTGAGTCGCACCGAGAAAATGTTAGTGCACAGTTTTTCCGCGATGGTAAGTTGCTGGAGCCTCACCGTGTCAGATACTTCGAATTTGTTTGCATTTCAGATTTTGTTATAATATTTTTTTCTCCCCCCCCGGCTGAATAATGTTTTGTAAAAGCTTGCATGATTTAAAACTGTGGGAGACCTTGGAAAAAAAGCTGAAATAATGCGAGGCTCGGTTATTGATTTGAGGGCATTTCCACCTCCGGAATTTCGATGTTTCATTTTTTTATTATTTACTTTTAGCAAATTATTGTCCTGTCATTTTATTTCTAAAACTTTGCGGACGAGGAGTCGATGTGTGAATGTGTTGTCTTTGTTGTTTAAAATGAATCAGCACAGATGACTTTAATTTAATATGGATTCCACACTTGGTCTAATTCCTATCATCCACTCAGGCCATATTTGATAATGCCCCAGCGCAAGCCCGCAGAGCATCCTGCAGCTAAAACAAAGGAGCAAAATACGTTAATACATGGTTGTGTCTTTTTTATTTATTTTTTTAAATGTATTGAGTCTAAAATACACTTTTCTTTCTGTCCTTCCCTGCCAGGACCGTCACGACGGCACCAGCAATGGGACAGCCAGGCTACCTCAGCTGGGCGGCGTGGGCCAGAGTCCCTACACGAGCGCCCCTCCGCTCTCCCACACACCGAACTCGGACTTCCAGCCCCCGTACTTCCCCCCGCCCTACCAGCCCATCTACCCGCAGTCTCAGGACCCTTACTCGCACGTCAACGACCCGTACTCCCTCAACTCCCTGCACGCCCAGCCGCAGCCGCAGCACCCGGGCTGGCCGGGCCAGAGGCAGGGTCAGGAGAGCGGCCTGCTGCACCAGCACCGCAGCCTGCCCCACCAGCTGTGCCGGGAGTACCGCAGGGAAGTGCTCCTACCGTCCGGCCACGGCATCGACACGGGACTGTCGGACTCTATCCCTATCCATGGAATACCTCACTCTTTAGAAGACGTTCAGGTGAGACAGCTTTGACCTGCGTTTCTCTTTTTGTGGCTTTACTCCAGAAAATCCAAAATAAAAGGGTCAAATGTATGTTATTATTAATTGTAGGCTCTTTTGCTCACCACTAATTTATTTTAAAGAAATTATTAATACTAATACCGATAATGGTGTTATTTGTATTTCAATAGAATTATTATTACCATTTGTTCAAACACCATACATTTCATAATAACTTTTAGTTTTAATATTTTTAGGCTATTAGTAAATGTGCTTTTATTATTTCTGTTGTTTAATAAACGTCAGGGGGATGACAGGCATTTAATTAGTTAGTCTCTTCATGCAGCCATTTTTTCACTGTCTGGAAAAATAGAATAGAGAATTTATATTTCAGTGTTGTCAAGATTATTTTGAATAAAACAGCACCATTTTACATCGTTAATTCCTTTTATGAAATGTACTTTTCATAAGTGCTGCTAGTTGCCAAATTCGATGTGGTTTTCTTCAAGATTATCACTTCAATCGAATTAAATTTAATAGATTTAAAAAAAAAAAAACCAAAGCGCCTGTATTAACACACGCTTTCCTTCACGTCCTCTGACTTTATTTGATTTCTCAGTTTAAAGCAAGATGAGGCTCGCCGCTCTTTGCGAACAATAACACTGTAATACACTGCATGCACACTGACAGGAGAACTGAGCCTGGTGGATTGGGTTTAGGTAATAGCTGCGAGTGCTAAAGATGCATGATAAATGAGCGCTAAAATTGTAAATAACCCTAATTCTTATTTGGAGGATTCTTCCCAATTTTTTCTCCTTTTTTTTGGTAAATCAGAAACAAACACCAATAATCCTCTAATTAGTTCATAGGCCTTTAATAGGCTGCGCTGCCGTAATTACTATCCAATCTAGATTAGAAGTTTCCTTGTGAGTAGAGCCAATCTGTGGGCGAAATTAGGTCAGGATTATGGGGCGACACAGCTTCGTTATTTAAGTCTGAGTTTGTGATCTAGTGTAACGCGTCCATCAGTGTAACCCGCTGAAAACACTCGTGGACAATAATAACAGGTATGGGCCTCGGGAGCGTCCATGTTGGGTGATTGTAGCTAATTGTGTCAGGCTTTGTTCGTGCACAGCATCCTGAGTTGCATTCACTGGCACAGGACCGAGGCTGATATTTTTGTGCCTTTTGTGCTAAAATTGTCTAATTTTTTATTATATTTTTTTTTTGCATATGTGTCACAGTCTGTTGAGGATCAAGGAATCCACATTCCCGACCAGACTGTAATTAAAAAAGGTAAGCAATTTCCTCCGAGATATCATGCATGTTTCTGCAAGCTGCACACACACACACACACACACACACACACACACACACACTCACCGCGCACACACAAACACACACACACACACACCCCCAACACACACACACACACACACACACACCATTCACCATTCTGCTCGAGAGAACTCGATGCAATGCGGTAATGCCTGACTGATCCTAATACGCAGTAGCCTATTTTTCATTACATGGTTTCCAAGTGCATCAAACTGGCTGCACCTTTTTTTTCTTTTTTTTTTCTCGCTGATGGAATTTACTGTCAGCGTTTCAGAGCAGCGGGGAGATGAGTAGAGCTGGTGGGCTTTGTAGGCCCGTGGTATTGATGGTCAAAGATACAGGCCTATATAGACGATCCTGACACTTAAGTGGTGAAAGCCAATAGCTGCAATCACACTGCATGGTCAAATTTAATATGGAAGTTGGTGCCGCTGGATGGAGCACAGGCCTGGTGTGTGCCTGGTGATAGTCTTTGGATAGTCTTTGGAGAGGGAATCAAAACTCGGAAGAAAAAAAATCACTGGCTGGTTTAATATTTAGAATATTTGCTGTGAAAATAAAAAATAAAAAAATCTGTTTGATTTATATTGTTAAGGGGACTTTTTTCATGGTCAGGGTTAAAAGCGTTTTGTCAGGTCAAATTAGAGCTCACTAGATAAGATATGGAACGATTTTTCTTTCTTTCCTTTTCTGTCTTTTTTCCATTCTTTCTTTTTTGAGTCTGTCTATCTGCGTATCAACATGATAATTGGCTTCTTATATTAGTAATCTCAAGAGTTCGTTTAACTCCTATTGTCTCTATTAGGCTCCCCTGAGCCATTAATGTCACAAGTGATCTATCCAAAGGCGCACAGTCCCCTTTGTCTCCGGTTACTGCACACCAAAACGGTGTAGAGCCCAGCAGTGCTGAGCCCCCCTCCTCGGTGTGAAATCACACACGAGCGACGGTGTTTTGCTGGATACCGAGGATGTGTCAAAATAGGTAGACTTTACCAAATCTCTCGGTTGGTGTAGTTGCTTTGTGTAGAGTCGATCCATGGTGTGGCGAGCGCAAAAATAGGCTGTATGAGAGCTCAGATAGTGGAAGTTCTCGCTGTCTGCTGCTGAGGTCTCTAATGCAGACCGGTGTTTTTCAGATAAAGATCATATGGGTGGAAATACATTTATATGTTGTGCATGTGCAGTTGAGTGAGAGTTATACCTATTAGTCCTGATGTTAATGATTGTAATATTCACACACAGGCATTATTATTACCATGTATAGGCCTCTGTTAGTCGCCTTTCTCTGCGTGTCCTTGTTGCTCAAAGTGTACACATGTGGTGCTAAACTCTAAATCCGGGGCCTAAATCCCCCCCATCTCATTTAGTTAAGGCTCTGCATTGCATGAAATTCACTGAGCACGGTCTCTCTCTGTCCCCTCCTCTCCCTCCATCTCTCCATCCCACCATCCCTCTCTTCCAACCTCCCCCCCTTCTCTCTCCCCTCTTGCTAGGTCCAGTGTCTTTATCCAAGAACAACAACATCTCCGCCATCCCCGTAAATAAAGACGGTCTTTTCGGAGGGGTGGTAAATCCCAATGAGGTGTTCTGCTCAGTTCCGGGTCGCCTGTCCCTCCTCAGCTCCACATCAAAGTACAAGGTCACGGTGGCCGAGGTGCAGAGACGCCTCTCGCCGCCTGAGTGCCTCAACGCCTCTCTGCTGGGCGGGGTGCTGAGGAGGTGAGTCTGACTGGAGGGCTGCAAAAGTCTCTCTATGTATCTGTGTGTATATTTGTGTCTGTGTATGTGAACTCTCTCACTCAACTCCAATCCATTCTCTCTGCGTGCGTGCATCTCTCTCTCTCTCTCTCTCTCTCTCTCTCTCTCTCTCTCTCTCTCTCTCTCTCTCCTCTGTACCAAGAATAATTAAAATCGACCAACCATGACACCTAGCTCCTGCATTTAAAGCAGGAGGGGTCTGTTAAATTCCATATTAACTTCCCTAGCACTGGAACTCTCTCTCTCTCTCTCTCTCTCTCTCTCTCTCTCTCTCTCTCTCTCTCTCTCTCTCTCAAATTAATGTAGGCCTAGTCTGTTTCAACCCCAGCTCTATAGGCCCAGTGAAGGCATTACACATGAAAACATTGGTCTCCAGTGAACTGTCTACTGAAGTGCTGCAGACACACAGCCAGTAATAGTACTGCCTATTAAGTAGGGCTTTATTTATTCATTTTGTACAGTATTTGTCTGCTGGTGAAAAGGTTTGGGCTCTTTTAGTATTATTTATAGCTTGTATTAGAGATGTAGTGGAGGGTAAAGCCAGCCAAATCCAGCCCATTCACCTTTTAATTAGTGAGAAAAGAGCTGAACCACATTTACTGGCGGGCATGTTTACATGATGCAAATATCAGAGCCTGCATCTTAGAAAGTGACACCGAAATCCCAAACTGATGGGGCATAATCGTTAAAACGATTTGACAATGTGTAGGTAACTTTTTTTCTTGCTTCTAAGCCTCACTAACTTCACCACTACATTATTGCATATTTTAGATATTTGAATTATATATTGAATTTCTGCTTTGTTTTGGTGCCACAGGGCAAAGTCTAAGAACGGAGGAAGATCCTTGCGGGAGAAGCTGGATAAAATCGGCTTGAATCTACCTGCGGGCAGACGCAAGGCAGCCAACGTCACCTTACTGACGTCACTAGTCGAAGGTAAGTGTCGGGTGCCGTAAATCACGTTCCCACTCTTGTTGCTCCCGCGATATCAGGTGCTTGCAAAACTGGGGGTGTATCTCTCTCTCGTTCTCTCTCTCTCTCTCTTTCTTTCTCTGTGTTGGAAATCAGCATATGCGCTCATCCGTGTAATGTGGACCGACTTTGCCTCGCAAGTAATAAAGCATGAAGGATGCGTGTGTGTGTGTGTGTGTGTGTGTGTGTGTGTGTGTGTGTGTGTGTGTGTGAGCAGTGAGAGAGAGAGAGAGAGAGAGAGAGAGAGAGGGAGAGAGGGAGAGAATGGTGCTGGTAATTCTAGTGGCTTTGCAGCGTTGGCCTCCGCTTTCAGGAGCACACTTGCAGGTCCACGGCTGGCCTAGTTTATACACTGGATGAATTTGTGTTGAAGTCCAGTTAATTATTGAGTGCTGCTTGTTTATTGGGCACCGCTGAGCTGTTTCACCTCATGGCTGAGAAGTCGATTGATTTATTAACCCTGCATTGTTTCAAACATTAATACAGGCCCGCGTATGGCAGCGCAGGGCTGTTTTTTTAAATGGTGACTTAATTCTTTCGTTAATAGCTTCCCGTGTTTTGCTTTTCACTGAAGATTTTTGTTGCATGCAAATGGCATGGCGCTGACCTATTGGGAGCTATATGTTTTGGGCCTATTAAAGAATAAATTAGTCAATTATGGTGCGCGGAAGAGATGCCTTTTACCTGGATAAATCCATTTTGCTTGCAGAGTTGAACCTTATTATTCAGTGCAGTGGTATTTGGTGTGCAGTGGGTTTCCAAAGGTGAAAGCTTGCGATGGTTCATTGGTCCCTGTTAATCATTGCTGCAGAAGAGGACCGAGTGTTCATTGTGCTTCGGAGAAATTTGGTGCTGTATTGTAATGAGCCTGGAGAAATGTATGATTCTGGGTAGTAAGGGGGTGGTGGCACGTGTGTGTGTGTGTGTGTGTGTGTGTGTGTGTGTAAAGGGGGGGGGGGGCGGTGGATGGCAGCCGGTTATTTAGTGAAGGGACAGTGGGTTTTCTGAAGTGCTGTCATTGTTTATGATCCGCTCCATTTTATGGAAACGAGTTTACTGGACTTGAGCTTTGATGCTAATTGGCGCATGCGTTCTTCCGGAGCAGGGGCTTATGGGCAGGAAGCCCCGCAGTAAAAACTCAACTGCTTCAGGAAATTAAAACCAAAGACTTGGAGAAAAAGAAAAAAAGAAAGTCAACCAACAAGAGAGAGGCGAGCTCAGACTCGGACGGAATGAAAAACCTGTAATTCTCATAGCTGAAAAGCAAGTGAGATTTAGGTATAGCCCTTTAAAATTGCTTCCCCATGCCTGTGTGATATGCTGGACTTCCAATAATGCGCAGGCATTGGTAATCAATGACATGGTGTTAAGCATGGCGCTCCGTCTATATTTCCTATCCACTTATTGTTTCTCCTCCATATTTAACCGTTCTCACGGTATGGAGGAGAGAGCTTGACGCGTATTGACAGCTCGCAGGGCTGTTTTATTATTATTTCTGGGCTATTATTGTTGTTATCATCATCATTAGTGTTTGTTGGGAAGGCACAGGTGCTATAACCCTGCTGTCTGAACGCATAAACAGAGTGGACGCTCCGCTCAGATCAGATTAATCATGTGTTAGTCCAGGCAGGGAGTGTGAACTGCTCTGAATTTGATGTAACCATATTTAATAAGCAAACACATTCAACCTCATCCCCCCCCCTCACTCCTCCTCCTCCTTCTTCTTTCTCAGGCGAAGCGGTACATCTTGCCAGGGATTTCGGTTATGTATGCGAGACCGAGTTTCCAGCCAAGGCAGTAGCTGAATATGTAAACCGTCAGCATTCCGACCCAAACGAACAAGTCCAAAGAAAAAACATGCTATTGGCCACGAAGTAAGTGCTATCATCACATTTCACTGTGTCACACCGAATGCATCCCTGCCATGTGCCAGTGTGTGTGTGTGTGTGTGTGTGTGTGTGTGCAGACTGTCAATTAAAACACACACACGCACAAACACACACACACACACACACACACACACACACACACACACACACACACACACACACCACACACCCACACAGATTTTAATTAAATTATTTTTTTCTTTATTAAAATGCACTTTTCCACACTTGATCCCAAGTTTGATATCGAACCAATCAGAATTGTACACACTGTCAGATGTCATGATAAAATATGTCATCACTGCTCCCTGTCAATATCAGCTCACTAGTGCTATCAGCTATAGGCAAATCATTTAAATAGGATTTCTTCTTTTTTTCTTTCTTTATTTAGCCACACACTTTTCAATGTTACTGGATTTTATTCAGACACTGAATCTTTTTTTCTTTTTTAAACATGTGATTCTATATAACATTTTGAGTTATAGTTACAGTGTGTACAGTTCAGTTAAATGTCCTGTCGTTGTTGACTAGGCCCCAGTTCCCTCATCCGCATGCACAGCAGTATTTAGTTTAGTTTTCCTTGTGATTTCAGTGACATTGACACATAGCTGGTTCTCATCCAGCGCTACCATTGGTGTTGGATATTTTTACTATGCGTTAGCTGAAACATGGGCATTCCCTTAAAAGGCAGAGACGCAGAAGCCGGCATTTAATATTGATGATGGGCCGCTAAAATCAAACAGCTGTCAGCCATAACCGCTTATTACAGGCTTTTTGAGTCTTATTAAAATAGCAGGAGCATGCAATGGAGAGTAAACCCGCGTTAACTCACCTTTTAATGGTGGAATGCAATTTTCTTTACGTTATAAAAAATATTTTACATAGGCCTACGTTTAATGTGTAAGTGACACACAAGAAGGTGTCTTTCTGAGGACAAATAAGCGTGAATTATTATTTTTTGGGGCTATTTGACTGTATTGTGTCAGTGGTTAGTGTTTGCTATTTGATAATCAGCGATTGAAGTTCAAAGTTTAAACTGCTAAAATCTTTTGTTTTACATCGACAAGTCATTTGGAGTCATGTTTTCTCTTAAAATGTTATTTTTAATAAAAGTAAACTATCCTGCCACTGAGCTCAGAGATTCATTTCCACCTGTTTGTAGCTGCAGGGCATTTTCTTTAGCCAAGTGTTAATTTCTGAAAACAAAGCAGAACGAAGAACACAGTTTCAGTCCACTAATAAATGCTGTAAAACTGATTGAAATAAGTTGATGTTGGGAGGGGGGGAGGGGGATTATTGTCTCACCTTAGCGTCTGGTCAATTTTCACATGCACATTTAGAATTGCAGCCCCCCTGCAGGACTGACTGATTTAAACATGGCTATTTTTTGCAGTGTGTCCACTTTGATTTATTTTTGTCTGGACGTTAAAATGCACGCAGGGATTTGCTCAGTCTTGGTCATTAACACGCCGTTCTCTCTCTCTCTTGTTCCAGGCAAGTCTGCAAAGAGTTCACGGACCTGCTGTCCCAGGACCGCTCGCCGCTGGGAAACTCACGGCCGCAGCCCATTCTTGAACCGGGAATCCAGAGCTGTTTGACCCACTTCAGTCTAATCTCGCACGGTTTCGGGACCCCGGCATTGTGCGCGGCCGTCACGGCCCTGCAGAACTATCTGACCGAGGCTATCAAAGCCATGGACAAAATGTACCTCAACAACAACCCCAACAGTCACTCAGATAACGGCACTAAAGGCGGAGACAAAGACGAGAAGCACAGAAAGTGATGTTTCCATCCCACCTTCACCGGAGGCCAAACCCCAGGGCCCCTTCTTCTACACCGACCCGCACCCTCCGCCTTGCCCCGGCCCCCCCACCCGTTCAATATAAATATTATAAATACCTTATAAATACTATTGATAAAGTTAAACGTGCCACTTCCTGATCTTGCGCGGTTTTACATGTTTTGTTTTTACATCCCCACTTTGGATTCACGGGAAACAACGCAAGAAATCTTCTTCTTCTTCTTCTTCCAACACCTGAACCATACGAAATGTTATTTAACAAAAAAAAAAAAAAAACAGAAAAGAAAAAAAGCTGCAGAGGAACAGCTCCAGGGTGAGGAAAAAGGTGTATTGCCTCAGCCAGAGGACTTTTTATGTACTCCCCTTATTTTTTATGAGCTGCAACGAATGGACTGAAATCCAGCGACCCCTCTATATCTCAATTTTACGATTGTGACAAAAACGAAGCTAAAAGAGGATGAATTCTTATCAGTATTGTGAATAATAAACTTGAAAAACAAAGAGAAATTCCACAGAGCTCCATGTCATGACTTCAGTTGTAGACTTTCACTCTTCTTCTCCTCCAAGCGACCAACTTGAACTTTTTGAATTTCAACACGATTCACGGTTATATAAGGGAATCAGTGTTCATGTATGTATATATTTATTTATGTGTAATTTAATGGGAATTGTAAATATGGTGCGTCTGTTGAAACTTCTTTTTTTATTTATCTGGTGCCTCCTGTTTTAGTGGGTTTGAATATTCGGTTAGTTCTTCATGTGATTTTATGGTTCTTAGAAAACAGAAGTTTGGGGTATTTTTATTTCTCTGGGATATTTCAATTCAGCCCTCTTGTAGCATGTTGAGGCGACATTGAAGCAAGTGAACAAATTTAATAGAAATAAACTTCCATTTCTCTCTCTATATATATCATCCTTATTCAGTTTTTTTTTATTTGAGACAGAGCATAAGTGAGACCCTGAGGAGAACTGTTTTTTTTTTTTTTTTTTTTTTGTGTTTCTATTTTCGTTTTTATACAAGCTTTTATGTGTTGTGCCAATCAGAATACGTTTCACCTCTTGTTCTCTCCTTGAAGCACCATAAAAGCAATAAATGGAATATTGTCTTTTTTTAAATGTTGGAAGACATTCAAAAAACATTTTTTGGGACCACCTGATATCTTGTTATGTCCGATAATGTCCAAAATTGGAGGCGGTTTTAGCTGTATTGTATAGACATGTGCTGGCAATAGTTCCCATGCCTGTCAATGTATTATAGTCCTTTGTTGCCCAGAAAAAAAATAAATATTTGATACGCTTCATCTCGATTTTTATTCATATCTTTTAATTTTTTATTCACTGCCTGATACGCCCGGGTGTTTTTTTTCTTTCTGTTTTTTTTTTTTTTTGGTCTTAGTATTTTTTTCCCATTCTGAACGGCTACAGTAATTGAGTTTAAGTCTCCCCTGACGATTGCTCCTTGCAATAAGCAGCTGAACTCATTGTTTCCCTCAAGTATAATAAAAAAAAAATCTTACTTTAAACTCCCTAGTTCAGAGCACAGGATCTTATGCAGGCCAAATGGCTCACAACAATGGATATATTCGCGTTTGAAGTGTGCAGCGCCACCCCTCCAGCTAAAACCCTCTGAGATGTATATAGGCCTGGTGTGCAATGTTTGGTTGTTATAGGCTATATTTGGCTCTCCCCCGTTTATTCTGTGCTGGAGCCTTATTCAAAGACATGCATCAAATATTTGTTATGTTGTTTTGCCTCTGAGTGTAATCAATGAACAATCAGCGCTCAGTATGGTGGGTTTTTATGTATATTTCGTGATATAATCATGATACTTTCATAACGAATCTCTTGCTCTAACTGGTATTTAGTCTCATTTCGTTGTGTTTGCCTGAGTGGGTCTATAAATGTGGCTATCACACTGGCTGTAATAGCAAAATCTGAAGCTGGCCTTTGCTTTATTTTGCGTGCAGAGCTGCTAGAGAGCAGGCCGTTGCATAACATTTAGAGTTTTGATTGTATATTGATGGCGTGGCACCTATAGCTCGAAATCAATCTCGTCTGGAGCATGAATCAGTCTGGTGATATATGCATCGTGGTATTGTTTCTCGCTTTCCCCATTTCACTGTCTGGTAACCATGCAGTTTAAAATATTGTAACACTGGGAGAGCACTGGGCGAACCCCCCCCCCGCTTCCCTCTCCTCCTCTTTCTCTCTCCAATCTCCTCTGCAGCCATATTTATTATCTGCATGATTTTCGGGCCCTGGTTTAATTCTGAGGCAGTTGTTTTTGCAGGAGGGTGAATGAAGCCTAACTGTACATGTCCTTGGCATAATTGCGATGCACAGTGCTGGAGCAGGTGAAGCGAGGCATTGTCTGTCAGGCCCTGTTTTTGTTGGCTCAGTCTTCAGATTGTGTGTGGGATCCTGTCCTCAGGCACAATAGCTCACTCATAAAGGGGAGAGACTACCCGGCTGCTCCTGCTATGGTGGATGTGAGGGGTGGGTGGGGTGGGGGAGAGCATAAATAGTCACTTTAAGGGAAAACAATCGTATTAAAACAGCATTCATTGGTATTAGCGAAAAAAGGGAAGCCCCTCACGTGTGTCATTAATGCTAATGCTGTTTAATAAATGTATCGGGGTTTGGTTGAATGAAAACAGGTTTTTGAGGGTGAAACGAACGCATTAGAAATAGTGGTATCTATGACAATGGTGGATATTTGTGCGTATTATTAGTATAAGATGAGGAGGATCGCAGGGCTTGTAATTGTGTCTCTCTGTGTAATGGAATTGGAGTGTTAAAGAAACTCCAAATCCCATTGTCTGTCGTTTGTTTATGCCGATACCAGCCTAATTTGCATACCATTTTAATACAAAATTGTAATTTTACCCTAATTCGATCTTAAACAGGTACAGCTAGTTTCTCGTAATGGCTCAAAGCGAAATTCATTTGCAAAAAAACAGACAAAAACCCCTCCAAAACAAAACAAAAAAATAAAAACAAAAAAACAAGGAGATCTGAAATTTGAAGAGCCAGACAGCAATACCCAGCTGAATTTGGCTAATTCAATCCATAACTGCTGCTTGTCTCAACTAAACCAATTACAGCTGATTCCCGTATAGTAATTAATAAGTGTGAGGCATGTGTTATCAAATATTGTGGAGAATATGCGAAATAAAATATAAACTGGGGGGTTAGAGTGATACATTTAGTGTGATTAAGCATCTTCTGCAGGCAGATGATGATGCTGGAAGCTTGAGGTGTGTGTGTGTGTGTGTGTGTGTGTGTGTGTGTGTGTGTGTGTGTGTGTGTGTGTGTGTGTGTGTGTGTGTGTGTGGTTGTCTTTATATCTATTTATTTCATACAGTATTTGTCTGCTGGTAAGGTCCAGTGGGCTGGCGCTCTGTTGATATTTATAGTTTGTAGCAGAGATGTAATGAAGGACAAACACAGACAGACTCAGTTAAACCACCTCTGTGGATAGTGTGTGTGTGTGTGTGTGTGTGTGTGTGTGTGTGTGTGTGTGTGTGTGTGCGCGCGCGCACTTTAGTCTGACACTGATCTGACTTTAAATCAAAAGCTGTAGCGCCACATTTAAAAAGAAAGGAAGCACGCATGGGAGGATTATTTTAGAGGACAGATTAATGCCTGTGTGCTAATACTGCAAACATATTTATTTTGCATGCTACTCGCCCTCTATTGATCACTGTCTGTCGGGCACACAAGGCAACTTTTTTCATCTACAACCAGCTGCACATCACTGCTGCGCTCATCAGTCGTGTACAAATGTGTCCCATCCACTTTACACGCTAGCAGTCGTGTTTGTGGTCAGAAAGTATTTAGTTGATGCTGCTGAGATCATTGCTTGGTGAGAGAGTGTCTGCATGGCCTAATTACCCCGTAGCACCATCACTACAACAGTCTGCACTGTAACGCTCGCAGGCAATGCTTTGGAGCTGCATGAGAAGATATAGGGCAACAAGCCTACGAGGCCCAGATTTGTTCACTGCACTGCCACAAATGTTACATGGGTATGATTGGAATTTGATTTAAGCCCAGCTGTCCTCCTGACATTTAAACACTGGGATTCTGAGATGGAGATTGAAGTGATTGTTTAAAGATGATCAGTTATTGCGCAGCACTTTAGGGGGGAAAAAAGAAAAAGAAAAATCTGCCTTTGCAGGGAGGATTAGTGTTCACACGGTGCTGGAAAGTCCTTCCTTATTGATGAGGATTTTGATGGACTTAAAGATGTTGATGTTCCAGAAACACAAGAGAGACAAAGTCTGAAATGATAGAGAGCAGATGGTCACTTTATCGATAGAATTTCTGCAAGTCACAGCGCTGCCAATTAAAGCTTCTTGTATCAAATGTTTGACCAACGGCGCATTTCAAACTGCCGGCTTAATAATAAGTGGCTTGGACAAGAGGCAGGGTTCCTCTAAATGACATTTGATACGGTTATCGGTGCAATCGAATTATGTGACTTTAAAGTTTGCAATGAAGCGCAAAATGGCTAATTGTCCTCAACTCTGACATCAGCCGTCATTTGGGGGCTTTGGCCCCCCGCCTGGCGCTGACCCCCTATGGGCCCCTTGCCCACTCTGCGAGCCAGGGCTCAGAAGCCAAGAGAGGTCAATGACTCCACCAAATCATCAAATCACCCTTGATTACTTGAGACATTAGGTAATCGATTAGAAAACATTTAGTGACTTTGAATAAACAAAGGGAGTCCTGATAGGCGTTGGAGCTCGATAATTCCAAGCAGGCTCATACATAAACGAGAGGTGTTTGATTATTGATAGCTATCAGTTATAGTTATATATAAGTTATATATGGATGTGTTTGTGCAGTGTGTTTTCATGTATTTTTATGGTTTTTATTTGAGCCACGCAAAGGATTTATTAACAATAAACAACGTTTGTGCGCCGTGACAGCACTTATCAGGAATCATTGTTGTCCTCCAGTCACCTATCAAGCACTGAGGTCTGCCAGTTTCATGGGCCTGTGTATCCCAAAATATATGAAAAAAAAGGGGGAGCGGATTAAAATTGTGTTAATGTTTCCCCACTTGGTTAATGCAGTTTATATTCTAGTTTTAGTCATTCTCGCTCTCTCTCTGCCTGTCTCTCTCCCTGCATCCTCTGCAGTCAGCCAGGGGGGGAGTGTCGCCCCGGGCCAAACATATGCTTCTTTCCATTGCACTAATCCAAATGCAGCGTGGAGGAATAATTGCTCGAGTGGCCGTGGCTTCGCAGGGGCTTTGTCCCTCACTGGCTCCCGTCAGCCAGGCACACGCCATTTCAATCAACTCTCTCTCTCTGTCTCTCTCTCTCTCCCTCTCTCTCTCGCTCTGTATCAAACCCCAGACCTTTTATCAAACCAGACCCTCACGCTTCATAAGCACACAGCCACATCCCTTAAAACGCCTTTTTTTTAATTTTTATTCCCCCCTCATGTTGTTGTTGCTGTCAGGTCATCATATTTGGAGCACCATCTTCATTAATATTGACAGTGCACCACGTTGGCAGGCTTTATTGGCAAAACGGTCGCATGAGCAATGACTACAAAAGAAAATGACTTTTTGGTGATTCTTGTCAGCGCCTCAGATTATTTTAGGTATTTTTTTTTTCTCACAAATTCCCAGCACCAAGCATTATTCAGTCAAGAAGGGGGAAATCAACTTGGTCATCCAACCAGAAAGCTGACATAGCTGATTGTAACTTGCTTTGATTTCTGCAGAGCAATGGCTGTATGTATATGTTATTAGAAAAAGACAAAAATGAAGGGACAACCGACATGATCTACATAGTCTTCACTTTATTTATTATCCATTTCAACAACAACAACATGAATAATAATAATAATAATAATAATAATAATAATAATAATAATAATAATAATACAATGATAAAATATACTAACTATAATAAAAAATAATACTCAATATTTTCTTTCTTTCTGAAATTGTTGGGGATAATATACATATATATATTCTAGGTATATGAAATAAATTAAATGAATATTAGTTGAAGGTTTGGGGGGAAATAATGCTCGGTCATTTGAGAAATGTTGGTGCAAACAGCAGGTGAACAGTCAGTCCCACCGTGCCAAGTTTCGCTATCTGACTTTAAATGATTGGATTCATTACAAAAGGTGATTCGATAAGGGGACAAAATTGTCCGCGTCTCTGTGATGAATGATGTAAATGAATTTACAAACACGCACAGTTTTCTCCTGCGAGTTGCAGAAAGTGGATGAAAGTGTACATCGGCCTGTGTTGTGCTCACCCGGAGCTTTAACACCCCGTGTCATCCTTTGTCTTATTTTCTGTGAATCAACGATGAAAATCACTCTAGTAAAATGTAGCATTTGCTAGGAAATCACATATTTCCACGGATAAGGAATAAGACAGGGGGGGGGGGGGTTGCATGGGGTGGTAGCAGCGGAGAGCCGTGGATGTCTGACTGAATTAATAGACATGATAATTTCACACTATTTCATAGTGAGCTATCTGTTCCATCACAGCAAAATAAAAGGGTCACTGCGCAGCTGTGGCAAACCCCAAGCGTTATTATGAAGTTTGATGATAGACCCCCCCCCTTTCTTTTTTTCACTCTCTTTTTTTCTTCTCTCTGGTACTTTGCTTCAGGCCAGCAATAGCTCGGGGCCACGCCGGTGCCTCCCCATGATAAAGGACTTATACTCTGTCTGTGCGCAAAGAAAGCCGCAGCAGCTTCTCTCTCTCCCGAACCTAATCAACTCACTGGCTTGGCCCTTTAACGATTGGTATACATCCCCCGCCTCTCTCTCTCTCTCTCTCTCCTTCTCTCTCTTTCCCTTCCTCTTTTTCTGTCTCTTTCTTTTTGGAAAAGTTACTGCATATTTTGCTGGATTTTTCGTTATTTATAGAAACCCCCCAAATAAAACGTGTATAAAAATAATACACTATACAATACTAATACTTATACTAATACTTATACTAATACTTATACTACTACTACTACTAATAATAATAATAATAATAACAATAATAATAATAACAATAATAAATAATCACAAAAATGTGTCATATTAATACGCAATAAAATGCAAGTCAATACTGAACAATTAATACAACATTAAAGTAACTTTAAACTCACCGAAGTTATTCATATAATAGAAACCTTTTTTTTTCTTCTCATGAAGTGGACTTCTTTTTGTATCGTACGAATTTTGTTGGACATTTAACTTTTATCCAGCTGCTCAAAAACTAAACCGATTTTAGGAGGGGAACTTTGCGTCCAAATTCCTGTTCGGGTGGAGAAGAATGAGAGGACAAGAATTATATATTTTCCCTCATTCCTAAAACATGTCTATTTGTTTCCAAAATAACAATAAAAAGGACATTTATAAAGAAATGGGACACATACTATGGACCTCCTCCGCTGAAGCTCCCAGGATAAAACTCTAATTCCAGGTGATATGGCCCATTCTGTCCAGATTTGCTTCTGCCTGTGGGTCAACCAGTTTCATCCTGCAAGAAAAAAAAAAAAAAAAAACCAACACCACCAACCCAACACCAGCCGCTGCAGCTACTACAATATTTATTTTTAGCTCTAAAGGCAGGGTGGATTGACGTTTAGCGCTACACTACCACAAATGCCACTATTTATATTTTTGGGAAATGTGTCCTGCTGTTGATTCTTTGGGTATTGTAAGCAGTTATTTTGATAAAAGGTGGACATATAGTGGCAAAAAGGCCAACTTCACTCTAAATGGGGAATAAAGTGGATCCAATTCTAAAGGACTGGTGGCAAATCCAAGACTGCTGTTTTTGGATGACCACCACCACAGAATAAGAAATAAAAAAAAAACAGTTCATAGCCTGATGGAGTTTACTTTTTTAAATCTCTTTCAAATTCTTGATTGATTGTTCTTTTTTAACTGTACAATGAAGAGTGACAGTGAGAGATGGAAAGAGAGAGAGAGGGGGACTGTGGCATGTGACAAAGGTCATGAGCCATTTTCAAGCCAACACTCTTGAGAGCACATGATGTCTGAACCTTTGGAGCTACCAGCAGGTTGTGTAGGCTGCTCTCTATTTGTATGACAAGGAATGACAAATATGCATGAAAGAAGTGTGGAGTGTAAGGATGGGACCGAGCCTGACCATGCCCAAATCTTGACCCCAACCCTAATTTAAAGCTACTCCACTGTAAGTTACTGTATAGCAGTGAAACCCTTCCACTGAAAATGGAAACATACAAAACTCAGTTTGGGGTTTGGGCTTTTAATAGCTGTCTAATGTCTTAATCTTCATAATTTTGCTACTTCTTCTGCCCGTCTTCAAGATAGCATTCTAATTTCTGTCATGCTAAAGAATTACAAGGTTTCTTTGTTTAAGAATCCCACACATAACAGAGTGGAAAATCCTGTGAAACAGCATTTAGCCTATTGTTAAAAGCAAAAGTGTCTTTTAAAACCAAAACTAATTTAACTCTCCTTGTTGACCAATGTAAACATTCAGCGTAAGAGGAAACCTTTTATTAACTTATAATAAACAAGCATAAGGAAATTTAAATTATTAAGACAAAAATGATTTGTGACTATAGGTGCAAGGCTTTTTCTATTACTGTATTCTTATGGTGGTGTTATCGAACAAAATGAAGACGGCCATTTCTTTTTGTAATATTCCTATTTCTTGTTAAAATGACATGACATCTTTTTGGTTACATTTAAGTAAATTATTTTGGGCAATAAAGATTAGGTAAAATGAATTAACGTTAGTTTAGGGTTAAACATTTTGGTTATGGTTAAAAAAAACACAAGCAACAAAACACATAAACACATTAAGAATAATAATCTCCAATAGAAAACAATACACTTCTAATGGTATTAATTGTTTCCTGATTTTTCAGTCTTCATTCACAGAGGTTTTGCTTGAAACTTTCTGTTTCAGCGGATGGAGAAGCTGCTTCGTTGAGCTAATGTCAGCAATAACTCAGCGCTCTAGGAACACTGGATGTAACTGTGCATTTCCAACCTTATCTTGGAAAAGTCAACACAGCACGTCTCTGCAGGAAAAATCTAATTTTGCACTTTGTTCGTCTTTATTGAATGTTTGTTTGACTTGTTACTTATGGACATAAATATGCACTTTCACCAAAAACTCTAATTAGTCATGACAGTGCAGAAGCACAATTAAGTGTTTCTGTCATTTTCTGTAGATCCTATGAGCAGTTGATAATAATGTAATAACTTTTCGATAAACAGCCACATTATTAGCTTAAAGGAGAGTCTTGTATGGTTGAGAGAGTTAGAGAGCTTGGTCTGGCCTCTTGGAGCCTGTGAAGAAATGGTTTTGATCTTACCACAGGCTAAACACTGCCAACAGGACTTGACATTGCAGAACAATTTCCCAATTACCTTTTGACATGCATATTGACACAAACGCGCAAAACTGTAATTTTCTCTCTGAATTTGTTAGCTTGAGGGGCTCACTTTCATGCCAGTGGATTGTCAGATGTACTGCTCTCTCCCCTCCTCTCTCTCACACTCACTATCTCTCTCTCTCTTTCCAGTATGCTTATATGTGAGTGTCCAGAAAAAGGATTCCCTCCTGACAACTGGAAAATGGAAAAGACCATTTTCAAAATGGAGGGGAAAAGTGTCAACTTTCATGAGGCTTTGTTCATAAGAAATGCATTTTCTGCCCATATTTAGGTCTAGTTTGAATTTGTGTGTTTACTTGTGTATGATTATACTTTAGAAAATAGATTTTTCAGTCATGGTTCATGGTTTTTGGAAGCCTCATGGATGCAAATGTGATCTGATAGTTTGCTTTCAAAAACAAGTTTAATCTAATACCGCTGAACATGCGTGTGCCAAAAACCTCAACCTTTCCCAATAAACTTTGCAAAGCTCACAAACATGTTGTCTCTCCATTGTCAATCTCAAGGTTCTGGGCAAACTCAACATGCCAGTTGACACTGAAATGCCATAATCACTGGGATGTTTTCTTGCGTTTGAGATGTCCAGGCAGCAAATAGAGGATGGAGGACGATGGCCATGTCATCACGAGCTTGTCATCGTGTTCGGGTTGATTGGCACATGCTAGGCCAGATTACAGGAGCTGGTGTTGATGGAGGGTTATCCTGAGACTCCCAGCTGCCTGCTATCAGAAACCCCGAAAAAACTGGGTCAGACTTGGGCTTGGCTCTGCCCCGAGCCCCTTTGCCCCAGCGTTAGTCCCGATGCAAGTGCTAGTGGAAGAGGAGGATCAAGCCTCAGGCCTCGGATGAAGGCCAAAGCCCAAGCCGGTACCTCAATCCTTCCAGGGTACTCATTTCCAAAATCAGAATCACATGTATTTGTAGCCCTCCTAAACGCAGTTAATATATACAGTATTTCCATCAAGTTTAAGCAAAATAAGATAATTGATGACACCTGTGGTTGTGAGTGGTGGTTGCTTTGCTTTTCTTGCTGTGTGCAATGACACAGTGACATTCAGTGTAGACTGTGGCTTCTTATGGTTCTTCATGCTTTATTTCAAACACACTGTGTGTTTACTGGTTGAATTTTGCCTGTAATAAACACATCTTGAAATTTAGAGCAGCATCCCTTCACAATAAAAGGCCACGTATACCTGATTTTGATTTGACTCCTTCATTAGAAAATAGCTCATTAGGCTGTCTCCAGATTGTGTATGACTGAATGTGAAGAAAAAGGGACACAAATAAATTGCAACGGAGGATGTTCATTTGCTTTGAACGTTCAAAGTACACAGTAAGTCTGGTAGCCCTCATGACACCCACCAAAATGTTTATACAGCGCACACTCAAAAGAAAAGCAAAAAAAGTATTTTTGACACTATAGGGTAAGCAAATGGGTCAAATATAGACTAGAGGCGGGTTTCTTTGGTTGGGAAATCAGATGACATATATAAAGTTCACACTGGTCTTATTGGAAACCACATTAATGACTGTGGTGACAGCGGGTGGAGTTTGACATTAGAGGGACATTCAACCACACATAATTTAAAGCAGTGTGGCTCTGTTGCTGTGGCCTAAAAGTTAAAAATGTTGTTATACAACAATTTGTAGTACTTTAAACACAGACCAAAATATGCTATTTTCTTTAATGCAAGGAAAAGTATAGTTAACCAGCAGACTATTCTGAACCTCTCAGACACAACCGGAATAGATGAATCATCCTTATCCTAAAGAAGTTGCAAACCAGATACAAATGAGAAAATATAAATGCAGCCTATGTGAACTGACTATGGGCATCCTCTTTATCTTCCGTTGTGGCCCTGGTGCACACTTTCAAAGTGTGTAACCCAAATGAGCTCGGTCTTCTTTCAGTAGTCACCTAAATTAAAGCAGCCACAACTAAGGGCTGGGGCTGAACGCCAAAGCTTTGCAGTGGCAGCACCGTGTTTAACACAAGTTCCATTAAAAAGAGCCCATTACTACTACTGAAGGAAACGATGCCCGGGGCCTCTCTAAAGTGTTGCGAAAACCTCATTGATAATTAAATGTTGGTTACCCCCGGTATGCATCGCTCCCGCACTTTGCTTACCAATCAAACCTCCGCCCACCACTGCTGCCATTTGCTCTCTCTCCTCAGTGTTTATCAAGGAATCATACAGCCCTCTAATAGGTGCCAATTAGAACCAATGGGGGCTCTGGGGTTAATTATTCCCAACACATTATTTGATTGAGCGTATTTAGAGCAGTACAGTGCTGGGAAAAACGGTGACAGGGGTAGCAGTAGATAACGCCTCAGCCTTTGTTGATGTACACTCACTGACAGTGACAGACACATGCATGCTGACGTGCACGTACGCTCACACACACACACACACACACTTCCAAATCCTGTTCCTCAGCAGCTGAAATCACTTGTTTCCTCTTCCTGAAGCATTCTTAATTTGATTCCGTCTTGTGCTACATGCTATATGCCTTGAATGTAAAAGGAAGCAAATGTAAAAGAATACAAAAATGGAGGAAAGGGTCTCACGTTGCACCTCCCTTGTTTCAACACCACTGCCAATTGATTTGATTAGGATCCTCACATCATGGTATTCAAAGTAATTTCTTTGCATGCTTGCTCATAGCGGCTCGTGCTGATCTCTCAAGGTAGCGTGAGAATATAGACAGCAGGATAAAAAAGACAACTTGTTAATAATTTGTGTTGTTGAATAATCTCACTCACTGCTGAATAATAAGAAATGCCCCAAATGTATTAGATTTCACTACTGAAGCTAACAAACGAAAACAACAACCAGTGAAAAATCGTTATGCAGGTTCTTTCAAGTGCAACATAGTGTGTGTATTGCCATCAATAATACAATAATATGTGAAGAGGGAGAAACAAATGTGGATTCAAGCAGCTCTCCTTGAACAGAAAACACTGGCAGGAGAAGAAAGTAAAGAAAGAGCAAGACAAAAAAAATCATATACACAATGAGCAGTAGGTATCTGATTTATGCTGGGCAAATAGATAATAATCATTATGCCCAAATAGTGCCTTTCTTCAGTCACACAGCAAAGAAGCAAAGACATAAAAGTAAGTTGAGAATAAAGCTTTTGACAGGTTGCTAATGGATCGCTGTAGGCCCATCTGTTTCACTGCAAATAGAGAAATGGTGGGGTTTTGATTTGGGTGTTGAAACTGTTACCACTGTCACTGTAAACAATAATTGTCAAACATATTTACCTCGCAATCGCTTTAGCAGATGTTCCGCTTTTTGTTTCAAGCGGCTTTTTTGTGTGTTGTATCTCCCCTCTGCAGACACACCACATGCCCCACCACCACCACCACCACCACCACTGCTGCACCCCCAACTAGAATATTGAGCAGGTATTTGTGAAAGGTGCTCCAGGGCACAGAGTGCGAGGGATTGGGTGGGGTGGGGCGGTGGGTAGAGGGGAGGAGAAGGGAGAGGGGAGGGTAGTGAAGGGGAGGGAAAGGGAGAGAGAGGGAGGAAGAGATTATCTGGGCCCTTCATCAGTGGTTCAGTACCCCCCCCCACACACACACACCCTCCTCCTCCTGCTCCTGCCCATCATGGAGCCCTGAGGGCCCAGGGAGGCGGCCCCGTGCCTTGCAGCCATGCAACCTCTTTATCACTCTAATCTGTTAATTGTAGGCGCTCAATTGGCACATGGTGGCTTTTTATTAGAGCCTCCCAACATTAACTAGACAGAGAATGTAGAAAAGCTGTGGCCCCTGTCTTTTCTATTTTACTCTTTCTGTTTACCATTTAAAGCAGAGGTATTGCATTCTTTATTTAGCAGGACTAGTGGCCACACATTCTTCACACTAAGCCTTTTAAAATCCGTTTTATAATAAATAAAACTAACATTTGAACACTGTTGAAAAATGAAAAAAACAAAACAGCAATGGAACAGCAACTTATCAAGTACACTTGCTGTTTCTGGCTTACAAGCTGCAACACAGAGTTAAAAAAACCATCAGGCCTATTCCAAATGAGAGACACAATATATCTCTTTCTCTTTATTCTTTAACCCCTTGATGTTTCCCACTCACAATGAAGGCTTGGCTCTTTAAAAGAAGAATGAATGCAGAGATGACCCTTTACTGCAGGCAAGTGATCAGCAGATCTGATCTCAGGTGTTCAGCTCTCCTCCCTCTGCTCCTCCTGCTGTCTTTGTGCAGCTTGTTACAGTGAGCCGATCCCCCTTGTCCGGGGGAGACTCTAAGGGACGGCTGGTGGAAGGCCAGGGGTCTCCCTCCTGTCTCGTCCAGGCTTGTCTGTGGTGACTGTTCTTTTTCCTCAACCCCTGCAATTTCTCTGCCTCCTCCTTTGTTTGCCAGACTTGTGGTTTGTATCAATTAGATGGCTGAGACGTCCACAAGTCTGTTTGAAAAATAAAAGGGGTGGGGGATTTACTCAGGCTGTCCAGGTGACACACACATGAATGCACTCTTCACACATTCACACACCTTCAATGGATTCTGTGGCCCAAACAGCTTGTGTTTGTTGTCAAAAGACTGATTAGGAAAAAGACCCTTCTCTGCTGGCGCTCTCAAACCCTCACAAAAGGTCAACAGCAGCTAAATTCTGATAAATCAGTGTGTTTTTCTGTGCAAACATTATTCTCAATATCAGTATCCACCAAAAAGCTTCTGTTAAACGGCTGTGACTAATCTACAATATAGTCAAATTGTGTGCCACAAAAGAAGACAGCATTTTTTTAATTCAAATTCATGAAATGTTTTTTTATGTAGATTATGTGAAGAGAACCAAATTGCTTGCAATGAAGTTGAAATTCAAAAGGCGATTTGCATGTTTGTGTCACCGCTCAGAAGTTCGTTTTCCAGTTTCAAAGGTGCACATGGTGTGCCCGGCGATTGATGCTTTAAAATGTTTGATGTGATGTTGATGGGGGGGGGGGTGTTATACTTTCAACAAAGTTTTACCTCATGAATCCCACAGAGAAATGCAGGCCTGCAACCTGGTGACAGAACAATGGAGTGAGCGATTTATGGCTGGCTATTAACAACTCCCGCTTTCAGGGCCCTATACTGCAAACAGGTGTTTTACGAGTACGCCTGCTGTTTATTTCCACCAACTTTCAGAGTTTCCATTTCAACTACCAGCCAAGGGTTAAAAAAATTAAACAGCTCAGTGGATGACAGCTTCAAATCACAAGGTTTATATGTTCTTCCTGTTTGGTTTCATATTCGAAACTGAGTTAGAGAAAAAACAAAGTCCTGAGAAGAAACACAGGTCCCTTTGCTGCTGAATGATGACTGCTCGCCTTGTTATGACTGATCACTCACTAAGCCTCTTTTTATTGGTTCTTCACCACAGCGGCAGAAGAATTAGTGCTGCAAGAACATTGAAAGTGCCATGAAGGGCATAAAAGGCATGACAATGCCTCAATTGCAAGAATACAAATTGATTCAAGTATAAACATGTCAGGCTCACAATCATCATCACAGCAGTTATCCCACTAACAAAGCCACCCGATGTCCCTGGCTGCTTTTTCCTCTCGCCTCAGATTCACCAAGTCACTCGTGGCAAGAAACAAGAAAATAAAAACATCATGATAACAAATTGGATTTGGACAGACAGAGATTCAATTTATTTAACGTGTTTAATTTTTCACAGGCAGGAGAGACTTTTGGTTCCTGGTTCAATGGGGTCTTTGTGTATGTGGAGAGACAGTTTTATAAGAAGAATAACTTTTGAGAGAATGGATTTGTGTCTGAGCAGTGTGTTTGCGTTTGAATTTAACCAGTGTTCGATTTTCTTTGTATATGTATTTTGTTTTGAGTCTATTTCCAATGTACTTGAGTTATTAATAACAGGCTTTAATTAGCACATTTTCAATGCGTCTGTGTTTGAATTTGTCCTTTTCTTTTGAGTGGAACGATTTATGTGTTTGAGCGAGAAAGCTTATTAGGAGCTTTTAGCAGCCGTAAAGCTTTTTATCTTGATCCTGTGGCCTGGTCACAAGGACTCCATGTGGCAGACAACACTGGGTATGATACAGAACTAAACACACCATGAATCGGTCTGCTTTGGGTCAATGGTGCCACAGAATGCAGCTGCAGAAACTTCTTGGGCCCTGAACCTCAGTCACATCTGTGCACACTCTGCAGTTATTAAAATTAATTTGAGGTTTGACTTCAAGATTCAAGGTGCATTCATATTTTAGGCACTTAGCTATGCTTGAGTGACTCCAGTGACTGGTTCAAAAGCTTACAGTCAATTTCAGTAAGCTTATGACGATGAGAGTAAAAAGTTTACAGAAAATATGTTAAAGAAATTCCTATATCCTTAACTTGGTCATGTTTTAAACACAGACTTTTTTTTGGAGGAAAAATCTGTGGGAAAAGACAGAGAGGATGTGAAGCGTTTCCTGGATGGATAGATTTTCAGGTTAGGGCAGAAGACAGGGAGTAACTCTGCCATCCTGCATGGAGTGAAACTAATCTAATTCACTTTGAGGAATGTAAGTGGGGCAATGCATCCAAGGTGTGAGGCGACGGCCTGTAAACAAAACTCTTGAAGGGTTTAATTAGAAACTGACGCACATACAATATACGTTTTGAAAGGCTAAATATAACCTAAAATTGCTACCTTAGCAACTTTAGCAAAATGCTGAGGTTTTACTCTAATTTCTATGTAGGCAAAGACAGGTCTTAAGAATACAATATGTCCTCAAATTCCTAAAAAGTCTTGGTTACTTGTCGACTTGTTGGCCAGTATTCACACTTAGGCAAGAGAAAACTATTTTAAAACTATATGCTGAAGTTGTTTGTCTAGTAGAGACAAATGTGAAAATCCTCATTCTCCATCTGGTGTTTTCATGTTAATTTCTCCTGGTAGAGGATAAACAGCACTGTAGCATTACAGGAAGTATGAAATGGGACTTAAACATTGTCTATATGTCTATGTCACAGGCTTAAACTAATTGTCTCTGTGTAGTGAAGCATTAGCTGTTTCCTGTTCTGTTGACAGCTTTGTCATTGGCGGTCAAACTTTGCAGTGGGCTGAACATGCCATGCTCCAGACTGCACTCCAGTTAAATAGCTTTTATTGGGTGACTTTTCGCCAGGCTAAATGGGGATACATTTTATTCGTAGTGTTTGGGGAGAGCCTGAGGTGTGTACGGCCAACATAAGTGGAAAGGCTTTGCAACTTAAAGGAGCCCTTACCTTCCGGCACTGTTTTATTACAACTACTGTTTACATCTCCCAATACATCCTAAGTATTTCCATTATTAAGTTTGGACAAATCATTTGCCTGGGGTTCAAGGTAGTATGCCATTGAAACATGATCCTACTGTTGATCTTATTACTGCCAAACCAAACAAGCAGAAATCAATTTCAGCAGGAAAGGTAAAGGAAGAAGAAAAAAAAAGAGGAAATTAGATCAAAACGATCGGGGGTGGTGGTTGCAGCTGTGGGTGCAGGAGAGAGGTGGGGCTAGGAGCTATATGTGCCAAGAGTGTTTGTTCACTGCCCAAACAAGTCGACAAATAGTGAGCGGTAATTTCTAAGGCATTAAAATATTGTACCTCTCTACAGAGCTGCTAGCCCCCACCCCCTGCCCTGGAGGTGAAATCAGACACCTAGGATGACGTTTTTTTTTTTCATATTCATCACACACTGTGCTTGGTTTTAAAGTCTCACTCCACACTGTGAGAAAGTATGTTCCAGCTGCTTTGGTACTAACGACGCCTCAAGTCTGATTATTTGACAGTTTAAAGGTTTTTATACCCCGGTTTTTTATTTCATAGATTGACTTAATAGAGTGTTAATGAAAATACAGATGCTGTTTCTCCAGACTGTGCACCCTGTATTTATTATTTGTTGTCGGGAAGAACTTCCATACAGGTGTTCTGAGTTACTTAAACATAAAATTGATGTCCTATAACCAAATATTGCAGATTAAACTAAAAAACTAAGCTTTTACTCTGATGTTGTGTAGTGATGTAGCTACACCTTTAGTCAAAAATCTGCCTAAAAATGAAGACAGGGTAAAGTACGTTGCTGTTTCCCACTGGACACCAGCACATTAGTCTGTCCCACCGGTGGCCTATCCCAGGAGAACTTGCA
This sequence comes from Dicentrarchus labrax, assembly GCF_905237075.1. Taxonomy (NCBI): domain Eukaryota; kingdom Metazoa; phylum Chordata; class Actinopteri; family Moronidae; genus Dicentrarchus; species Dicentrarchus labrax. Next base: position 9,762,652 of record NW_026136709.1, on the reverse strand, counting down.
CCCCTGCAGAAGAATGAGTGAGAAAAGGATGTGATAAATTAGCCCCGGGAGGAAATGCAAAGCAGAGGTTCTGGCAGCAGGCCACTTGGAACCCCTATAAAACAGCAACATGCATAGTCTCTCTGCTATATTCCTCTCATTTGGGTGGCAGTGGGAAGGAGAGGAAAGCAGGATGATGCGTTAACACTGTTAATACCAAATGAGTGATGTCATGGAAAAGTTAGCCATGTTTCGCAGCTGCTACCACCACCTCCTTGTTAGTCCATGCGGGGGAGGACAGTTCATACACCTACTAATTGTACGCAGTATATGTTTGTGTGTAAATATGCATGCAGACTAGTGCAATCAGGCACACGGGCTGAAATTCAAATGCCCATATACATATAAACCGAAAAGATTTCCATGTATTTTATTCTTGAAATAGGTTAATCAACTTCACATGTTAAAGGAAGTGTGTGTTTGTGTATGTGTGTGCAGATTTTGGCAGTGGATATTGTTGTGCTTGTTATGATCTGCGTATGATGAACATGAACAGACAAGTCTATGTGAGAATTCCACTGCAAACTTATTTCCAAGCTTATTATACTAAATATTACAAAACAAACTAGACCATTTGCATTCTGCTTTCACGTGGTTAAACTCATGGTGCAGGGCCTGCTACTAACATATGGCATATTCCTTAAAGATCATACATATTTCAAATATGTTAATATGGCCCGGAATATATGCAGCGTGAGGTTACAAAACGCACATTAGAAAGCCATGAATTAATCTCATGAAAAATGCAAACCTGTCTAATTATTCTTTGGGACAATCATCAATTGCAAAACAGCTTCTTGCATTCAGAAAGAGAGAACAAATAGTTAAGGGGGGAAATGCCAGCTCCCTGCCTGCATTAGCATTTTTGTGTTAAGCACTCAGCGGCTCCAGCAGTGGTCAGTCGTGCAGGCTGATCAAAACTAACCAGAATTTCCAGGGACTTTCGCCCTCTTACATCATGTAGCAGAGACAGTAATGAGTGAAGAAGCTCTTTCTCTCTGTATGCAAATCCTTGGGAATGTGCATGGACCCATAATGTTACACACAGTTGATTTTCCAGCTTTGCAGCTTTAAATAGCCGCGTGAGTGAGGCAAGGATCACTAGCATGCTCCTGAACACACACACACACAATCATGAGCATTGTCCACTTACACACAATGTTACTAGCAAGTGTGAGCCCCGTGACGTGTAGTCATTGTGTCTTTTTCTGACTGATTTGCATAAAGTATCAGTTGAAAGACATAAAACAGGTGACACAGCAATGTAAAATACATTGCGAATACAAAAACAAGTCACATTCAGCACCATGCTAATAACTCAAACGTTTTTCCAAGGATAAACCTCAAACAATTCCGAACTGACACTGAAATGAATTGTGTCAATCAAATGCATGTACTGAATGGCAACATTCTATAGCTGCGGTAACTCTAATTGCCTGTTATCTTTGCAGAAAGCTAAGGTCTGGCTTTGATTACATACTATGTGTGCTCTACTGTGGAATTGCAAAAGCAGTCAACCTGTCTGTTTGAATCTGTCACTCACTGCGGTCAGTAAAGATGATGGCATGTCAACGTATTCTCCGCCAGAAAAACAACAAAAAAACTTCTCTTGTGTTCACACCAAACAAAATCATAAAGCAGGAAGGTACCTTTAATTTTCAACAACACACAACTTTCAGGCATTCTGGCCTAATGCTGTTTGTTACGACAACATCTAAATAAAACACAGCAATGGCTTGTCAAGCTAATGTATCTCTCTACACTCAAGTCAAAACATATTTATCTTAAAACTTTAAAGAACAGCTGCATTTCATCAAACGGGAGCTTGGCCTTAAAGACAGTGCTCTCACCACTCCTTTACCGCTCACAAATCTAAGAGAAGACAGCGTTTCTTTGATGCCAGACAACCCAAACGGCAAACATAATACTGTCTGCAAAGTGTGAATATTTGTATCTTTTTTTTTCTTCCCCTCTTCTCTTTTTTTATGCCTGCCCTGCTGTCTGCCTGTGTTGTTTTGAAGCGGTGAATAGATTTAAAAGATGCAGGATGACAAGACAAAGAGCTCGGGAATAGCCCCCGGGCGCTTGTGCTTTAAGTCATGCCATTTCCTTGCATGGCAGGCAGCCCTAAATAAGTTACTTATAAGCATTTATTGATGCACAAGTGTGGCATCTGTTCCTAGGCTGTGGTTCTGGATGTAATTAGCTCAGAACCTTACGCACTTCAATCAAGCGACACATTAAGAGATACAACTCCCCCACACCCCTCCCCTTCAATGTTTCTTCCTCATTCCCTCTTTCAATCTCTCTCGCTTGGGTGTTTTACTCATTCACACTGCGCGGAATCCTCCATGCACAGTAATTACTCCACGATAACCTCCATCATCATTATCGTTATCCTCTCCAGCATAGTGGGGATTGCTTAACTGTAAAGCCAGTGAGGTCCTGTTGTAGTGTGGGGACTTGCTTTGATGACATCATCACCGATAAAGGGACACTAAACAATCAAATAGGCACATGAAATCAGTCGTTGGTTCAGGCGTGAGCTATTTCACAGAGCCAGATTTGAAACGACCCCTGAAATTCTTTTAATAGGGTTTGTTTCACTGTGTACGGATCACTTTGTTGCCTTGTGTGCGCACACACATACATACCGCGGTGTGTGTTTGTCTCTGTGTGTCCGTGTGCATGTACTTAGGCACGGCGCAAAGAGGAATTAAATTTGATTAATTTCAGACGGATTTTGAAAATATAAACTATTCATTTTGTTACATAGAATACAAGAGAAGGTTTAAACCTAGCCCAGGGGTAGAGCCTTTGTGTTGAGTCTCCTTTGATATTACTGAAGGCTTTTTATTGAGCTCTTGACATGATAGATAAACCATACAGTGGATTGAATGGCCTTCCTCTGCAGCACCCAGTAAATGCCATTTGCCATTAACAATGCTGCAGTGGGGTACATAAACCATTAATATAACCTTTATGACCATGCGGTCTAACTGAGCATGTCTCCTATACACAGCTCCTCTTCTGATGGACGTGTTAGCTGAGGCCTCCTCTCAGTACCACTAAAAGAAGAATTTAATTGCACCAAACAGATGAGATGACAGACATTAGCTTTTTAAAGGCTGTCGTAAAATGGAGACAGGATGAAAAACATAAGAACTGGTACACCTATCTCCCGCAAACTCATCCAATAAAAATTGTACCTCACTGTTGGGGAAGAAAATGCAGCTTGTTGTTTCTATGCGGTCTGACAATGCTAGCATCCAGTAACAAGGAGTCTATAACCTGCTGTGTGGGTTTAATTGATGAGACAGGACGAGTGCCTCTTCCAGGCCAGGGGTGTGGAGGAGGTGGAGGGCGACGGGCGATCAGTCACAAGATGAGTGGACCCAGTATAGAGACCTGTGGGGTGCCACAGACCCTCGGCCACTCCAGCAGGGCCTGACCATTGATCATCACTGGGGGCCTATCGAGGAAGGGATGTGACTAAAGCAGGCATGCGTGGAACAATGGTCCATAGTTTAGCCGACGTGCTTAAGCAGCTGGGCGTCAATGCCTTTAATAGAAGGGGTAGACTCCCTCTATATGGTCCACAAAGCATTGTCTGTTTCCCCCCTTGGACAGAAAAGGTGGTTTTCTGCAAGGGGCCGTACCCACTATCATGTGGTGGCTTTTCCCCCCTCAGCCAGCAGTCTCCATCAGCTGAATGGACTTTGTGGCTGACATGGTCTATATGTTTGTGTGTGGATGGAGGGGGGAAGATACAAAGAAAGAAAGCAGCCCATTGAGTCACATAGCAAGGGGGAGAACACACACAGCATATCACAAGGGAGCATCTGGTAGGAGGAATGTGTACATGATGTCAAATGATAGTCCAAAGATAGGCCTCCCTTCATAAAAACTGGAGAGGGTGATAAAGGGCAGCCCTGACAAGAACAGTCAAGAGGAAGAGAATCTTGTTTGTGTTGCCTTGTTGGAGAGTTTTCTTAATGGGGTTCGTTGGCAATGCAGTGCAAGATTGGGGAGGTCCTGCCATCTCGTGACACATGAGTAGGAATGTTTCCATGACCAAGTAAACTGTCTGACTCAAATTGTGCGGTTGGCTAGAGGAACAGACAACACAATAGTGACTTCCCCTCCCATTCCCTTCAATATCCACACCAAGTATGTCTGTCTGGAAAGATAAAAAAGTTTTGAAGAGCATGCGTGCAAATCCACCTTGATCCGTCCCCTGAATGCACACTTACTGTCAGTTAGGCCAAGACATGTTCAGGCACATATGAGCTATTAAGGATCCTGCAAACACCTGCTATAATTCTCTGAAGTTTGAGTATCAAATCACCACCTGTCCATGCGCAGGTATCAGGGAAGACAAGAACTTATTTCATGAAGTGTACTATAAAAATGTGTGCATCTGTTATTAGGCAGCAGGATAACCATGGCAATGTTACCCTCTTCTACAGGGACCAATTAAGTATCATTATATAATTATTACATCACATAGATATATTGCTGGTATTGCTACTGGTACTCTTTATGTCTGGGATTTAAACCTCTAAAACAAGTGTTTGGGGCCCAGTATCCTAGTAATTTTGTCCACACTGGATGATTCCGCACCTCCTTGTAGAGGTTGAGAGGTAGATGGGCATGTAGCACATTTTTCTGTCCTACCCTAAACCAAGTGTTTGAGTTATCTAACCTTAAACAGACACTGTCATTTAACTGAAATAATGCATTAAGAATCTAAAGACTGACTTATGAAACTGATCACAAGTAAAACCTGAGCCTGGGCACACATACATACTGTTGTCATACTGCTTTGATGTTAAGATTAATGCCATTTAAAAAAAAAACTTTCATCAGAGAATTATAAGTGCCCATGTTCCCAAACCCCTGCAATAAATGGCTGTGGTCCCAGCCACCCAGCCACAGAGCTTCACACAGCCCGAATGGAAGCGGGAAATAGAAGATCAAGCAGCCATTTATCATGCACTTGTCAGATCTTGACCTCCTTACCATTAGCAGGCAGATGTTGTCCAGAATTCATACGCACTCTTTGTCTGTGCATTCAAAATAAGCCATGACCACAAAATCAGTTTGCGCATGCATGCAAACACATAAATAGACAACACTGTATCGGTGGGGACAGAACCTGGGCGAAGAACGAATGGTGGTTGTGGGCAATTCACAGGGGAACACACACCTCAGCTCTTAAACCCCTCGCTGGTTGACCTATCCACCTCCCTCTTCTAGTGTATCTTTTAGCCTCTCTCTCTCTCACTCTCTCTCTTTTTCTCTGTCCCTTGGGGTCTTGTGGATGGAGATTGTCCCAAGGGGGTCCTCCTTTCAGCCACCTGACTATTACCTGTGGTCTGAGCTGTCACAGTTAGCTACCTGCACAGGGGAGATACAGCACACACACATTAATGCACTTCACACACTCTGGTGGTGACACCCCGAGGGAGTGTTGTGGCAGGGGGGAATGAGACTACCAGGGGACCCAGCATTTCTGGGGAAAGAGAGCATGCCATCAGTCAGGAGCTGGCCTTGTGCCGGCTGTGACATGAGCAAGATACCTGGGTAGGTAGCAAACAAACTAAGTCTTAGGGTGATACGTGTGGGAATACTTTGCCAGTAGCAATAAGCAAAAAAGAGTGTTCAGGAGCAATTTAGAGAGAACTAAAAAAAGTCATTATTTGGGAGTTTCTGATAGTTGCACATATTGGAATGATGTTATTTATTAACAATGGGTAAGATTAAGTATGCAGTTCAACAGATAACTGGCAATGAAAATGTTACAGATTATGTGATTTTAAAAATTTTGTTTTTGTAAGTATGTATAAAAAAAGAGTATGAAATGGAAGGATCACATAGAAACAGGTTAATGTATGAACAGGGCTATTTAAATAGTCACCTTTTTGCAAAAACAAAGGCTGGTTATGAATTTATATATAATATAATTACATTGAAATCTACCATTTAGATTAATTTATCGGGGGTTGTCTGTGTAACAAAGACTTTATTCTTTCAATTTTGGTAAATGAGCCACAGGTTGGTCTTGAAACAATCTGCCCACCCTAACCCACACCCTATCCATCATCGTCAATGCTCCACACACCACTGCCCTTTCTTCAGTTGTCCGAAACCATGTGTATCAATGAAACAACTGCTTGGCAGCTAATTTAATGATGCTAAGCGTTTGCACCTGCACCCTTGCATTTTACCTTGCTTAGTTAAATAAGCCTTCATCACATTACATAGTCTGACAACAAGAGCTCTGCTTGCATCTCTGCAGCTCCTCACCCCCCTCACCCCCTCAGCCCACACGAAAAAGATGTGACACAGGGCACGTGAGGACTGTAGGGTCATAAGAAAGCCCAAGTGAATCATTAGCTTGGTTTGGTGCCAGCCAGGGCTAACTCATTAGCTACGTCAATGATCTGCCCTCCAGACAGATTCTCCTCTATTTTAAATACATCAGAAATTCACCATGCAGCTAGGTTTTCAAATGATAATTGAATTTCATGGCTTGCTATAACCTCACTAGACAGTTTTGGCCTTAGTCCTGCTGAGCTACACTTGGCCTGACTTTGGCAAAGTGGCAGTTGTGGTCTTTTGTCCCAGCTTGTTACGCCCCCGATGTGCCGGCTTTTGCTATCAAGGGAAGTCAGACGTCCTAGGGCCACTGTAACTTTATTAAGCACAATGCCAACCCTATGTAGCGCCCAAGACAGGGCAGGAGGGAGGTGAGGTGGACAAAGCAGACCATTGTGGGAGAGGTTGGAGGACTGGTGTGGAGAACCACATGCTCCTTTCCCACACTTATCAGTTGGGGCCAGCATCCCAAAATAACAGCTGATGGATAATAACAGCAAGAGACAGCAGGAATTAACAGTTTTGATAAAGAGAGCTTGCCGCTATTTTCTCTTTTTAAATCTGTTAGTACTCTGTAATATGCTGTATTATTTACATTCTTCTGAACTGACATCATCATCTTTGCAAATACTGTACTGTACTATATATTGATACTCTCAATTAATCCACTCCAAACAAAATCAGGTTTACATTTGACAAATTCATAATACTACACACGCGACAGTGAAAAGATTATTTGCTATATCTGAATTAAAACTAGAAAAATAGTATATTGGTGATGGTAAATTGATCACAGTGTTCTCAATACATACTGTACATTTAGGCATCAGTTTGGTTTAAAATGCATCATGTTAAAGTAGTCTGCAGATATACATTTATTACATTTGCACAGAAAGAACTTGCTGTTGCAAGTGAACAGTGTCTTCTCCCTGAGCTGAAAGGTTGTACCCTGGTGCAGAGCATTGACCAGTGGGGTCTCTAGACAGTGGAGGAGCGGGAGACGCAGAAAACAATCTTCTGCTTGTTTCTGCTTTACCTCTTCTGACATGGCCTGACCCCTCCATCGATCTCCTCTCCGCACAATGGGCTTCCTCCTGAAGAGCAGACCATGTGTGCGTGTATGTGTGTGTGTGTGTGTGTCCTCTTTTCCTGACAACATATTTTGTTCTAACCAACATGCCCGAAACTCTCCAGGACAAGTCTCCAAGGTGTTTTCCAGAAAAGCTGATTCTGATGTTCATAACATTTCTACAGTATTGTTAGTTGTATTAACATGCTGATATACTTTTTAGACTGAAACTGTATATGGAAAATGGCGGATACACTTCTTAATTTCTTTATTTTAAATATATGTGTATAGTTCTCAATTCCTGTGATTGGGTTTCTTTCCTGTGATTTTCAGGAACATTTATTCATTTACCAGCAGAGAGAGCATGTTTGTGTTTATGCTTGTCAACATGAATGACAAAAAGCAAGTTGAATCATCGTACCACATGCTCACGCACACACTCACACAGGCTTGTATGCATGCAAACACTGCCCACTCATCTTATCTTGCACTGCTTGTTAGAAGTAAATACAGTACAGTGAGTAAACCAGGACCCCTGCCAAAAAAAGGAAAAACAAAAATCAAAATGAAGAGAGGAAGAAAATGCAATTGAGAGAGGGAGACCGAGGAGAAAAGGATGAAGAGGGAGCTGTTTGGGCCTAGAAAGTGACTTGAGATAAAAATAACTAGTCACACGACACAGAGCAGATCTGGGCGCTGTTTCTCTTGCCCCAGGGCTCGGCCTGCCCAGCCACCACTGAGAGAGAGAGAGAGAGAGAGAGAGAGAGAGAGAGAGAGAGAGAGAGAGAGAGAGAGAGAGAGAGAGGTGATGGCAAAAAATGAGGTTTTGAATGAAGGTTTGGGGGATGGATGGATGACGGATCTGATAGAGTGAGCAAGGGAGAAGGTGGTGGTAAAGGGCAAAAATCTGTAAAGCTCACAGAGGGAGGTAGAAAAGGGGAAAATGTAGAGGGGTATCGGAAGGGTAGACAATGATAGAGAAAATGAAGGGCTGTAGAGCACAGATAGGAAAAGGACAAGAAAGAGGTGTAAAAAAAAACAAAGAAAGAAAGAAAGACAGAAAGAAAGACAGAAAGACAGAAAGACAGAAAGAAAGAAATGAGAAGTTATGTTTGATGTATGGCCTCTTGCTTACTATTGTGAGTTCCCCTGAATATGCTGCAGGCTAAACAAAAATCTTTTGTGATTAATTGGAAAAAAGTGGACCATTATGAACTGACTGTACAAAAGCCAGTGCATACAGTAATATAAATACTAAATGAGCACCACACAATGCGATGCAAATAGCTGGCAAAGGAGTGAAAAACAAGGTACGAGTGTTCAAAGCTCTTAATATATATTCAGCTGAATTAATACATTATTTATGGCTCTTTCCCTTCCTCTTTTGGAGGGGTTTTTGTATTTTTTCCTGTACATTGATAACAGCCATAATATGGTAGAGTCTGTGGGTCAACTTTTACTTCTCAAATTCTGGCTTGTGGGAACTTATTTCTACAAACCCAAACTGACAAATACTGGCTGACTTTAAGTCTGTACTAACCCTAATATGGATCAGAACTAAAAAAAAATCAACATGCAATTAGCCATGCTCATAATGTTGGGTTTTGGCAAGGTTTTGTGGTCGTAGACTTATGCTTACACTACAATGCAGTCAAGCTGAAGGATGTTTTAAGCACTAAAACATCCTTCAGCTTGACTGCATTGTAGTGTAAGCATGAATGACAACTCTCTTACGTTAGAAAAAAATTTTGCTGTGTGATGAGACCTCACTGCCAAACATTCCTGGCTATACATTACATAGATTTCTTTTTATAAGTAGTAGAAGAAGATGTTTCTTTATGTTTCTAGTACAACTGCCAATGCAGATCGGAAAACTCCGCCAAATCAAACAGAAACTATCTGCATGGCCAGATACCACCAGAGGAGTAAAGTGGGAAAACATGTTTTTGGGTATTTGAAGTGACCCTTTAAATAAGAGATAATCCTATCTAAATAAACCTTGTGACATATTCAACATCTCCCACAGTACAGTTTTTGGCAGTTTTCTTTGGGAAAATTTTCCCCAGCTAATGTATTGTAAATCTTGTCAATCCAGACATTGGTAGGAACAGGCTGTGTCGTCAGCTCTAAGGACATCCCACACAGCTAAACTGATGAATAGTTCAACCACCTCCATCACTGAAGGGGATCCTGTTTTAAAGTCCATGGCTAACAAGCAGCTGGAGTGAAACGTCGTCAGTCCCGCCTCTGCAACTACGTAAAAACTTTATTTTTCCCTCTGTCAATGTGCAACTGACTGACAACAGTCTGTTTCCATCCTGGCACCATATGCCCTCCATGCTGCTTAACAACCTTGTCAGTAGAGTCTGCAAAGGACCATAAAAAATAGGCGACCACGGATAACGCCTGATGGCCATTCTTGGCATCAGTAGGGGGGTCCCCTCCTCCTGAAGCAGGGCTAATTAACCGACAGGCTTATCTAATGATACCCCTATCTCTCTCTGTCTGTCTATCTCTCTCTCTCTCAGCCTGGGCCCCCCTTTGACACTTCTCCCTGCACGCTGACATTGTTTTCTATTATTATTCAGGCACTGATGCCTCGGTAAGTAGTAAAAAGCCTGTTGACCATTCAGTGGCCAGTGGAGAAGAGAGCTTGGGCTGCGGATAATTAAAGGTTCCCCAGGTCTCAGACCCTCAGGGGTTAAAAGGAGGGGAGGAACCGGGGGTTTGGTGGGCTGAGACAGGGGCCCTCAGTGGTAGCGATGTACAAGTCGCTCTTTTGGGTAGATGCACCAGCAGGTCTGAGAATCAGGGTGGTTAGTATGAAACCTCACAAAAAATGGGCTCCAGTTTGTCCCCAACCCTGAACTGACAATATGTTAAACTCTGAAGTTTGGTTTATATGTTTATAGTTTACATATTAGAAAAGACATAGAAGATGAACAGCATAGTTAGCACCCGTAGTGATAATCACTGTGGTCGCGCAGACAAAAACTCTACATGCAGAACATTTTGCAGAAAATTTAAAGAAAAAGACATGACAACCACACCGAAACAAAACATCAGTAATGTACGAAGATATCCCCAAAACAAAATGAAACAAACAAAGCAAAACTCATAGATCTCATAGATCAGTTTTTGCACCTGAAACCCTTCTTGCCGGCTTTGGGCTAATGTGCATATCACTTATCTTTTACGCCCTGATACTGTTAATCTGGCTGTGGCTCAATGTGAAAATTAAATATGTTTGTTTTGGATCTGAATGATCTGAACAATGAGCTTTGGATTTCTTTTTGCAAGTTTTTTTTGTGTGTGACATGTATCCCCTCACTGGTCTCTTATCAAGTTAGATTCCTATTTATTTATTATTTATTTATTTTATTCCTATTTGCTGTACATTATGACCAATACAAGCCCTAATACATACATAACTTCACCCACCCCAACACCCAACACGGGTGAAGTCACAGAAGCAAGGAGTTTGGTCACAGAGCCCCTCTTCTCCGATCGATCAGCTGATTAACGCTCATTACTGATTGGCTCTGAGCTGATTGCATCCCATCATCAAGAAATCACCTCTAGCCCGAAGGCATGTGTATGTGTGTTTGTGTGTGTTTGTGTGAGTGTATATGATGGGGGCTGTCACAGCTCACTCGATTACTGGGAGGTGAGAGGGGAGTAGAGGGGGAGGGTTTGACCATCACAACACACACACACACACACACACACACACACACACACACACGGAAATGCACACACTATCCAGGGTCAAAGAGGTGTAAACAGAGGGCTAGAAATCACGTTGCAGGAGGGAGATTTTTTTCTTTGCAACAATCTCAATTGGCTGGCCGCTCTCCCTTCCACCCTCCCTTTTCTTCCCGCCCTCCTTCCCCTCCTCCCTTTTTTGGAGGCAGATTTGAGCTGGGTCAAGCAGAAACGCTAGCCCAGTTTCCGCTGCTATGGCCGATAAGGCATTGTACCTTGGCCCAGTAAACAATAGGATGCCATCTGTCCATTAGTGAGAGCACAGCGTGATGGGAGAGAGAGAGAGAGAGAGAGAGAGAGAGAGAGAGAGCGAGAGGAGCCATTAGTGGGTCCAAAGTGAGGGAAACTTGAAACACATGAATGGAAGAGCTCAGAGAGGTCAGGCAAGTTTTTGTAACATTTGGGTGATGAAGAATAAGGAACCTTTAGAATACATCAATATGAAACTAGCCTTGGCATCAAGATATAATTCAGCATGAATTTGTTCCTAAAATTTGCCAAACCCATTCATAAATACAAATTCATAACATCACAACCCTGTGGGCCTCTGAGGCTTACTCGACTAAAGAGGTGAACACAAAGATGGCCTGGGGCGATGCATGTCTGCCTCCAGCCATGACCCCAGAATCACCACTGCAAAATATCCCCAGAGGGTCAATTATATCTGTAACTAACATTCAAATGGAAAATCAAAGTCAAAGATCTTCCATCACAATAATACCACATACATTAAAAACAAACCTCTCACAATAGCCTAATGAGAGAAATTACCATCAGTCATGTGATTCTTTGTCTTTTGTGATGGAGACATCACTTATATGGGGCTGGGATCAAAGGCATCTTGATGTGGGAGTGGAAACATTTCAAGGCTAAAAGTATGAAAACATTCAGTTACACAATGGCTATTGTATTAAAACAATGAGTTTGTCCTGTATGCATACAAATTCATATTTGTTCTACAAGTAAAGGCGTGTTCTTTTATTAAAATACGTTTTTTTAAAATATATTTTCCATATTTTCAGTGACAGATCTTAAATATATTAATCTTTACTGTTTTAAAAGGCTTTTCTCCATAATAATGTGAGGACTCGGGTCACTGGCCTACCAGCCTTCTTTCCCCCTTTCTTTGTCTCCCTCTGTCTGTACCCATCATCTGTCTTCCTCTTTTCTATCCACAGACATTTTGTGTAACTCCCATTTTTCTCTCTCTCACACACCCAGGAAACTACTAGAAGTGGTAGCTTCAGAGCTTCTCATCAGAGTGAAGGAGTAACGGGTACAAATGTCTGCTCTTTAGATGAAACCGTGCGGTGCAGTCCTGGCACTCTAGGGACACTGTGGAAGTGCTGCAAAAGGAACTAATCTGAAAACTGTGTGTGGCTGTGAGAGAGTGTCGTGTGTAGATTTGAGAGTGAGTGTGCAACTACATCCATGCATAGGAAAGATGTGGTATGTTGATATGAAACTGTATGGGTTTGTACACACATGCACAATCTCAGACATTTGTGCATGTGTGTACATGCTTTGGTGTATCTTGGACTGACTGTGGGGGGCCGTGCACACACATCTCAGTTCCATCCCTTAGGCGAAGAAGTCCTTCCAGAGTGTTTTCACTAAACAACCTATTTCTCGCTTAGGTTGTAACTCTCCCAAAAAAGTGTTGTTTTCTGCTGCTAAAATGTGACAGGCTGTAGCACATACTTGAATCATAGCACACCTTAACAAGCCAGCAGTTGTGATTGTGAAGAATGTCGAGCAATGTATACTGTAGGGGAGCATACATGCTGTACTAACACCCCACACACGGGTGGAGTTTAAAAAAGCATAGCTGGACAGTATTCAACCATCCTCATGAGGCCAGAGGTCATACAACTTTGAATTCAATTTAAAGAACAATGCAGTTTGTGTAAAAAATAAATGAGGAGCTTTGAAACTTGGCAAATGTAGTAATGATAATGATTGTAGTAATAATAAAATGAAGTACTGTGCAGAAAGCCGCCACAACTGTGTGGACCTTATTTTCATGCCTCAATGTAAAGGAACAAAATACGTGCTAGTTACTCAGGCAGGAAGAGCAGATCTTCAGAGAGAAAGAAATAGAAAGGGGGAGAAATATGTGCTAAGAGTAAAAATAAAGACTGACAGAGAAAAGGGGGAGAGACAGAGAGCCTGAGGGAGGATGAGGAAGGAGGGGAGGGCTACCTGCTGCGAATCTTCAAAGTCCAAGCTGTCACCTACATTATTTGACCTTTCACCCCTTACAAACCTCATCATCATATTATTGTCCCAGTGTTGTATGTCTGAACTACTTTCTGGTAAAAAGTGTTTCTGAGGAAAATTAAATTGTACCAAAGAAGAAAACTAGACTTACGAGAGGACAGGAAGAGGACTGCATTTGGGATCTGAAGGTGTGCCTCATCCTGCTATAGATTTACATTTCTTTATCTCTTTCTCCCTCTCAGTCTGGCTTTCTTTTTTGCTCCATTTTCTCTTGCTCAATCTCCTTCTATCTATCTTCTAGTGATGGTGGTAAAGAGAAGATGCCTTTAAATGATTAGAGTTAAATAAACGGTGGTGGGGCCTCAGGGCCCGGAGGCAGAGCTGATGTGAAATCAGATGCTATCAGCCAGGTGAAGCCAGGCTCACCTGGCTCCGCAACAACAACATGAATAACTGCCATGCGTGTTGCTAAATTATCAGGATTTACATACATTTCTTCAGAAAACCGGGACAGGGACTGAGCAACCCAGAAAGTGTGAGAAAAAGGCAATTCAACTTATTTACAACTTGCTTAGACTTTAACCTCCCACTACCACACATATACCAAAAATAGACTATCAGTGCTATCTGATCAAGTTTTTGGTCAGCTTATCAGGTCTAGCGTGCGTATATTAGGATAGAGCAAAGGCAACTGATGTGCTCCCATGTCAACAGCAAACAGGTACATTTGTACAACGCAGACTGGTAAATAGCAATACATTTGTACTGTAAAGAATAAACACATAATGCATGAAAGAACAGACACACACGTACACACTTCAAATACTAACTTAGCAAAATCCTTAAAATAATGTTTTGTTTGTACATCTGTTTAATCACAGTTTTTGTAAGAAGGTAATCACTGATGATATCTGACATCAGGCCTGGGTTGTCATCTATCTACTGCGTGTGTGTCTTTGTGCGTGTTGTGTGTATGTCTGAGGTCGTGCCTGGATGGCTATCTATCTTTTTGTGTTAAAGCGCCTTAGGGGAGATACTGAAATCTGATAAGCCAAGCAGGAGCGTAAATACCTGGCTACTTTAACATCACTGCAAAGAGGACACACCTTGTTGTGTGCGTGTTTGTTAATGTGTGTGTGCATGAGTGTTAATCGGTATAATTTCCTGTTTCAGTAGCACTTTTTTTGCCTGTTTTGTGAGGGCACAGGCTGTGCATGTATTCATTTATGTGATAGAGAAAGCATGTGGTTGACCTAAACTGTCGTCCTTTGTTCATTGAGTGATACTTATCAGCAACACCACAACAACACAACTGCCGCAAACAGTGTGCGTGCAGTATCCCTTCGCTATCGTATCAATAATACTTCTATATATACACTGCAACTATATTCTTAGTGTAACCAGCAGACAGTCACATCTGATGGTTTTCCTTTTCATAACACAAACCTTTCAGTCTTTGAGACACAGAGAAACATGTGCAGCAAATGACACAGACTGTCTTAAAAGCATATATATTTTTTACATGTAATTTTTGCCTTTATTTTACAGTTGACAGTCAAGCATAAAAACATGCACAACACTATGCATCAAAGAATGTTAGGTTACCAGGTGAAGGAAAACATCTTCCCTGCTGAAATGACTGAATTCCCACTATCTTACATTATATACTGCAACATAATGTGTTTATCTCTATTCATATTTCTTTTGGAATACAGAAGTATAATTGGTGATAAAGTTTCCTGTAGTTTTGTGAGCCTGTTTGTGCTTCGCTGAGGAGCGCAGGAGAGCCTGATGTCTTAGTAAAACAAACATGTGGCAGAGGGTTACTAGCATGAAACCACACTATAGCAGGTTGTTGTATTTAGGTGGTAGTGAATGAGAAATGCTCATTATTCTTTTTCAACAACTCTCTGCCTTAGTGAAGACGCTTCCAACTCCAAACTGCTCCAGCAGATCTTTTCAGTGGTGAATAGGGCATGACTGGTTATACTGGGCAGCTCTCCAGCGGGAGTTGGAGTGCAATCTTTCCACAGGCTATTGCTATGAATGAAAAAAAAAAACAAATCTTAGTCAGCTTTGCAGCTTATATAAACAAATGTTATATATTGCTGACAATACAAAGTAGACTGGGATTTCATTCTCTTATACTGATATGTTGGAAATTGTCTGTGTGTGGGTTTTTTCTGGCGACCTGCAAGAGCACACACATGCATGTGTCTGTATGCACTTTTGCTGTAACACATGCACACAGGCAGTTAAGAGTGTACGTCTGGGTGTGTGTATGTGAGTAATGTGTGTCCGGGAAGTAAAACTCAGTGCCTTTTGTTTATCCCCTGCTAAGTGTCTAAATCCAGGGGAGCAGGCTTGGGCAGGCTGTTAAGACAGAGACCTTTTTCATTCAATCATCATTGGCTGCTTTGATGTGTGACCCTTGCTCCTCACGCTGGAAGAGGAGAACTGAACAGCTAGATGAGTTCACATTAAAGTGCACACAAATAAAGATCCATGTACATACATGCATGCATTCACTTATTGTTTACACTCACGTATATACAAACTTGCTTGTACTGTCCCATGGATGCATATGTAAGCAATCACACATGTATACACACACACACACACACACACACACACACACACACACACACACACACACACACACACACACACACACTGAAAAGAAGATAAATCCTGTTGTTATATTTTCAGTCAGATGGTTTATCAGCCTGGGAATCATCTGGGTTGTTAATTGTTTTAAATCACACTCACAAACATTAGTCAAATGAGGGCAGCAGACATGTTGTGTATCCTCTGGTTCAAATCACCTTCAAATTATTTAAATGAAAAACTCATTTAAAGAAAAAAGAGAAACAAACATAGATGAGGAACAAAACCTTAACTGAAATGTGCTTCAGTCCCACCTTTGACTCTGTGTCAGTTAGAATCAACTCTGACTAAATTTTGTTCATGTCTTAATGGCTCTCTCTACAATCCAGTTGTACCTGGTTCTCTGACCCCTCTCAGGTCAAAAAGTCAAATGGCTGCTGCATGAAAAAAAACAGGAATTATCCTCTAAACCCGCTGCAAGACTCTTTCAAAGCTGCAGTCATCAGTTTCTATCCAACAACTAAATACTTCTATTCTTCTCTAAGACACGTAGATGCAGATTGGGTTTGGAGACATTAACTTAGTGCTGAGGAGGAGGATTTGTGGGGGGACATCTCTGGCTCTCTTTGTGTTTCTTTCCTTGCTACCTGGCTAAGGCAGATGGGTCCAGAGTATTACTGCGGCACTTGAGCGTGCGATGATGCTGATCCACTCAGAATGTGAACCCGACCTGCACCTTTCACACCCAAAAAGCAGCATCCTCCCTTTTCGAGCCTATCCCATGACACATTCACACACTAAAGCCGCGCTATAATCTACCTTGGCGCTGTCTTAGACAACAGCGACGTCTAAGAGTGTTTTGTGCCTAGTCGCCCTCAACCCCCCTGTCATCAACTTTGTCATCTTTTTTCAGTTGACAGCTTTAAAGCGCCTACCTAATCACCCACCCACCCCCACCTAACCCATTCTGGACTGAATTATGTGCGTGCCAAGTGTGCCTCTCCTTGCCGTTGCAAGCTGTGTCTTTGTATCAGCATTACAGAGGATTTAGGAAAGAACTCGGGGATGCCAGCGCACTTGATGTTGTTACGGAAACACATGTGGATAGTCCATGTGGCAAAGAGACACTGCTGACTTTTGTTTACATCTCTGCAGATGCCGTGAGGAACAATGAGGATGTATTAAAACCACATTGTCGATACATGCGAATGTCTGGCATGAATCGGGCAGGATATTTTCAATACTTACTTTGTGTTTGTTTTTTACCCCCGCATCTTTTTTTTTTTTTTTTTTTTTAATGATTCCCATGTCTGGCCCCACATAAAGCACTGGAACTACTTTTCTGTTGAAAACCTTAACTGCACAGTACTATTTAAGGGCATTTAGTGGTTTGTGGCAACTGACTCTAAATTGCAAAAACATTTGCACGGCAATACTCCCTCGCCTCGGAAAGTAGTTTCTAGATCAGGGTTTTATTGTGTTTGTTGATGACTGCCGTCTTTTTATGTGTTTTGCTCCATTGCTTCACTCCCTGTCCATTTTGGAGGCAAAAACAAAGGGAAGGGGAAAAAAAACATTCCACTTGTTAATTCGCTGATCTCACCAACAATCGATTGAGATGCGTTTGTCACTGTTACGGCAGATTGAATGGCCCAAAAAAGAACATGGAGGCAGTAAAAGCAAGAAGAGTTTAATCTGAAGTTGTAAATGACAATATTGATTTGCCTTTTCTTTTTTGACAGGCAGGATAGCGACTAAGGGGTAATGGGGACTATAGTGTCACAACTCTCCTCTGTCTTTCACTCTTTTCCATGTCTGGGTCTGTATCTGCTTCTTCTACTGTCTGTGGTGTGATAAATCTCCGATAGCACATTTATTTTTGTCAGAGTGCATATCTGGTCTGGACTGGTAACTGTTCAATAACCTGTGTCATACGTGGAGTGTATAAAAAACTTTTCTGTAAAAATGCCAATTCAATTCTGTTCAACAACATTTTTATTAATCTTAAATAATAGTGTAATAATCATGTCATCTACTAAATGTCTACTGTAGTCTCCCTGGCTTGTGTCACTAATTCTAATGCAAATGTATCACAATAATCATTAAACATTAAATGTTACCCAAGTCTACGTTAACGGACATTAGGCTAACTGTTATGCATGCGAGTGTTGAAGCAGAGCAGAGCTCTGTGCAGCCTCCACCAGAAGGAAGCTCATCTCTGTGAGTGAGAGTGGAGGTATTTGCCTTTAGAGGGCCTTGTGGACACATTAAGGCCTATTTGCATGTCCATAACGCCAACAGAGAACCCCATCTCTGCACTTAGGCTCAGTGGAGCCGTAGATTTAAATATTGCAGGGAAGCAGAGCATTGAAAGCAGCCTGACTCTTTTACAGAACAAGTAATGAGTCCCCAAGATAGCTTGTTTTGGATGATTTAAAACTCTATATTAACTGTCCACACGAGGTTTCTTTGTAATTCTTGTCTTGAAAGGAATCATTGCCTCTGAAAGTGGCATAAGAACTTGCCTACATGTCTATAATGTATATAATTACTCCTTTTGAAGACAAATGTACCCGATTCCCCATTCTGAAAAAAAAAAAGTTTAAGAATACGAGACTAACTTGTGATATGCTTAATTGATCTCAGTGTGGAATCTATGGCACTTGTTTACACAATTATGTGCCCCTCCCCTGTCGCTTTTTAGAAAAATGTAACCTTTTTCTTTTTGTCTTTTGTCCCAACCACCACAATTAAGGGCCACAGCTCTGAATAACAAAACAGGGGCCCCTCCTTGCAAGGTAGCCTTAGGTTGTGTTTACACTCCAGGACTTCAAAGGCATTGCTGAACTTTTCCAAGCCCCTCCTGCTCAGGTAGTAATCCCAAAGTATAATCTCTTTAAAAACTGTAAAACCCATTAGAGTGACACCATCTAAATCCTCACAGAAAAAAAAGAGAGAGCAGGAGAGGGAGTACGAAAGTGAACTTTGCAGGCCTCTAAATTGTGACAGACACCTATCGAGTGGATTTATAAACGGGGCGAGGAAGAAGAAAGATTG
The DNA here is from genome assembly GCF_905237075.1 of Dicentrarchus labrax. Lineage (NCBI taxonomy): Eukaryota > Metazoa > Chordata > Actinopteri > Moronidae > Dicentrarchus > Dicentrarchus labrax. Next base: position 9,743,514 of record NW_026136709.1, on the reverse strand, counting down.
TGTGTTTATTCTGAACATTTCCTGGGACATATTTGCAATAATTGGCTAGATGGATGGTTGCTTCCTGAGCAAACATGCTATAGGTGGTTTAAACAACATAATGTGTGTTTACAGAAGAGATGTAATGGTGTTAATTTGGCCTAACTGACTCTAAAACAACAGCCAAGTCAGTAAAACAAACAAATCTCCTTAGCTGCCCTGCCTTTAGGGGGATTCAAAACATAATTCAAACTCAAATAAATATTGTAAAATGTTTGCCAATGCATCTGGGCTAAAAGTAATTGCTAGTGCTAATTTAATATGATCTTATTAGTTTTTTGTTAGTTAAGTGTTTGTCTTTGTTTTCTTTAACCATATCAAATAACCTGTTATCACAATAGCTAAATTACATGTCTGACTAGTTCCTAATATGTCCTGAGGAAAAAAACAAACAAACATTGCCCTTACACATTAGTGGACTGCATTTACATGTTGTCTTGGCCTCTGATCACAGGCAGATTGCGGCCCAAAGAATTTAGCTGTTTGCATACGGTGGCACGGAGATGGCACCAAGCAACTCACTTCTTGTCGTACTCCTCCCTCCTCACACCGTCCTTTCTCCCTCACTCACTTCTTTTTAAAAACCTTTTTCTCTCCTTTTCTGCTTTTATCTCGCTTTTCCTCCTCTCCTTCTCACTCACACATGCACTCACCTTTACTACATGTTCCTTCTCGATTACACAGCACACACAAATAGACAGACACACACAGACACTGTCCAATCATCCACTCCACATGCGAGCGAGCAACTTTCTAAAAGCCAAAAATCCTGGGGTGAAGAAATATTCCATTTCTACGGCCCCTTGCTGTGTACCGTCCCCTGGCCCGGGCTCTGCCATGCCATATCACAATCAATTCCATAAGCTAAACTGGGGTGTAAGGTGCTGTATGAAGGTCAGACAACCCACTTTGACTGCCATCTGAGCGTGAAGCACTTACCCTCCACACCATGTCCAAACTAGCTACCAAGCGAAACCTTAATATACCACCTTCCAGCTCTGTAACTCTCCCCTCGGGTTCACCCAACACAGGTCTTTGAATGCCAGATACTGAAAGCAGATACATTTATGTATTGATTTTTATTTTGTGTATCATTAAATCTGACCTTTTTAGTGCCAACAATTACAGGATCCGGCAGAATTTTTATTCATCAGGGTGAAAGCGCCTTACACCACAGCAGACTAATGAAATGATTTTAGGTGGGTTAGCAGCTGCTTAAGGCAGGGTGACCCACCCCATTTATTCAATCGTAAGGGAAACTCTGGGATACGTTATTGCCTTTAGATGAGGAATTAATTTCGAAAGACATTGTTGAATAATAAATGACTGGAAAATTACATTTTATTGCAGGTTTTCAAACTTTTTATGTAACTGTGGTCAAGAGGGAAAACGCAAGATCAGAAGTACAATTTTGAGGTCATTATTGGCCTGATATATATGTATTTTCCCCTTCATCTTGTCTTCATTATCCCTCCTCATTTTGCTGTCTTACCACTGTATATCTCTTACTATCTTCCTCTCTTTTTGCTGTTTTCTTTTGGACCCTCAACCTCTCCACCCATCTGTTCTACCTACTTGTCTGCATCTCCTTTCTACCGTGTTGCAGCCCAGTTACCCTGCAAACTGCATGTGATGGAGAGAAGCACTGTTTACCTCCATGTTCTTGATTAAACCCGGCCACAGAGAAAGAGACGGCGAGTATTTTATTTAATGAGCGTGACGAACGCAAAGGTGTTCTCGTAAATCATCACATGGTTTACAAACTCAATAAGTAAGGGCTTCCTGCTTCAGCCAGGCAGGCCAGCGCACACCTAAATTATTAACGAAGCTGGGGGCCCCCAGAGGCACAACTTTGATGATGTTATAAACAGGGGAGAGGACAAGGTGCCTTCTCAGCAAAAGATTACAGGACCTCCCACCACCCCCCAACCAAATCCCAGACCCCCACGCACTCGCTCCTAATTACCTACCTCCAATGGTGAGAGGGAAAGATAGATATGGGGGGGGGTCTAAATAAACTTGACACATTCCATATTGCTCCATGTAAACTAATTGGGAATGTATAGTAAGCCGGTGCTCGCGCAAGTCGAACTTTCTGCATTCATATTAAGGAATAAAAACTGCATCCGCATTATTTATTTTTACAGATCTGTATATATTTGTACATCATGAATATGCTAATGATGAGTGTGTTCATGCAAATTGCAGTCAGGAACTCAAGATGATCGCACCAAGTTCCTCTGCCAGATTTTTTTTTTCCCCTCATAGGATAAATTTGTCTCTGGGCAATACTCCCATTTTAAAATCCAAATTCATCAGGCTTTGATAATAGCTGATGCAGCACTTCATTGGTTTAGGTCGGGGGAAATGGTGGAAGAGGATAGGGAGAGAAGAACTGTAGGTGTAGATGGGGGGGGGGGGCTGTTGGTCAGGAAATAAGCTGACCAAGTTGAGGTAATGAAATAAGCTGGCAGACTGTACAGTAGATGAGAGACAGTGATGGTTATGGAGAGAGAAAGCGAGAACGTAGGGAGAATTAAACATGATAAAACCTTTTAATAATAAAAATCAACATGTTAAAACACCTGATGCACACCTCTATATCCAAATTATGGTTGTTTTTGTGTACCAGAATGTTACAGAAAGCCCATCCAGTGCACAAAAAGACAAAAATGTGTGTAAAGTGATAGAGTAATAATACTGTCTGCCTCCATTAGTATCCTCCTAAATAAGGAGACCATCTTCGCAGGCCCAGTTGTACCACGATGTTAGTAAACTCAAAAAGCGAGCGGCAAAGTCTCTGGTGAGAACGAGATAAAGAGGTATGATTTCCCCAGTGCAAACATGCTCCAAATTAAAAACCAAAAAGAGGTCCCCAGTGTCTTCGTTCTAAATCTGATAGCAAGTCAGATGAATTTGTCATTGAGCAGATAATAACGGTAGTGATTTCAATATGACTGTTGGCTGTAATAAGGTCCCACATAATACTCATGTTTGTGTAAGGATCTATTTTTGTCTTATGACTGCTCTGGTGCTTGGTAAGAGTGATAATGGATAAACTGCAGTTGATGTAAGTCAAATAGAAACATAACAGAATTACAGCTTGTTGGTAGAGACAGTGTAGATACAGTGCTTTTATCTGAAACCACATTAGGCCCTAGGATCAAGTTGCTTTTCCTGCTACTTCACTAAAGAAAGGGGCACTGGATCCCAAATGTTTAAAGGTTACAAAATTGGGACTTAGTTCTAAATGTATAGGGGCTTAAATGTAGTAAGGTGAGGAAATCTTACAAGAAATCCACATTCAAAACAAATGTACCTTGCATTTAGGTGTGGGAAATAACCAAATGATTCATATTCAAAGTAAATCCCAGCACTGGATGACATAATAACTAGACACTAAACATTGTTGATTCATGAGTGTAAAGGGATCCAAGGGTGGAATTTACCTTTAAGCCAGCAAAGCATCAATCACTCTGAAACAGAATCAGATTTCATTGTGTTTTTCAATTTAATAACTGTGCAGAAGTGCTTAATATAAAACCACTTCTGGCTCACCCGGACAAGCAGGTTTGTTTTCAGTAGAAATAATCTGCAAATAAATCCGAACTTGTTTGATAACGTTAATGACTCACTCTTTGTCCTGCTCTGTCCCTCTTAATGTTCTGCTCGGCCTCTCTTTCAATGTCCTCTTTCACATGAGTGAAAACTAACTGGGTGTTGGGATGTCAACAAGTGAAAACCGAAACACAACGTGCACGCACACAAATAAAATGGACAAACATGACATGTCGTGTATGTCAATATGACACAGACGCACATGTTGGAATCAGAATTGGTCTTCCTGACTGCCTCACACGTGACATTTTAAGTCCAGAAACTGGGAACGAGCAAAGGCGCTTTACTCAAACACCGCTGCCATTTTTCCCTCCTGTGTCCTCCATCTGTGGGAGTGTGGGGCAGCAGTCGTCGCTCCACACAGAGCCATCTGTGAGAGGGATTCAACCACGCACCAAGCCTTTCGAAAACGCACAGAGCGTGCTTTCATACGTTTTCTCATCACAGCCAAGCAGAAAATTGAGAAAATCGTGTCAAGGACGAGGGAGCTTCCCAACCTCTGGTCTTGAACTGTGGCCGAGTTGGGGAGGCAGCGTTGAGGAGTCATGGCCATACACGCGGCCTGATCACTGCATAGTTCTGGAACGCCAAAAAAACACAGACGCCCCAAGGGGTTTGGTGGCATACGAAAGTCTCTGTCTTTCTGTTCTCCCCTCGCCTTTCTTCTTGAAAATAAGCGTGGCTCTTGCATAATAGCATCAGATCAGATGACTGTGAAGTAAACATCTCACTCTCTCGTACATTGCGCGTTACCCCTTTTTCATGCTTTCGAACTTAACTGTATTAACTTTGTCCCCCCCTGTGGTTGTGTACTTGAGATGTGCATATAAGTGTGTTTTCACATTTGGGGTGTCCATATGTCCATGTCCATTTTTAAAAAAGAGGCTCTAGTTTTACATCACATACAAAAATGTTCCATCACTCGTGGTTATAATGATGATTTGTAAATAACAGATAATGTGAGATAATTTGAGAAAACCTTAAAGGGGCCTAAATGCTCAAAAGCACTGTTGTACTGCATTGATACTTGTTTCTGTTTTCTGGGGTGCACGTTACAGAAGTTATGATTGACCCCGAGACGTGTGTCCTCAACTCAAGACACACAACACCACTATACAATAAGTCATCTGTTGAATTCCAAAATGAGGGTGATGACACAGATGCTAAAGTATGCACTCTGAGAGGGAAGTGATGTCACTGCTGCCTACTAAAACTGTATCTGTTCAAATCAAATTAGATCTACGGCGCCCTGGCACATTCAATTACCCGAAATACCACCAAAGACGCAGCCATGATTTGACATCTGCAAGAATAAATGGAGTGCTAACAAAGTCTCTTACACTGCAAGTGAGTCGGGCAAGCAGACTTCCTGTCTGAACGGGAGCGGCAGACGTTTTTGTTTTTCATCATCGTCTGGGTCTGAACAACTGTACATGCCATCGATATGATCATATCGCTTTAAAAAAACAGAATGAAAAAAAATGTTGGGGAAAATTGTTTCTCGTGTTTCCTGATCTGTTCATGGAAGGGACAGTGCCGTTTGCTCTAAATGAAGGGAATTAAACAACAGTTTTACATAATGACAAGATACATTTTTCCTATATTATCATGGTATGTAAGGAATACAAGCTGAAGCAGGGACATTTTTTTGAATAGACAAATACTTAACAAATCCATAAAAAGCCAATGACAGATAAGTAAAATCCCTCCCTCGATCATCTCTATCGGTTGATGCATTGATCAGTTGTTGTCACTGTGGCTGACTTGACTCCCCTGCAGTGACACTGTGTACCTTGGACAGGGTTAGGTGTGGGGGCTCCACAGCCATAATTAGCTTGCCATCCAGGGGAAAGTTAATATTTCTCATGTTGAAGTGAAGCTTATTGGTTTCCTGGACAGGCTGTAATGGATAACCCAATGAGGCCAGTGTGCACCACACACACACACACACACACACACACACACACACACACAGGCACACATGCAAACAGCAGCACACAAACGAAACCACAAACACATAGTGGTCCACTCCCCGGGAGGCCTATAGTCAGACAGACAGTGACACACAAATCTATCCCCATTCCCTACATGACAGACCGGCCGGCTGGCTGAGCAGCTGCCTGATCAATAGTCATCAGTGACCTCGTCCACTTGGACGTCACTTAAACTAAAACTGTAAGACACAAAATCAGCAAAGGGCACATTTCTACCCCCTCTGAATGTTTGGTATACAATACGAATATATGTCCATGAGTTTCAAAATCTAAATACGGGAGCTGCATATGTGCTTTTTCAGGTCTAATGCATAAATCTTAATGAAATGTGTGTGCCTGTGTGTGTGTTTGCACATCACAAGTATTGCTAAATATGCATTTTTACAGCAAAACTAACAGGGTGTCAAAATACCGTAATCAATTCTTTTCTTGGGTCACTGATCAATTGTCAGATATGCCAATCAAAATCTAATTATTCATATTTTACCGTTATTGCATGGACAGTCATGCACACATGTACCACACCGACTGCTCAGTCAACCAGAGATTCCATATGATTTACTTCAGATTGAAGCGGCTGGATTTTTTGAGCCAATCCTATATGTAAGGAATATTTTTGAAGGAGAAATAGGCAGTTTTTCTACTTGTAATACCCATAATGCTGTCACTCATACTGACCTTTGTGGTAACTGAATAATAAAATGTTTGTTTTTATTCTAATTCAATCATTTTGCACCTTCCATGGTCGCCAAAATACAAAAGATCAATGAGCAAAAATGCTGCTATAATTCCAAAATATGTATCCAGTTTTTTTTTCAGTTTTTATCAAGTGAACTGTTTTGCACATTTAAATAAAAACATTAAAGAAATAATCACAAATTCTGTTCAAAATAAAGCACGTAGTTGATCTTTGAAAAGCAACAGGCAGCAGGGACCCAGGGAGCTAGCAGTGGCAGCACCACAACAACAACAAACAAATGTTTGCTGATAAATAAAACATATTCAATCAAAGCATAAATGCTAATGAAAAGAGAACCTGCAATCACAAGAGCTAAACGTGTGAGCTCTGGCACACACCAAGTGTGAGAGAGAGGTGTTAATTGCTGCGCTAATTAGGTCCTGATTGCATTGCTCTTGTTTTGCACTTGCAGGTGATTAAAATTTCAACAGAGCACATTATTTGGCACTGTTAACAGGTGCCAAGCTCAGCACACAGCACAAACACACAAACACACACGGTCGCAGACACATAATACTTAAACGCACACGGTCACACACAAATATCTGCACTAACACAGTCACATGAATGCGCACATGCACGCACACACGCGCTTGCACACACACACACACACACACACACACACAGATACAAAAGCTGCTGTAAAGCATCATAATTAGCTCTGTTCCTTGTTTCTGTAAGTTGCTCACACCAAACAGCTAAACGTGAAATTATGTATTCGTTTATTTTGTGGAAAATCTGACACATGGATTTTGAATGAAAAAATATGTTCTATAATACATCAAAGACATGACTGTTACACATGCTTTTTTTTTCTTAGCAATGTTACAGTTGAAACCAATAATATTGTTATTTTTGTTCATTTATACCTTTTTGTTGTTCTTACAGCTGACTATACATTGAATTTACCCTTACTATTATTCCCTATTCTAGCTGTAGGTCATATTCTCCTCTTTTAAGAAGCTGTGTTTCATAGCCTTTATGTATTTGTTTAAATGGACTTGACACTGGATATGTTTTTATTTGAAGTTCAACATGATCATCTATGTAATATACAAATGAGGCCACATGTTAGAACTGACCATCATATGTGCACTGTATATCACCTCTATTTCCTACTTTATACCTTTATAGTGAAGATGGTTAGTAAAGTGTTATATTAACTTATGGTCATGAGCAGAAACTGCTAAAATAAGACCTACTTTGTGAAAACAAAACAAAAACAAACTTAAACACACAACATTGTTATCACAATACATGGTAATTATACATTTCAGTTTTGTGCTTAAGTGCTTCATATTCCCATGCAAATTAGCATTTAATCAAGTAACGACAAACCAATTGACACTGGGTGAACCTGTGGCCTTTGGGGCCCTGAATAATAGTGCAAAAAAAAAGAGAGAGAAAAAAATAGCACAATTATATTGTTGAATTGCATGTTGGGAAACTGGGATCTACTGTACACCCTCAACACAGTGGGTAGCAGGAGTTAGTTGATCAGTGACTGGCTGGCTGGCTGGTTGACAAGTCTGGGGAGGAACTGCTGTTGGGAGTACCGTTGAAATGACAGCGAGCGGAGAGCGTGTGATGTGTTCTGTTCCAGAACAGTTGAGCGGCTGTCCCCATTGAGGCAGCAGTGTGTGTGTGTGTGTGTGTGTGTGTGTGTGTGTCTGTGTGTGTGTCCCTATATTGACGCAGAGCCTGGGAAAATCTGCATCTGTTACTTGAGTGGGATTGTAGGGAGATCTGAGCTGTCAAAGTGACAGGCTAGTGTCTCCCTTTTCTCTGTGGGGTGTCATCTATCTATCTATCTATCTATCTATCTATCTATCTATCTATCTATCTATCTATCTATCTATCTATCTATCTATCTATGAGCAGGTACACAGACATGAAGGCAGCAGCATGAGCAGACAGTCCAGCTCTGAGGCAGACAGACAGATAAATATGACTTAATGAATGACATTTGTTTGTTCTAAAGGGGTTGGCCTAAAGCCACAACCTTCATCACTGGTGACAGAAGAGTTACTCACACAAGAAACCTACCAGGAGGCAAAAATCCCCAAACTTCAGCAGCATTTTGTTTTAGTCATCATATGTCAATGTATGCAACCATCCTCCATAACTCAACCTTATGCAAGATATAAACAATGTCAGAGCAACTTTAACAGATAATCTCTGTGGCTTCTGATGCAGCTGTTCTGAATATTGATTATGACATAAACCAATACATTAGACAACATTTAATATCCAGACATTATGGAGGTGGAACAAGGACATAAAATCCATGGATATGTGACACTGAGAGTATTAAATTTACCATTTTACTAAACAGTCCTAATTACTTAATGTGATGACTTTTATTGAGGAATCAATGAAGATGACACAGTGTTAAGTATATGGAATTCACTCAGTTACACAACTGTATTATGCAGAGTAATGTGAAAAGATGTCCTTTCCCATAGTAGCATAACTATATTTGACAGTGGGAGTTATAATAGATGTATTGGTCATGTGAATGCGTTTTGTGTGAAATAAGCTTCATGTAATGTAATTATTTAGGATGCAAATTTGATCATTAGCTTGAGGCTAGCAATGCCCTTTAGTTTTAATGAACTATGCTAGCAATAGTAACAACACTGTGCTTATAGTGAACTTTTTCCTCTTTAATTTGCTTTACACATAGTCTGAAGCTAAATTTAATTGCAGGGCAAAACGCATAAGCCAATGGATATGCACAAAATAACCTGCAAGATTAAACTACATGCAATTTCTAATTCAAAAGCCGCTGTCATAGTTTCACAGTGCCATATTTATCCGACCCGATCACTAAGCCATATACTTGTGGGTGGATGAATCTCCCATCACCAGACCACTCCCCCCTTCACCCTCAGCCATCTCACCTGCAGTGTTACACTACTGTCACTGCCACCAAGTCATGACATACATGACAACAGCTGAGTTTCAGAGATTCAACTTTGGTAGTTATAGTAGAGTAGAAACCGTCTCCTCATCTTATCGCACAATAAGTTACCGCTATGTCTTTTTCTCTCTTTCTCTCACTCTCTGTGTCTCTCTCTCTCTCTCTCTCTCTCACACACTCTCACACACACACACACACACACACACACACACACACACACACACACTGCCCGAGGTCCTAACCAGCTGCTTTGTCTTCCAGAGCAGCCACAGTACGGGACACCTGTCATTCTCCCACGACTGAGAGAGGGAGATGGACAGAGAGAGAGAGAGAGAGAGAGAGAGAGAGAGAGAGACAGAGAGACAGAGATGTTTGTGTTTTGCTTTGGCAACAAATACAGAATATAGAACCGACAGAACTGAACTGAAATGTATATTTAGGCACATATATATAAAACAAGTCTTGCTTTAGAGATGTAGCGCCATATACGCACTTATAATGTGTTTTCTTTCATGTATAACAACTTCACTGTGTGCTCCATATACAAGCCAATCCCCCCCCAGAAAAAAAAACAAAAAAAACAACAACAACAAAAGAACAACAAGGAATGGAATAGTGTCTAAACAGAATGGGTATGCTGCAGCTGCTAAGACAAGCAGACACTGAAAAAAAGACATGTCTTTTAGAAGAAATAGTATTATTGGTTTTACACAAAGTAACATGTGGGCAGTTAAAATACAGTTTTGGTACCAAATGAAACACTGTGATGCAGAAAGTTTCTGCTTCTCCTTGGTCATTAAATATCTGTGCATTGCTTGCTTTGCTCAAAGAAATGGAAGAAGCAACGAGAAATAGCTGCCCTATTTTGCCCCAGAAACTTTTAACTGCTGATAAAGATCAATGGCACTGCTGATAATATAAATTCTGAGCTGCTAGTTTGTATTGATCTGGCTGTAATGCTTTTGGCTCTCAGGATGGCAGATGGAGCCAGCAAAGAACTTCAGGAAAGAAAAAAAGAAATAAAATAAAGATTAATGTTGTAGGCCTACTCATCTATAGTTTTGATAAAGGACTCTTAAAGCCAAATATACATGGCTGGAGGAAACATGGGCTGGGTGTCTGACCCTTTCTAAAGAAAGAACTGATAAGATAGTTTGTGAGTTCTCGTAGTCTTTAACATTAGGTGAATGTTAGGAATTTGACTGAAATAGGGGATTGTGCTTAAAAACATTAAGAAATTTTGATTCTTTTCAACCCCTTAGTGTCCGTTCCATAGTCAAGAAAGTATGTCATGTTTAGCCAAAGTATTTTCAGACAAGGCAAACACACAAGCAACAAGAAAAGTGTGGGTCAGTGTCCCCCTAGCCCCTTTTACAAATGAGCCTTCGATGTATTAATCATTGTGTAGTTTGAGAACATTACCCCCCCACATACACACACTTACACAGACAGAAACTGTAACACCCTACCCATGTGTCAATACTACTCGAGATGAAGTTTGGAATTAGCAGGTAATGGGAACCTACCACCAGCTAAAATGGTACACTATAGTATTGTCTAATTATGACTCCTTGGCAGAACACGAGGCTTTTATCTGCAATCGGATAAGTTAATTGGCAGCAATTACCCAACCATTTACTCACAATGCAGATGTAGAAATTGTAGAACAGTGCCTGCACCTGGATATGCTCAAGAGTCGAGGATGTCAACTTCCCAGCACACACACACACACCTGAAAACACACCTGAACAACGCTGAGGTAATCATCACCGTTACACCCCCCTCCCTCCGCCTTTCTCGTCTTCTGTTCGACTTCTATAACTCATCCAGTCATTATCCAGCATTTGATATTCACTCTCTTCTAGTCGATGTAACAGGTTGAGTTTCCCCTAATTGGGGCTGAATAATACTGAGGCGATTTACGAGCGTTTTCCCCCCTTGTGTCGCTGCCGCTGTAGCACAGATTCTGGTTTCATCCCGCCAGTGGTTTTTGAAGGTATCATTTCTCTTGACTGGAAAAGGCCCCTGTTGAGTTGTCAGGCTCATTGCTCAAGGTGCGCCCTGGGTTTCAGGAGGGCCCGTGCTGACACATTCATAAATATGACACCTTGTTTTGTCCTTCTGGCGTCTTTTTGGTTGGCGATGGCCTTTGAATTGGAAACAGGTAAGCTAATAGGGCTGCGTCTGATGCATGGGAACCGTGGGCTTTGGGAGAAGGCAGGGTGGCCCCAGGCGACACATGACAGGCAGATAATGACTGTATAGCTGTCAAGTCAAGGATACCTGTCTGCCGGTAAATACAGATTTGCCTTTTTGACATCATTTTTCCACCTCCTGGAAGATCAACTGAATGCAGCTTTCAGACTATTTCAGACTAGCTATCAGACACATTCACACACACAGCACTCACACTCAAATGCACATGCATGTTCCAGCACATACACACGAGCACATATATACATGCTGACAAACACACTCATACACACACACACACACACACACACACACTCACAACTGCAAGCAGGAACAGGAACAAAGGCACTCTAAATGTATGCGCTTATAATTGTGATTTTCTGCACCGTCCAACGTTCCCACGTAATGCTGCATGTTTGGGAATGCATGGACCAAGTTAATATGATTCTATTGTAGTCAGGCATGAAAGATAGAGAGAGTGTGTGTGTATGTTTCTGCGTATACATGTACGTGTGTGTGTCCATGCATGAGTGTGTGTGACTGGCAGGCCGGCTGAGGCCTGTGTTTTGCGCGTCGCCCCGGGGAATGCAGGTGAAAGCAATCTTGGTCCGTGAAAGCCGACGAGATGTGCCTTTCTGCACCCAGAGAGCTGGCGAGCTGATTTCTTTTTGATAGGCTCAAGCCCTGACACCAGCCCCCCCACCTCCACCCCAACCCCCACATCACCATCAAGCAAGGCCACGGCACTGGTCGTTCACATCTCGGCTATCTATTCGTTAGCTAGCTGTAATATATTCTATAGCAGTGTAACGCTATTCACACCCATAAACTGAGCATACACCATATTCTTTCTATTTCTATCTTTCCCATAAACCACACCAATTTCTGTGGATACTTTTCTACACACAGCAAACACACACAAACAAGATATGTAATCTCTTTCACTCCCCCTGTCTCTCTCCACAGCTGCCCAGAAGCCAGAACAGCCAAACCGCTCAGTGCATGGCTGAAATGACGAAACGCAGCCTAAATATACCTCATTTGTTTACTATTCAGTTACATTCCCTGCATGCAGAATGATTGGGAGCAAATCATGTTGGGTTTTAATCGAGGGGTATTTATGGCTTGATGTGTGTGCTGGGATGGAGTGTGCATTAGGCCTAATCTCATAATAGACCAATTGTGTTAATTCTGCCTATGGATCCAGCACTGGCTATAATACAAAACAAAAGTCACTCCAGTGAGCAATGGGCAGCTGTCCATGAGAACGTGAATGGAATTTACAGACTTATAAGGCGTATTCTTACGGGACTTATCATGAGGATTAATGCTGATCTGTGTAGTATTTGGTACTCAAAGCAGAGCTTTGGATAATTGATTATTGTTGTATCATGACCAAATGTGTGGTCTATGGGTACTGCATATTCAAACTGGTATTTTGGTAATCCAGTGTAGTGTGTACCTTTTGTGGGCTGTGTGTTGTTGTGTAGCCTCTTGGGTACAACTCAAACCCCTCCCTAGTGCACACTGATCGGCACACACACGCACAGACGTGAACGGTTATGGTCACACACATACAGATAGACGGAAAAGGCCACACACACACACACACACACACACACACACACACACACACACACACAGAGTAAGTCCCTAGGGGTGAAGAACACTGACACTTATGACAGTTTATTATACAGTGACATGGCCAGTGAGCTGGGCTAAACAGATTACAATCTGTCTGAATCCTGCCAGTATTCATACAGTTGCTAAAGATCCACTGGAATCCAAAAGTAAACATTAAAGGGTTGCCCAGTGACCAAAAACATGATAGTGTTTTAATCACTTTAACAAGAAAAATATATAGTATATACTGTGTATTGTGTAAACCAGCATCTTTTTTAAATATTCTGGGCTGAGAATTATATTAGAAAACTTTGATTTTTAAAGTATATACATATATCACAATTTTATTCTCCTGTACAGCACTTTGGTCAGCTTTGGTTGTTTTTAAAGTGCTTAACAAATAAAGTTGGATTGGATTGGATATCACAATTTCTATATGCAAAATGATTGCAAATCTTCTTGTTATGGTCAACTGACAAACTATTTTTAGTTTAAAACTTCTAAGAGAGGCTTTAATAGAGTTTATAAGAGAGACAACCTTCACTCTTCTTTCTTACACCCATGGCAGTCAGTCCCTCGTCTTGCTGGCCAGCCAGTCAGACGATATCAACCTCTCTAGCCGGCCCGCTAGCTAAAATGGAAATGTGTGTTAGTGCCAGCAGTTGGAGACTGTTGGGGGACTTAGCCTTCATACTGTTGAGATAAAGTAGCAGGCCTAAGCCTTGCCTGGTGAAATGACATGTCCCCCCACCTTCCTGTTCCTGTTCAATCGCCATAATATTGTGTTTCTATGCTGGGCCTGTAACCTTTGATTAAATTAGCCCAGTATTGCCTCGGTCCTTTTCTAAACTGTAGGCACTGGAGAGCTACTTAACGGACCCTGTCCCTCGGAGGGAAGAAACTGCTTGAGCTTACAAGTGTACGGCCACAGAAATATCAAACCCCTCTCACTCAAATCTCTCTCTTTCTATTCCTCCCTCTCTCCTTCTCCTTTCCCCCTCTTTCTCTCTACATTCACACCCTTTTGCCCTCTCTCCTTGTCTTTCTTGTAGCGTCTTTTCCTCAACTTGTGTACATGTTTGTATGTGTGTGTGATGCAAGTCGATCCATCACGCTCTGTCACTTTCCAGGTGAGGTGTGTATTATAGGATGTCAAAGAAAGAGCAGCAAAATGACATTTTGTTGTTATTTTTCAAATCTATGAACTGCACGGTGAATGACAGCATAAATGAACAGATCAGAATTGCATTTTGTTCAAGGAAGCGGGATTAATGTGGGGAGAAAGCAAAAGAGACATGGCATTGGTTAAACGTCAATCAGGTGTAGGCCTCGGTTAAATGAAATGGCACTCGGCGTCCACATTCAGTGTGTTATTTACTGTACAGAGGCAGCAAACTTTTCCTCAGGGCCCCATATTTTCCTTCCTGTTGTGTATGACTTAATAAATTATAACCGAGGCCTACAATTATTTTTCCATCCATTTAATCCCTAATGCTATCATAAAGCTTACAAGAAAATTTGAAAACTTTTGCTCTCTGTTTTGTGCCATAAATCTAGCCTCATTTCATACTATAAAGAAAATGATGTATAAAATGACACACTGGTCCTTTAAGTTTGATTTACTTTTCATGGTGATGGCGCCCTCTATATTAGTGTTCTCTGGGGGTGTGAAATTCTGGTTTGAACTGACTCTGTCTGCAAGTGTCGCAGGGAACTATAGTTTGTAGTATTACTTCAATTCTAATGGCCACACAGATAGTTATCCAGCTAGGGATTGACATTGTCAGCCGTTGCATAGCACCATCTGATGTCATTCAAATCACAGAGTCACATTCTGAGGCTAGGACAACCTACTGCACTGCTGGGCATTTCCAGTCAGTTCCAGTGTTGAAATAACAGCGGGAGTCTATTGGGAATCACTGCTAACATTAGCAAGCTAAGCTTACTTGCTTAAAATGTTTTGCTTGCTAGCTTCCACTTTCTGTGTGAAATACAAACTTTACCGTACAACTAGTCCTCGAAAATATTGAAGATAGTTTGTAATATCTGTTTATCATATCATATGAGTATCTATTTGCAGAATATAATATGCATTACTATGCTTTCATTAGTCATTAATCACCTGGATATTGGAATCATGATGTTTTTATTACCTTAGAACAAGCCTTTTATATCTACAGACTCCACGGATCGCCTTCCAGTCCGCCATGTTGAACCACCATGTTTCTATAGTAGACCAGAAGGGACAAACCATCATTAGCTCTACAAAGGGGTGTTTGCATTTTTGTGCATTTTGCAGCCACCATAGTTTTTCCTTCGTGCTTGGAAGGGGAGGGTGAAGCAAGGGAGTTGCAATGTGCAACTCCTTGTCACTAAATCCTACACACTGGACCTTCAAATGTCTAACTGTACATAACTAACATGTGGGCTTGTTGAAAAAAGGGGGAAGTATTTTGAAAGTTGTAGGTCTCCACTTAAGTGCATTCTTAAAAAAATGTGGGTATTTGATTTGATTTGATATAGTTTCAATCAAAATGTCACCATATGAATGGTTCATAAAGCTTTCAATTTGGCAAATCCCCCATTCATGATTTGAAAACTAATACAGACACACAATCAACTATCCTGCGTCAACCTACAACATGGCTTGCATTTATCTTCTCCTGATTGACTTTGAGCTTTTTTTTCTTTCCTGACCAGCAACAAAAGATTCCTCATATCTGTCATTGTGGTTACCTTCCCACAGTTATCTTGCTGATTATACCTATCCGGAGGCCAGTTGATACAGGAAGGAATCACTTGTCAAAAACCCTCTGAATGACTGTGCTGTGTGTGTGTTTGTGTGTGTGTGTGTGTGTGTTTGTGTGTGTGTGTGTACGTGTAGTAAAAGTATGTGCATCTCTGATTATGTGTGTGTATGTGTCTGTGTAATTAAGGATGGTGTGTGAAATCTAAAACTCAAACAGGATGTGCAAATAAATGACTTGCAGCCAGTGTTGTTGTCTCCAAGTGAAATGAATCACCCTGTCAAACTATACTGGCTAATAATAACACATGGCTCTGAGTGGTGAGAGGATTCACTCATTTAAAGCGTGAGAAGGAAGAAAAATACGGAGGTGAATTACAAGTTAATCAGACAGTGAAACTGCAGTGCAGGATAACTCAGGGAGCGGTATATTCCAAAGTTAGGTCTCCACCATCTGAAAAGCGTGACATCGACGCTTGCAAAATGATTGATAGCACAAATGTCTTCAGTTGACATCCTCAGAGATAATAATTTTACAGGCTGCATATCCTAGATTTCCCATTGAATGATAGACTTCAAGAAATGATTGCCTACAACCTTGTATCTAGATTTTTTAAATAACTCTAAATAACCTTGAAAACCACTGAATGCGTGCAAATTTTTATGCATCAAACGTATAGAACATGTGACGTCAAAAGGGGACAATCAACCATACTTCCCTCAACTACTGAAAGTTTTAAGGATGTAACATTTGCACATAGCATCAACCCTGTAAAGCGCTGTACTGTCAGTCATGGCACAACTCCAGCTACTGCTTGTGCTACGCAGGTGTGTACGTGTTTGTATACACTATGGGGACCTGGTAGAGTGAGATGGAGCACCACCCGCCTACAGATCCCTAATGGGAGGTCTACGCACCTGGGTCCACACACTCACACACACACTGCTCCCACGTCATATTTCATGTCAGTGGGCATTTGATTGCAGACATGGGATACCACAACATGACAAGGTGGAGCAGGCTTTTTCTACAAGGTGACATCACAGCACACACTGTAAGGAGATCAGCTAAGTGTGTGTGCATGAGTGTGTGTGTGTGTGTGTGTGTGTGTGTGTGTGTCTTTGTCCGTGTGCATCTGTGTCTGTTTCCATGCCCACACTTTTCACACATGTCAACACACAAAAGCCACATGGGAGGCCATTGAGAGCTGCAGCAGCTGTGGAATATGTTATTCAAATGGTGTGTGACTGTTTGTGTGTGTATCATAGCATTAATATGTGTGTGTGTGTGTGTGTGTGTGTGTGTGTGTGTGTGTGTGTGTGTGTGTGTGCGTGCGCACACGTTATCATCTCTGCTTGTAGGAATAAACGGCACTGATGTGTCTCTGCGGGGAGCTTATAGAGAATCACTTACCTCTCTGCTCTTACCGTAGCGTAGCAATGAGTGACTCACTTCTCTCCACATAGTATTAGGACAGGACAGCAAACATTAACTGGAATCACATAGCTGTTTAAAATAATACTGGTGGTTATGCCTCAGATAGTAAATAAAGGGGAGTGATGTGAAAAGTGGAGAAGCTGAAGATGGCCAGTGCCTTGAATCTTGAATTTTCCCCTACAAAACCTGAGCTTATGTACATATGGTTACTACATCTTCTGAAATTATACCTTAAACTACTAAAAAAGATGAACTAACTTTGACATTCAATCAGCTTGTACCATATTTCACTATTGCACATACTGGCAAATGCACAAACACCAGCACTGAAAAAAAGATGAGTGGGATATTTTTCATTAGTTTTGCCAGTTAAAAGTAATTTCTGGCAGATACATCCTTTTCAGCAATTTATCCAAAAACTTGTTTGAGGCCTTTTGGTTCATGCCATAAGCACGTCCACTGTATGTGTTTCAGGCTTTAGTTTGTACCAGCCTGGCTTCCTTCCTTCTGAAATGAGATGTGTGTGTGCATGGGTTCCCAACACTCAGTGTGTGTGTGTGTGTGTGTGTATGTGTGTGTGTTCATGTGTGTGTGCATCGTTGGCTCCCTAGCCTGTGTCTAGCCTTTGCGGCACGGGCCAGGGCTCTGCGGCTGCCCCGGGGCCACCATTGTCCCCGGTCTCCACAGCCCAGTGGCCACAGATGTTCCCCGTTTGATACCGTGCTCCTCACACATACTCCCCACTCCCCTAGATGTGTGGGTGGCCAAGCGGGGCACCCTGTTGCGTGTCACACTTGCACACCATTGGCCGCTTGATGCCTGCACGTGACACTGAAAGGGGGAAGCCATCGCGTCTACAGTTTTAATCCCGCCACCATGCATAATGGAACAGAAGTAGCCCCAAGTGGAGAAGGAAGCTTTGCATGAAGAGGTGTTCATAAAAGGATCATGGGAAAACGGGATGCACGAGGATAGAAGGAGAGCAGAAGCACACTGAGATGTTGTTCAAAGCACCTCGAGGAAAAGAAAAAGACTTTGGAAGACAACTGACATCTCTCCCCAGTTGTGCTTCCGTATCATGTGTTTGTGTGTACGTGTGTGTGCACTGCATGTAATGCACAAGGAGGGATTGATCTGGTGGCTCAGTGAGACAAACAGGGCGTTCAAATTAACGACAGATGCAACGATGAATGTCAAGACACCTTGGCATCACAGCTGAAGAAAAAACCTTGCTCGTAGGGAAACATTAACACGCTTTCTTTCTAAGCAAAAATATACAACGCGTGCACATATAGAAATGTTTTCGTCTACCATTATCTAAGTGAAAGTGAGTGAGCCTCTACTGTTCATGGTAAAAGCTTAGCTTATTTTCAATTATCTAGGGAAGATTTACTAAGTATATATGCTCTTTTTTCAGCAACGCCATGTATTATATTGTTGGCCACGAGTAGTTATGATGTTTCTGTGCAAAATTACGGATTATAACAGGTTTCTGCAAAAAAAATAAAAACTCTCAGAACCTTCCATTGCTATGATTAAATTAGCACATACATTTTCACTCTTCTGCTAAAAAAAATACAGATAAGCGATGCATTGGTAATTATACAGTTCCTCCTGAGGCACATATATGTTGTTTAAGTTTTACCTTATCTATACAATCTTTTATCAGCCTGCTTGCTCACAAACTGAACTGTTTGTATGGGAGTTTCCTTTTTCCAGTTAAACAACTGACATACAGTATTTGCTGAGGTATCCTTATATGACTTGAACCACTTTAATTAAACGGCTTACCAGAAATAACTTTATGAGTGCCACTGTGCATACTACAAAAGTCTCAAAATTTCCTGACAAATCTAGAGATGACTAATGTGTGAAAGCATATGTGGAAATATTATAGTTTATGGCTTTATGTTTAAATGTCTCTTTGTTGGAGCACTGCCAAAAAATGCTGGTAAACTCACAGATAGTGTGACAGGTGATAAATGATGAATGGTTGTGCCTTATGCAATATGTGTTATCTGTTTGTTTCTTTGCCACATTGTTGGAGAGATAGTGAGTGAAGAAGACAGAGAGGTGGCCGTTTGAGAACGAGTTTGTGTTATGTGGAAAATGAGAATGCACAGACATGAACATAGACAGAAACACAGGAAGAACAAGTTGGATAGAGAAGAAAGAACCGCCATTTTCTGCTGCTCCAAGACACAGCTCAGTCTTAATCAAAATCCCACACAGGAAGAACACTTGAGTAGCTTAATCAAAGATCAGCCTGCTCGGTATTAATAATAGAGCAGAGTGCTGAAATGGAGTTTTACTTATTCAAGACTGCACTTATTCGCCTCATATACCTTTAGAGTATATTAAGATCTGGGTGTGGCAGGAGGGGGGACTGATGCTAATAGGGCTGGTAGAGCCGTTACCTGTGTACATGTACAGCCGGAAACCTTCCAGCCATATACTAACTGCACTGTACATTTTAGCATGCTGCATAAAATTCAACCAAGGTTCCACCTGAAACTTTCAAGGTATGATTGGACAACACTGTATCCTAGAAATTACGTTTATATTCATTTTTCATCAGCATAATGACAAAATGCTAATGCTAAATATTTAGCAAGTCACAAAATGTTGATACTGAACAGTAAAATGTTCAGTGGCAACTTAGTTGGTTATGGTGGTAAGATTGTGGCCTTGTCTTACTACAGAAAAGAACCACAGTGACTTGAAACATGAGATGTGACGTGTTTATTAACATTTAACGCAAAGTGTCTTTGTTGACTACGAATATGAATCCTGGTCCCCTTTGTCAAAGCCCTGTCCTTTGTGCTCCCACCATCCATTGCAATCAACTGCATTACAATTTGCAGTGTGGGACAAAAATATAGCACTTCCTAAAAAAAAAGCATATTCCAGACAGCAATTATGTTTCTTCCTACATCGGAATTGGTACACAAATAAGTATGATATAAATTATCAAATTATCATATTATATGAACAACCTCTGTTCCTTAAGCCATGTAGAGCAATAAGAGGTCCAAACCAATGATCTGACATGCATACTGTGTAGTAGACTGTGAGAAACTGTCCCTGTAATCCCCTTTTCATGATGTAATAGTATGGGTGGCTTCACCTATACTTTATTAGAACTAGCAAAGTCGCTTTGTGGCTAATGTCACTAATATAAAAATGAGATGTTCCTGTATTGTCGTTCCATCTATATTCAAAATTGCTGAGAAGCTTTTGGTACCTGGCTTGTATGCAGGCGGGTCCTCTAGCAGGCAAGCAAGAAATATTTGTGGCAGTAGCTTTCACAATTATTGACTGTTATTTTCTCACCTGTTTTGGTACTGTAGCTGGCTAACAGCAGCTGTTTTCACACGCTCTCCCAAATGCATAACTGCTATCAGATTATCTGTATATCTAAACCCCCACCCCAGTCCTAATTCCCTACACCCCTCTCTCAACTGCTCTGGGAGAGAACCGAGGACACCTTGCAACATCACACCTGCCTTCCCCAAGGGCAACACGGCTTGGGAAAATATCTGAGCTGGGCTTGACTTTCTCTTTCTTGGCTCTCTCCTTCCCCAGCTTGCTACTCTAGAAGTGTTTTTGGAAAGCAATGAAGGAGGACAACCCCAGCATCCTGTAAAATACTGTGTTTTAATGATCTCATGACTAATTTTCGCAGCGAAGAGTCTGACACAAAGTATTGGATGTTCAAAATAACACACTTGCCCTCCAAGTTGTTGCTTTAAGAGGATGACCTACATCTTGTCTGGGTCAAACAGAAACACTTTGTATATATAGCTTGCTTTGTTTCAAATCAAACAGGGTTTTCTAGGTGTTTTTATGATAATCTTCCAGACACGGCTCTAAGATATAACACAGTCTTATTTTAAATCATAAGTCTGCATTTTCCTTTAAGGTTATTTTCAATAACTTGAAGTTGTGAACATGAGGCTTTACCTCTTAAGGCCTATAATTCCATTGAGACAAAAGGCAAAATGGAGGAATTTAGAGGAAATCAAATATTGTCTATAAAGCCATGTCTGGTCATGTCACTTCAGGACTTAGATCCAGCGAGCTAAAGACAAAACATGCAGGCGTTACATAGGATTATTGAAGAGAACCTGAGCAGACAATAGCTTGTACAGATACAGTGGGACAGAGATTCGTGCAGTGACAGCAACAATGGACATGTGTGGCGTGGAGATAGGCAGGCATCAGCTAATTAGCTCAGTGGGAACACCCTATTGTCTAGGGTTTGGGACAACTACACTTCAATCGCACCTCACTTGTAGATTGGTACGCAGCAGAACGGGTTCGATGTGGCTGGGCTATTGTTGAGCTAAATGCTATTAACTTTTAAGCCGAGCGACACATAAAAGTGAAGCTGGTGTAAATTACAATTCCCCTGCACATAATCCACTTGCTGATGGAAGACATTACAGCGGCCTTGTGTCTTGACAACAGATTACGGCGGCGGCTTTACCCTACCCCGCTTGCAAACAGGAGAAGCCATGGGATTTCTGTTTTTATCCGCCCCATCCCTTCTTCATCTTCTTTCTTTCCCTCCCTCCGTAACTCCCTCCTTTTCTGTCCTCCCGTTCTCCCATTGATCTCACACTAGTATTCAGTATCTGCCAATGGTGCATGCCTGCAGGGGGGCCACCGAATCCATTATCAGGTAGGACAACAGTTTCCACACTGTTTCACTCACACTGTATACTATGAGGCAAGGAGGGAGAAAAGACGGGGAGGAGAGATGGGGGGGGAACTGAGGTCTGCAATAGCTTTTTAAACCAGATTATGGGCCAATGAAAATATAAATTACAAACAACTGTTAAAAAAGATGAGTGTATTTTACACCACATACGTCTTTTAATGGGATCCTGTATACAGGGAACATATCTTAAAGCTCACAGATAGCCGACAGGGATTTAAATACAGCCTCTATCTGTACCATATTTTCAGGCTTAAGTTAATTACTAGTGTGGCATAGAGTAATATTTTATCAAGTGAGTATCTTCTTTGCATTCCAATAACAAGATATTAAAAGATATAGCTCATATTTGAGAGTTCTTAATAACTTGTTGTATTGGGATGAAACAAGGCAAATGATACAAACAGTCCATGGCTTAATTGCTTTAGTTTATTCTGTCCAGGTGTGTGTGTCAGGAAGACAAGCCATACCTCTGCTAATCTCAAGAAACATCTCTTCACCCAGGCGGAAAGCTACATCATAGCTGCGATGGGTTGTGCTTGTCAAAACTGGTCAGATACTGGGAACACTGAAACACCACTGGAAACTGGCAACATTTACTAGATCACACACACACACACACACACAAAGGCAAACTGAGGACTAACCAAGGGGCCAATGTAGCAGTAGTGATGGCCAGTGTGCCAGTCTGAGCGTGAGTGTGTCTAATTCCCGGCTAATGCCTTCTACCCCCCAGGTCCACTGTCCTTGGCTGCCTGCCACTCTCTCAGTACTCACTATGCTCCTTTAAAAGCCTTTCAAGGAAAAGGACAGGGGCATAAAGCGAGATAAAAAACAGATGGAAAGAGAAAGACACAAGACCACTCTTTTGTCAATATAGATATGAGACAGGTATATTATCTGAGCAATGTATGAGGCAAGGGGCAATACTGCTTCAGGAGGTGATTGCAGAAAAACAACGTGGTAGTTGAAAGGGAAGCCAAAAGGAAATCAAATATTTTGAATGCATGAGAAGCGGCTTTCTTCTCAATACAGTATCTGATTTGGAACAGTCTAAGCAGGTAAATTGAGTCAAAACATCTCTGTCATAAAATACAAGGTGAGGTCTAACCTGAATTTTACCACCTGACCCCTAATCCTTGACCTCTTTGTCCATTCATCTCCACCCACTCTCTTCAAAAACCAACACACCACATTAATGTATTAATGAATCTTTCAGAAAAAGTTTCCCCTTGCTCTGCACCTATCTATTTATTAGCTCAAGTTGCAGGTAGGTTGAGTGCATATATGTAGATACTAATATTAATTAAAATGAAATTGTATGTGTATGTATGCTCTGCAGATGTGTACCAATAAGGCCTTTGGGGCCTGTGGCTTAGTGACATTGTGCTGGAGGCGTCCCCTTTTGAAACCTGATGCCTGAAGCAAAAGCTTACAGATAGTTGGGTTGGGTCAGCCTGGGGGTGTATTGCTGGCTATGGCGGTGTGAACAAACCAGTCAGGCCTGTGTGACTTGTTGTTAGGTTGTGTTTTGCTGTGGGAGTGCCTGGCTTCTTTTCTCCTAACTCTCCCTCTCATATGTCTCCCCTTCTGTCTGGAAGGAACATGCACAAGAATGAGCTTGCACACACACATGCATATGCACAGGATATATCTGTTCACATATACTGTACATACACACGCAAATAAACACACAATCCAAACGATATATTATTTTGCTTGTATCTGGCCCGGTGTTAACAAGGCGTGTCCAGGAGCACACCTATCAAAGTGTGTCATCTACGGCACCCAAGGCCCTTTTGAATGCATCTCTCTCCTACCTCTTTTTCTCTGGTTTTGTTCTCTCGAGGAATCCAGAATAAATATGCCCTCCACACTATTTGAAACATATTGTCATCACATTCACCCCCCAGATATGCATTTCAAGCAAAGAACCACAGGCATTTTTTTAGGAGCCAAAAGGATGCCAAAACATAAATGCTGCGCTCCAGGTAATGGAATAAGAGGGATATATTTAGAGCAGCGAGATCCTCTGTGGAATTTTAACACTTGACGCATTCATTTTCCTCATTTTTTCATCTAATTTGAATGTGTGTTATCTACTATTTGGTTCTAGGTTGCCTAAAAACACAGGCCATCTACAGACAAGTGTTTTGTTTTTGAAAGAGTGAGGCTTATTTAACCATGATAAACACTGTTGGGGAAAAGATTCACACTCTTCACTGTGTGAGAAATCTGACACACCACATATTCCAACAATCTAATATTAGTGTGTAATTTTGAACTAGTAATGCCATGTTTATTGTTTGTTGTTACAACATAGTAGTAGGAAAAACACAGCTAAAGAAAAGTAAAAGAAATGTAAGCATTTCTTTTCCACCTAATTTATATAATAAGAAGTTAAAACCTATTCTGACAGAGGTGTTGACTGACCAACAAACTATGCTGATCTAACAAACTGTAACGGCTGTTTTTATGACATTATAAATATTGTCCATGAGTGGAATTAGGATAATTCTGGAAAAATTGGAATGATATCAAAATTCATTCACAATCATTATACTAACATCCCTGGGCATAAGTCATGTCTTGGAGATAAAATACTTGAGTGTTATATTTAAAGGTTAATGGCCATGGGTGTTCATGTGCATGCATGTGCATGTGCGTTCTTATGTGTACATACTATATGAATTTAATTGAATATGTGCAAATGTCTGCTCACATGCACATATCAGGAAAGACAGATGAGGATGACAGATGTGAGTGTATTCGTGCATGGGTGTATGGGGGGGTGAATTGTGTGTGCATGATGGAAAAACGTCGAATAGACATGGGAGCACAATGACTGCTCTTTGAGTTTCATCCTTCTCCCCATCACTGCCTTCATCCCTCCATCCCCCACTTTCCTAAAGGCACAAACTCTGCCAGTTGTCACCTTAGAGTATTGCAGGCCCGGCTGAAGCACTCCACTCCTCGGGAGGAGAATGTCAGCCCAGGCTCGGGGCAGTTTTGACAAACAGAGTATATATTGATACATGATAAAGTATGCTAGAAATCACCCGACTGCTGAGGGCTACTATAGTTTTAATATCATCATTTGAATTAACAAGCATTCTGTGGAGAAATAATGAGCTTTCATTATTCAGAACATCATCCTTACCCCGGCGGAGACTCGCAGGGCTATTAGTGCTTGAGAACTTAATGAAAAGAAGATAAAGAAGGTTTGAGATAAAAGTTTGAATGGCCACACTCGGTAACCAGAGTTAAAATTTAATGCGGCCCCAGTGGATGACGGATGAGCTTCTTATCTGGGGCCTGGGGAACGGGTAGACAGGGGATCCACTTTGGAAGGTGCCATTCTGGGGAAGGTGAAGAATGTGCACCCCTACTGCTTTCTCTGACAGGCCCAGTGTGGTGTACCAACCCGGGTGGACCCCCCACCTCTTACCCCCATCCCACTACTCAGTGATTCATGCGAACCCATAGATAGCTGTATGTCCCCTATTCTGAAAGAGCACTTTTAGATTTAGGACCAAAAACATTTTGCTTTGCCAAAATGATATCACATTAAATTAACTTGGATTTGATTGCAAAATATGTCTGACTATCATTGTGCCCAAAGTTAAGTCTGCTTCACTTCCCTTCTGTAAGCTATGGCTACAGTGTATTACATAATTAATGATTAGTTATCAACAAGAAAAGATAATTGATGCCCATAGGAGTTGGTAGTTTAAGTGAAGACAGATCAGCAAGGGCTATAAAAAAAAGTAAAATATTTCAGAAAAATTAAAAAATCTTCTCGTCTGTTCTATTTCATTTTTCACAACTACAATCTCATTAATACATGCAAGACTGCCTTAGGATAAAATCTCTTCATTCAGCCAACCCTGTGGTGACGCCTTTTCTCCAAAACAAGTATTGTGTGCTTCATTCTTTCAGTGTGCTTTTGCTGAAGTTTATTACATAACTGACATAAGTTATCAAGAGATGGAAAACAAATGAAGACCAAAACATTTTTTATTTTACCCAAAGCCATGTTAATAAGAATGATGAGTAATCCTGCAAAGTGTATTATTACAAATTTGACTACTATCTGGAGGATGATCTGTTGGGAAACATACAGATGCAACAGTGCAGTAACACACTCGTAAACACACAATACACATTGAGAAATACACACACACACAGGAAAAAAAAGACAGCAGCAACCACTCCTGGAGTCCCTCCGCTTGATGCTGTGTTTGTCCCAAGGGCCTTAAGGGAAGTATGTTTGCTTGCTGAACCATTGTGAAGTCTCCAACAGACATGTCTAGCTTGCTGCTGCGCTGTGCTGTGCTGTTCTCTGCTGGAGGAGATCTCTGTGAATGGGAGGGGAATGCATTGATTTGATGAATGAGTGCATATTTGTGGGAGTACTGGTGGCCAATGTGCAGTCTGGTGCGAGGAGTTATTTTTGTGGCTAGAACTTGACAACAAAGCCTTTAGCTCTAAGCGCAGACTGCAAGAATCGCAGCTCACTGAAAGGCTAGCACAGATGTTATTTTCTCACATTGTCTTTATCTTGAGGACAAGAGTCTCTTAGTCTCTTCTAACATTTTGCCACACATGTTGCATGTATTACGTAATTTAATTCAAGTTTTTAAATATATTGATATAACTGTTCAATAAGAATTAGGACATCATCTGCATAAAGAGAAGCCTTTTACACTGTGTGCTGATAAATTAGTCAGATTTCACTGTTTGATTACAAAATCTCAGCTCTGTAATGCTAAAGCTTAAACATTTGATACAAGTCTCAAAGAATGAAGTAAATGCAGTATCTAAACCAGACATCCGAGTTTGATTTTTACAGCATCTTCCCATAAGCTGAAGTGACTGAACCTAAAGTATTTCAGGCTGTGTTTCCATTTAGTAGTGTGTTGCACCTTGTCCCATTCCCATACATCAAGAAATGTACATATGCTGCCAATGTGCTCTTCAGTTTATAAAACTCTTAAGTTGGCCAATATAATTTTTTTAAAATAACCAATTAATACTTCTACTAGGACAATAAAGTTTGACATCAAACCCAGGTGTTTTATGGAAAAAAGTAAATATCATTTGACTGCATTTTACTCCACAAGTTTTACTATTCGGAGCCATGATGTGGTTCCTACTTCAAAGAAAGGCTTAATTTTTTAAGTTCCCATAAAGGTTCCTTATCCATAATGGCAACTCCATTTATGGTGGCTATATAACTTTAATTAAACACACCCATGTGTTGGCTGCTACAAGCACTTAACACGGAACAGCAACAATATGACCTGGTAAAAGACATGTGAGGGAGAAGCGGGAGGCTGGGACCTCTCTAGGGTTTCATTGGTTAGCTGGTTTCCCAAAAACACTGGAGCAGTGTGAGTATTTAAAGGTTAATGCTAGTCAAATTTGGAATCCAAAGGTTTTTTATGTGGTTTTTGGCTTCGCTAAACAGCCAAGACTATTTAGTCAGAAATACCAGTGAGTTTATGAATCCATATGTTATTCCAATGGCTTTTGGTTCTCCTAACACTGAAGCACTCAGAGCATTTAAACTTTACACTTCAATTCTGAGATTTTACACTTTTGCTGGAACAAGGGGAGAAATTTTAAGTTAACTGAAACTTGGAACGCGCAACTATAGTTTTTGTGACAACAAACATCTTTCCCCCAACACCTGTTGTACAGTATTTTTGACAGCCGTTTGCCAAACTTTCACAGCCAGAGTGCCATACGACATCACAATACCACAATGGCACCAAAATGTAAGGGACTGTACAGAATACTTTGCTTCACTTCTGTACATTTTGTCAATAGTTTCTGGCATTCAGACGTTCAATAATACCTTTCGGTGCTGAAACACCTCAAACCCTACTGCAATAAAAACTGTTTCACAAGGGTTAAATGTGACACAAAACAGCAGACTTGTATTAAACGTATTTAGTAATCTAAAGGAATTTATAGGGGGCAAAATACTGCAACATTTACAGATTATCTCAGCCTCTTTAATTCAGTTCTATTGCATCATTTTTATGGGACGGGGCAGGGATAGCCAGAGGGTAAGACTGGGGGATGGAGAGGAGCGTGGTATAAGTCCTGTGCAAGTATTCACATGCCCAGAAAGCAGGCAAGCACCATAAAAAATGGCTCTCTAATCATTTCAATACAGCACCCAGGCAGGCAGGAGGGTGGCTTGATGCACACAAACACACACATGCATGACAACAGGTGTTATTCATGGAACCTGAAGGGACATTGTGAGAACATGAGATAAGATAAAAGAGAAGGGGGTGGAAGGAAGTCAAAGAGCAAGAAATAGAATAAGTTTATGTTCTGATCCACCAGAGAGAGTCTGGGAGACAGAGTGATGTAACAGCATCACACATCAGAGACCAACGAGAAGAAGGTAGTGTGTT
This sequence comes from Dicentrarchus labrax, assembly GCF_905237075.1. Classification (NCBI taxonomy): domain Eukaryota; kingdom Metazoa; phylum Chordata; class Actinopteri; family Moronidae; genus Dicentrarchus; species Dicentrarchus labrax. Next base: position 9,715,050 of record NW_026136709.1, on the reverse strand, counting down.
TTTACAAGGTGAGTGTGCCTGAGACGTGGAGACACCTCATTTAGATAACTGGAGTAGTGAGCTGCTGTCATCTCAAGGGGAATCTTGCTCCTAATTTCCCCTGGAATCACAAACAGCTGTTGTTTAAACTAGATCACATCACTGTCACATGGCTGCGGGGGCCTGGAGTAGCTCTGCCTCTACTCCCGACCGTCACCACCCGATAGCCATTTTTAATGCTGATCCCTTTCAGGTATTTTAATGTTACCACTGCCTCGTGAGACAGTGGGGGTGGAAAACGTTGCAGAGGGAAATCTGAGAATGAGAAATATGTATTTCTTTAATAATCTCTGACCTGAGCCCAAAAGGACACATAAGCCTGCAGTCCGAGTCCTACTAATAAAGATGGGATCTGTTTTGTCGTCTCTATTCTTTTTCTTCTTCCTTCCTGGCCCAAGATGTATGGGCCCGTCTCTCTCCTTTCTTTCCCAGGATCCCACGCTCGTGCCATGTGTTGTTGCTGATCACAAACATATGGTTTAATTTCTGCAGACGGCGGCCAGACATAACAGCAAACACGGTCAGACAAACGGTGAGAGATTTTTTGGTCTACATTGACATTCCTTTTTTAAGGATGTAACCTAAACTATTATTTTATACCTATTATTTTATTTCATAATAAAGTTACTTTTGTTTGTACTTGTACTCGTAATTTTGTGAACACCTATCATATAGTCAATTCCCTTCTCTCTGCAGATGCTGACCAATCTGTGACAAGTAGTGTTATACGTTGTACAGATTGGAAAGCCCATTTAGGTAAATTTGTGGTGTTTGATATTGGGCCATATGCATGAAACTGACTTGACTTTTGCTGACTGCCAGAATATAGGGAGGTGATGTCCAACTTTTTCTTTTACCTCAAATGATTATTATGATGGTGGTCCTATTACAGGTTCAAAGATAATCAAATGTCATTCTTTTAGTTGACTTCCACTGCACATTGAAAATATAGTTCCTGTGGAGATCTGTGTACCTTACCTCAGCCAAGTAACAGTAACCGTTCTAACAACTGTGTCCTCTAAATAATACTCCACATAATTAGGGTGTACTCTAGCTCGCCTAAAGGCTTTACTGGAAGCATGGCTTGTATTTACACATCTGACAGTTGAGAGAGAGCAAGACAGATGCAGAGAGACAGACAAAATGCAAGAGCAAGACAGATGCAGAGAGACAGACAAAATGCAAGTGTGTGTGTGACAGAGAGAGAGAGAGAGAGATATGGCAGCACACTTGGAGTGATTCTCTGTACACCACGCTTCAGAAGACAGACACGAGTGTAAAGAAGCAGAAATGCAAATGAGCGTGTCCATCCATCCAAGGCTGTACTCAAAGCTTTTACACGTGTGAACTTTAAATACCACCCACCCAGCTCTTTCCCATTGCCCGTCTGTCAGTGCTTGTCTTAAGAAAGGGCAGCGGACTGAACTCTTTAGTCATTGATTATGTGATTATACTGGCTTAGTGCGTAACTATGCCATTCTGCAGCAAGTCTCATGAGGAGTTCTTTTCCAGGACTGTGATGGACTGTGTGTGGGTTAGTGTGAGTGGGTGGGTTGTTTCACATGTTTGTATGTTTGATCAGCTAGTATTTATTACACTTATGTAGTAAATCATCATTACTGTGAGACAGGATCGTTGACATTTATCCACTTTCTATATAGAGACTATAATGCGATTTATTCTGGAAACACAACAGCCAAAATCTTAAAACTTATATTTTCTCCAGGATTATTTTGGAAAGAATTTCCATCTTAGAATCTCAACCCCTGAACTGAAAAACACTGCTGTTGTGTGTTGCTCATCGCCTTCCTATTGTGTGGGATCTCCCTGCTGTGCTGATCACAAAGTAAGAGACAAATCATCAGGTGAGTCAGAGGGAGCAGCATTCCTTCATCAACAGTTCCACTGTGAGCCCAAGAGTTACCACACAGTAAGACCCACATAAGTATAACACACACACACACACTCTGCAGGTGTGCCATAAATTAAGTGCATGAGTAACTGTCTAGAAGAAGGGGAGAAAAAAAGCAGTCCAAAGAGACATAAAATGCCAGCACACACTCATAAACAGATGTCTGAAGGTCTCCCTCACACATACACACCTACATTCTTATGCAGCAGTGTGTTATGTTTTTATGTGTGAGTGTCTGTGTGTGTGTGTGTGTGTGTGTGTTTGTGTGTGTGTGTGTGTGTGTGTGCGTGTATGTATGTACTGTACAGTAAAATGAGTTGCAGCATTATACAGGTTTATACAAAGATATTGTGTTCCCAGCCACTGTTGTTAGGAAAGTAAGTAAGTATGACACAAAATGTAGTTAATCCATTATTCAGTTTTATTTTAAGACCACCCAGAATTGCATACAGTTTGTAGTATATATTTATCTAGGCCACTATTTACCATGACACGGCACACTGGGGACAAATGCAGTTGATTAAAGAAGATGTTTTTTATTCAGTTCTCCCTCCTCAATTTTCAGCATTTAGTTTTTTAAAGCCTTACTCACCTGTTCATTGCATGCATGGTAGGCTATTTTATCTTTTAAGTAGTCGAGGGCGTGCGTGCAGCACATGACTTTGTTCTCAGAAGGCTTGTCTATGCCAGTGACACAGAAATAATTCAAAAAATGGCTTCCCGGTTGCAGTCACTGTGGAATGTGGCAGAAGGCAGTGGCAACTTGACAGTCTGGTTCTGCTTCGGTGTGTGACGAGCCAGACCAAAAGGTCACAGACTTCAAAGCCTGGAAGCAGCTTCAAAACAGAGCTCCGCACCTCTGACAGCTACATAATATTTGTCTAAGTGTGTGTATACCTGAGTTTGTGTGTGTGTTTGTGAGTTATGAGAAGGGGAAATTTTGAATTGTGGGTTTTAATGAAAGCCTGCCAAAAAGAACAGTTGATGGGTCAGCAGCGAAAATGCTTTGATAATTATCTGTTACTGTAAGGTAGGTGGTTAGTGAAGCACTTTTTCCATCATATGAGCAGTCATTTTGTGAAAGTTGCTGCCCCAATTTTTGTGTGTGCATATTTGATTTTGGAACAAAGTTGAGAGGAAGAACGAATGAGAACTGTGGTGCACAAGACATTCAGTGACCTACTGCAGGTTTGGCATGCACTTGCTCTTGGGAAACTTGATTGAAAGAGTCAAAGGAATGTGATTCTGTGAATGTGCGTGGGTTTGTGTACGTAAATACTCATAGCTACAGCCAAGGAAGCTATTCTTTACAGACGGATGAAATCAATACACAGACATCAGCACTGACTCGCTTTGTCTCAAAACTCTGCAAAGTCACATTTAACTTGGGCACTCACTTTATTTTCGAGGACTCTGAGAAATTAATTTGTAAGCCTGACACAAATAAACAGCTCATGCATAAATATGCCCATAACTTTAAGACAAAAGGAGAACAGCTCTATCTTCGTTGCAAGGGGGGGATTTCTTTCCTTATCAAAGCAACACAGGGCAAGATTAAAGAGTCAAAATCCTCCCCACGTGTGTGTTGTGTGTGTGTATTCACTCCTGCATGCCTGCCCCCGGACGTTCTCTCTCCTTCTCCTCCCTCCCGCTCGTCACTCTCCCTGTAGCATTAGGAGCTAGCTGCCAGGCTCTCCTCTTTAGCATCCATCCATCCCTCCATCCTTACCCCTGGAGGAGTCTGCATTAATCAGTCCTTTTCGAAGGAGGTCCTGCTACAGTAGCTGTTGTGTTTCCTCCCATTTGTTACAATGCAGATGTGGCCTACAGTGAAGCCACATCAATCCTTATACAGTGGAATTACACGGCCAATCAATAACATTCAATAACAACAGGCCATTTGCCCATCGGCCTGTCCACTCTTTCATCCCACCCACTGACAATGGCCTCTAGTTTGTGTGGCTACTGCATAGGTTATAGATTACACTGGGAAAATAACCCAAAATACTCAAAGCAAAGCACTTTTCTGGACTATTTTATGGTTATGGGGAAATTTGAATCAGCACAAAATTAATGTTCTTCTTAAGAAAAAAGCAATATGAAACATCAATGTATAGGTCATTGTTCTGGGCCCAATAGAACAAAATACTGTTATTTATCTGTACAGAAAATGTAGTAGACAGATGAAATAAACAAAAAGCAGAAAACCTGTATGAAATGACCTCTGCCTAGCACCTTGGCTACAATAGGTAATTCAAATTAAATTTCAAAAAGGGAAATGACAGCTACCTGCAACAATGGTTCAGTTTGAAACATATTTTTGCTCCACCCTGCAAAGATAATAAGCTCCCGTAGGTACCAAAATGTTTGAAAAGTCAACTTTATATGACAGAAGCTTAAAACTGAAGCAGCAACCACTGAAAGTAAGTAACATTTTGGGTCGTGTTCTTTATTTTTTCTTCTAGTGTTGTTTCCCATAGCAACAGGTAAAATGCAAAAAGGTCATTATTTGGATTTTAGATGATAGTTTTGTTCCGTAGTAGTCAGTGACAATGAAATATGCCCTGTGTAGCATTCAGCATATGTAGCCTGACTAAATATATGTGTAACTAAGTACATTTAGTCCTTTTAATGATGAAATGCAGTATTTTAGCAGTCATCATTAAGCAGTCTATGGTGCAGCGAAAATATACAAAAGGTGATACTAAGTCTGTTCCTTGACTGTGTGGATTTCTGACATGACTGAAATCATGAAATTTAAGTCAGTGGCAGACTGAAAAAAAAAAACTTTAAAAGGGGTTGCAAACGTATAATAAATATTTTTTGAAAATCAAAATGTTGATTTACTTCAGCTGTAGGTAGAAGAGCCACATACACAAGAGTTTGACTGAATTCTATCTCAGAATTAGCGTTCAGTTTGAACTCAACTCATCAAAATAAACATATAAAATCCTTTATAATATTGCCCTGATATGTAAATTTACAAGCTTTCTAATACTAGCCTTCTACTCTCTGCTACACTGGGTCCAAATCAAGCTGTCAGTGAGCGTGCCAATGTGTCCAGAGGGCGTCACCACACATACGGTACAGAGCTACGAACAGACACCACTTCATGCAGCGGGTTTACAGTTGCTGCCAAAGGCCAAAGAGGAGAGAAGCAGGGAGGGTATGTGGAGAGAAAAGACGTGCGTGAAGAGATGCGAAGAGGAGGTGAGGAAAAGAGAAAGGGAAAAGTGAAAGCGGGAATGGATGCAGAGAAGAGAAGGAGTAAGAGAAAGGATGAGAGAGTAGGTGGAAGATGGCATGAGGGCAGCATGCAGATTGCCCAGGACCTGACTGGCATATTCTTGGATGGCTCACAGACGGAGAAAGAAAGAGAGAAGGGAGGGGTTGGGGAGCTGGGGAAAGTTAGGGCCCTCAGGATGTTCTGTCCCACTGCCAGCCCCAGAAGTGTGGCTGGGAGATAGCAGGCCCACGTGCAGTGGTGCACCAGACACACAAACATACACACACATGCACGGACAGTGACAATGAGGATGGAGCAATGCATGGATCAAGACGGATAAGAGAAATTGTGCCGAAAAGATAGGGAATATACTGTAGGTAAAAAAATACCAACAGATACTGGATCAAGAAATTGAAGGGAGAATTTTCAAAGTCTGCTTGCATAAAAACTCAGTGTAACATTATTCATGTGAGGTGAGCTGCTTCATTTCCAGCCATTACTCAGAATCTGGTAAACCCAAACTAAATTTTTTCACAGAGACCAATATGTAGCTGCATCTTCAGTCAGGTCAGCTGCCTTTGTCTGCTTTACTTTCTCCTTCTGTATCCTCCACTCTCATTGGCAATGTAGAGTGGAGGAGCTTGAGGCCATGTGTGCAGGTTTGGGCCAATTATAGGGATTCTCATCAGTGCTGGGCTGCCTTTTTGCTGCGGGCTCAGAGCATACAGACCAGCCGAGGGTCCACAAGGGTCAACCCTGTACCCCTCACATCTCTACGAAATGAGCGTACCTGGGAGATACAGTACTGCTGCTTTGGCAGATCTGATATATATATATAAAAAAAGAAAAATAGAAAAAAGAAAATTATGCTCTTTGGGCTCAGATGTAAAATATGTTATTACTTTGCAACATAGGACAAACAGTTTTATCAGAATTCAATTAGTGACAAAGGCTGAAAATAGAATTTATTTAGCTGATACAACTAAATACAGCTAATAAAGTGTATTCATATCAATCACAGGCTTTGTGAAACGGGACTGTTGACCTGTTAAACAAAACAAATCTGAAATCTGAAATCTAAAATAAATGAATAGTGAATAAATTCATATTCAGGAACACTAACTGGAAAGATGGAAAACAGGAACAGAAAAAAAGAAACAGGTGGTAGTTTTAAAACTATGAATCTTAACCAGCAAACTCTGTTAAAGCTGACAGTTACGCATTTCCAAGAGGTTTTAAGATGTTCATATATTAAAGTTGTATATACAGTACGTAGATCAGAATGATAATCTGTGAAAAACATCAGCTCCCTCTGTCTCCTCCTTGTGCTCCAAATGGCATATCCATGAATCCAACCAACAAGAAACTTAACAGGTCGTCAAATACCAACGCTGGGAATGAGACTTAACAATCAATTATCTTAAAGCCACCAACCCAAAGTGGTGGGTGTCTTTCTTGGCTCTGATTGGTCGTTTTCTTTTGGGAACAGTGGATTCTAGCAAATGCCGTAAGAAGTACCAGGAGGAACTAGAGGAACCAGATTTTTTTTTTTAGATTATCTGTTTTATTTACCACTGTCAGGATATAGTGAAAGTTATTTTCATAAAAGTTACCTACTGCAGCTTTAACTGTACGCCCACATCTACAAATGACATACTGTACATAAATAGACCTAAGCCCAAAAGCACATACGGATTTCCCTCTTCCCAAGATTCAAAACTTCGTCTTGAGGGGGCAAACCAGATGTATTTGTAGGCAAGTTAAATTTTAAAATGGTAACAAAGTGTGCTGTACAAACATTTTACTACTACAGTGGGGACTAAATAAGAAGAGTGAATAGCCTAGTGATTCTAGTGAAGTGTGTTGTGGACGCAAATTGATAACAATAACAAAATAATTCCATATGTCACAATATATGGCCTTTGGCTTCTCCCTTTGAAAAATGAGCTGTGACCCAGTTAAAAGGAGAAGTGCAAATGTTCATAAATTGCCATAAATCCTAAATGATACATTCGTTATCTGTATGAGGAAATAATATGAGATAAAAGCATGTGCAGCACTATAACAGCATTGCAATGATTTCTTCCTCCCCTGATCCACGTCTGCTGTGGATGACTTCACTCAGGTTGGGTGTTAACTTGCTCATTTTACCCGCGGGTTAACAAGGGGTCTGTAACAACAGCAACAACAGCAATACTGCAAGTATACACTTTTTCAGCCATAATTACCAGCTTGGAGGGAAATTCGGCTGAGAAACTGGATTAAGCATGACCGAATCTTCTTAAGTGGTTAGAAAATCAAAGCGCACTGAATGTTTGCCCCATACACATTGGCTTCGGGATGAAAGGCTTGGCCGAGGTTCGTGAACTAGCGCCGACACCAGGAAGGTTTTTTTTTTGTCAAATGATCTGCTTTTATACTACTAGAACTTTGAACAGTGCTGGTCTGTGTGTTTGCTGCTGAAACAGAATCTCAAATATGGCCTGGAACTGTGTGTCTTGGAGAAGGAACCAAACTTGTGGCCTGTTTGGCGCGGTTGCAGCAGCGCAGCCCTGAAAGTGGATTGTGCTGGTGCTGTGGATTAGCAGAAGGCAGCAGCAGGCAACATGTGTACGTGTGTGTGTGTGTGTGTGTGTGTGTGTGTGTGTGAGAAATATGTGTACATGTCTGTGTGTTGCGCTGGAGGCTAGCGTATGGTGGGGAGGGAGATTCACACCTCCATGCACGCTGCTGAAAACCTGCTAACCGTTGCATTTACAACTCTCAGTATGGTGAGGTAAACACATTTTTAGTGAACCCCCCCCCCACTTCCCCCGTTCCTTTCCTCTAGAAGATTTTTAAAGGAAAAGCAGCAAAAACATATCTAAATGCTATAGAGGAGGGATTGTGTTTGGCCCTAAAACAAGCATTATGGATTGCCAAATGATGCTTGTCATCCCAATGCAAACAGTCCCTGATACCATTGCATGAACTTAAGCCTGTTGACAAAATGCAGAGCAAATTATGTGAGGTCACTGTTCCCACAGAAACTTGTACTGATATAACAATGTACCCACTGAGATATTGCTTATTCTTTAAACACTAATTTAAGTGCTCTCAATTTTATTAAAACCATAATATAAATACTCATGGGTATTTTTTATCACTCCTAAGAGGAGAAAAATGAATATCAGACCCAGATTTCTATCCCACAATGCATTTGGGGTTGTTAGTTGAAGAGGAGGAAAGGCAGACAGGGGAAGCTTTAAATCTGTGTCAAAAAGAGAGACATTAGGCCTGTGCAAGATGTTCATTTAGGAAACCTGGTGTGAAGGTAGGTACGTCGGTGGCCCATTAATTACAATAATCACATCGTAGGTGTTAGAATAATTCATTAACTCAGATTTAGTTAAGGCTTCATTTAATAAGTCCTTGTTGGTCAGGAGAATAAGAGACAGGAGAGAGGAAGGTGGGAGGGAGACAGAGATAGAAAGAAAGAAAGGGAGGGGAAGCTAGAGAGATACAGGGTGCCTATTAAACCACAAGGCCTGGATTGTCAATTTGTGTTTGAGCGTTCCACTGGGGGAAACGTTCCATCCTTTTTAAGAGATATATCATTTTATAAAAGACCAAAGGGAGGAAAAAGGAGACAAAAACTGGGGGGATGGAAGGGAGGTACAGATACAATGGAGGGATGGATGGAGGGAGTTACAGAGGAGGGGTGGTTGGTTAGGGAATCAGTTTTGCCTACTATATTTAACTGACCCATAAATCTGTTTTTAAATTCCCCTCCATTTAAAAACGCCCAGGCAAACTGAGAAGTGAAGGCAAGGGAAGGGAGGAAGGGAGGGTTTTTCTTTTTCGCGCCGGCTGTTAAGTACCACAATCCATGCATAGCCGGCGCTACATTTATCCTAACAATGTAATTGGTCCAGCTCCCTTGGCTGGTGGCTCAGTTACTGGCCCTCCCTCAGGCCCCCCAATGTGTGTGTGTGTGTGTGTGTGTGTGTGTGTGTGTGTGTGTGTGTGTGTGTGTATGCGTGCGCAACCGAGGCCCTCCCTTCAGCCCTCAAATGAAAAGAAATCCCTGGCTTCCATTGAGACAGAGACTCACTTGGGGGCATGGCGGCTAGGCTAACGTGGCTAATGCTAACATAAACTGTACACACCTGCTAACAACCTCACTGCAGGGCTACGAGTGTGTGTGTGTGTGTGTGTGTGTGTGGGTACTAGGAAGTCGGTTGGGAGCAGGGTTGTGGATTGCACCATAGGCAACAGATGAAAAGCAAAGGAGGCGGACACACACAAACAACCCAGTATCCTCCCACCCCCCACCCCCACCCAACTCTCTCCTCCTCTCTTTTTTGTCTTTCTCTCTGACACACGCATGTATAGTACACACACGCACACATTCACACACAGCCACACACACACTCTCTGCATTGAGCCTCGGTGCAATTACTAGGAAGAGGACAAAAGCTTCGCAGACAGAGGCAACATAAGGGTCGGCTCGCTGTTTCACCTGGAGCTAAATATCTAAAGCAGAGGGGAGTCAGAAGAGAGGGAGGTGTGGGAGAGAAGGGAGGGCAGGGGGAGGAGGAGAGAGAGATGGAGGGGTAGGGGCGACGAGAGGGGAAGAGCAGAGGAGAAGGGTGAAGAGAGGGGAGAGCAGGTGGTTAAACGCGACTATTGTGAGGGGTAGGGAATTTTTCAGTTTTGTCGGTCATTTTCTCATCATCATTTTTGATGATTTTCTGTTGATTGGAGCTTTAAATTGTTGAGATTGCTTAGGTGGAAGAATTTTTAAGAGATCACAGACACGGGTGAATTGGGGAGGCTACAGATTAAATGAGGGGAGCTAGATAAAAGTAAGGAGTGAAAATGAGGAGATGATGAGAAGGGAGACTGGGGCAACTGAGAGAGGTTCAGGAGGATAAAGATAGATGTTGGGTAGGGATGAGAATTTGGAAGAAGGGAGAGTTGGGGAAAGGGGGGTGGGCGGTGGGCAGGAGCTGCATAATGAAGCGCTGGGCTAATTTGGAGAACTCCAGCTGGCTGAAGCCAGAGGGCCTGAGCTTCCACAACATCTGAAGCACCTTAATGCTGAACACACACACACACACACACACACACACACACACAACACAAACACACACACACACAGACACACAGACACACACGCAATACTACAACTCACAAGAACATGCATGTGACATCACTGCAGTTGGGCAAACATACACACTTCATACACCGAACATCAAACTCTCTTTGACCTCAACCTGTTTTGCAATCTAACCTTAGCCAACACGGCACACACAAACACTATACACTACAAACACTATGAAACATCAATATATTGGTGCGGTGTGGCTCTGTGTGTGTGTTTGCCTGTGGTGATGTTTGGGTTGGGCATTAATAAGGAGTCGAAGAGGTTGGTTGATTCTCCTTTGTGTGTACGTGTGTGTACGTGGAGTTATTAGAAGGGAAAATGCCGTTATCAATGGCTTATTTACATACAGTATACTTGTGGATATGACTCCACACAACCTGAACATCATTTCCCATTCAAATGGTTACTTCAGAATGGCTCACTGTCTGATAAAATCCATATGCTTTGTCACACAGTTGTTGTCATTGTGACGGTTAAGAGTTTTGTAAAAATTTCCACAGAAATCGGAGGAGATATTCAAATGCGATTGTAATCTATGTTTTTATTTACATTTAGGAGGTTCAATGTAAATAACCCTTTGTTTTATCCTGCTGAATCAACTTAGTCATTGTCAGGCAAAGATCATTTTATCTATGCCTCTCAAAAATAAGTCACATCTATTTATTTATGGTTTATTTACAGACTGTAATGTAATAAATATGACTTTTTTTTTAGTAAAGAGCAAAAAAATCATCACTTGTACCATCGATATTACTATAAGTACTTAGAGAGCAACTCTTAGTACTGCTGTCACTACTATTTATGTTACTGATCTTCCTATTACTACTTCATATTCAACACCACTGCTATTGACTACTATTTCTGATTTTGTGGTATAGTGATCACCACCAGCAGAACAACTGTTACTGGAACTTGAAATAAATGTTATGGTGGAGGCATTTAGAAGGTTGTCCTCTGTTTTTAGAACAATTCAATTGTTTCCCATATTGCTCTTGTACACTTTTTAATGTATTATTCAATTTAGCCAGAACTCGTAAGCCAGCATAGATCCAATAGATTTAGAATATGAAGGCTAAAAGTTTATAAGACAGAAAATTGATGCCTACTATGTGTTTTACAGAGTCAATACAGATGTCAATTATGTTGTTATGGGAACACCTTACAAACAGTGTCAGGTCAGAGTTGTCAGTCACACTCAGCTGTTGGTCCCCTGATGAACAGAGCTGCCAACTGCCACTGTTTGCCGTCAACATATTGTCAACCACATCATGAAGCTCTGAGCAGAACATGAAGTGCACGTACACGGAGTAAAATTCATTTTCTCTGAGGCTACATCACAGTAATGGCTTAAAACACAGCTGGATTAGAGCCTCTCTGGTTTACAACCATAAGGTTTCCCATCTGCAAATAATGCCCAACTATATTTTGTTGCCCTCCTCCATTTGGTTAACCTCAAGCCTTTATGGTTACCTAGGGGTGGCTCGGGGTGATGGCATTTGACTTAAGACTAGAGCCAAAGTGAAATGCTGACTAATCTGTAACATCTGGCAAATTTTATAAGAGAGAGAGAGAGAGAGGAGAGGGAGAAAATAATGCCAGATTGGCAGGTGGAGGAATGAGGAGCACTCACAATACATTTGTATAACCACACATAAACACACATGTACTCACAAGCAGTGACTAGACTTTCCATTGCCAGGGTGTGGTGGCTACTGATGCCAAGCAGCTTGTCAGTAGTTCCGTGGCATTTTATGGCCAAGAAAGTTAACCGACACACATTTAAACCCTTATCTCCATTAGCACATGTAAATACACCTACAAAACAATCTTTTAGAGCACAGTCAGCCTTTTACACAGCCTAGGTTCAAGGTGGGAATGTTGTGCCATTATTCTGGCTGTTCTGTTGAAAAGGTTTTTTCGTTTATGTCAGTGCACATGCAAATACACACACCGAACATTTGTGAGATGTTGCAGAGTGAGAGCATGGCCTGGGCCATTTTTCAATCATTACTCAAGTCTTCACTCCCAACGCACCATGAGTTCCACACCTGGGATCTGTCAGCAGCTCAAATAGTCTAATAAATAAGGACGGTTTAGGTGTATGAGTGCATGGGTGTTACTCAGAGTAGGCCTACAGCACTGGCTAATTCAGTACAAACTCAAAGGCCATTCAAAAGTACCAAGCAACAGGCCAACAGAATGCAACAGTAATTACTACCAAAATACCTTAAAAAAAATAAATGAGTCATTGTAATATTGGGATAGTCTCTCCTGGGCAGGAGACTGTAATATGTCAGTTTGACAGTGCGTCCTGTGTTTTGCATTAAAGCAACCTTCTTTTGTGTCATAAGAGAAAAAAAATTCTGATGAAGTGGCACATAATGAAAAGTAAATAAGTAATTGTTATATGCGTAATGTGAAGGTGGAGCTCAACTTCTGGATGTGTGAATATGTGCTCTGGGTTTAGGGTTTCATTGAGGTTTCCACACACACATATAAAACCATGTACATATACTTCTTCAGCAGAGACACTCTACCCTCCCCAACACACTGAATTACTCTTATAATAACCAGAAAAATGAAACTGCTATGACACGCAATACAACATAAAAAGGAAAAAACACATGCATCACACATTAACACAGAGTTTACTCCATGTTCTAAGCTGTAGCATGTAGCAATCACACGTGTGCTGCGCACCGGGGCGAGAGGAACAGCAACAAATTGGATTTCCCAAGGATGATGGTGTGATGAAAGATTGTGTGTTTTTCTCATCTACCGCCAGTGCTGTTAGAGCGCAGCATGATTAAATAAAACCTTGCCCAAGTTTCAATAAACGCATTATAACAATTGCATTTCCTTGACAAAGATTTAGGGACTGGTGTGATGCGATTGGATTACTGGGGAACATTGAGCTTTTTTAATGCTGTTTTTGCCCTGCCTTAAGTTGAACGTACACCTCCACTTGAGCAAGTTTAAAGGATATCTCTCCTCTCAACATGTGGTTAGGGACACTTTGATGAAGATGATGGAGGTGGTTTGCTCAACCCTCTCTCTTCCCAGTCTTTATGCAATGGAGAAAACAAATGGCCAAGGTTCTGCCTTTTACAACAGTGGGAGATGTTGAAGGGTCTTCAGCCACTATTGGTGATCAGCATTTTTTAGATAACTCCTCTTAATAGCATGACATATAGTCAGAACCTTATTTTTCTAGCATTGTTATTTATGATGGTATATATTTTTATATATACCAAAAGCTGAGAAATAATTGTGACTCAGTGCTGTTTTTTTTTATACTGTGTGCACTCGTGTACTCTGCACAGCCAAATATGAAGTATTTATTTGAATGGTAAAGACAAATCATAATGCCGCTGAAAGAACAGAAGTCTGATAGACTGATGACTAACAGGTGAAGGTGACACATAACTACTGTGGAGATAGAGAACGAAAGAGAGAGAGAGAGAGAGTGAGAGCAAATAAAATCATAAGTGGAGATGAGTTTTTGTGTATGTCATCCACCACCGTGGGAAGATGCACAAGTGCTCATCATGATTTAAGGTCAACTGTCAGTGTTTTCATTGATTTAACCCCCAGTGTCAGGAGACACATATACACGTACTCAGGTATGGCCCAACGCTACACATCTGTGATTCTGGCAGGTGGCAACAAGCCGGTTAATAATGCCACACCTTTTTGTTTCTTTTTCACCCTGCACCACTCACACACACACACACACACACACACACACACACACACACACACACACACACACACACACACACACACACACACACTACACTTTGATACAGAGGAAACACAGTATGAAAAGAAACATATCTGTTACTCACTGCAGATACTAAAATATTAAAAGGATTTCACTTCACACTGAGTTTACTTACAGTGGGGTTGACTTGTTTTCATTTTGATTCCTTTAACAAACTGTCGCCATTTAATGAGAACTTCTCAGCAGCCCACCAGCTGATCCATGTCCAGTTGGATTTAATTATTCAGACAATTTACAGACAGCACACATGGTGCCCATGTCATTTAACCACCAGAAGCAGAAAGCATCTAGAAAAAAGGAAGTGAACAGTTAAGGCAAATATGTCAACACTGACTTCTTGATAAGATCTGCCTAAAACACAATGTTGTTTGCATGCCTCATTTGTGGCTAAGGTAGTAAAAAAACCAAAGTAAACAAACTAGCATTGTGTATTAATCATTAAGAGTAATCTTATTTAGAAATTAAATGCATTTTTGATGGGGTTAGACAATATTTCTGCAGAGGCTGGTTAGCTATCTTCATGACTATGACCTTAGAGGCAACCTCTTACAGAAGCTTTACCTTACTTTAACATAAAGTCATAGACAAACAGTCAAAGTTAACATTAGGCCTAGATGAAAGTGTTTCCTGACCATTATTTTGAACTTCTGTCATCTAAACTGCCAACACAACACTAACACTCACATATTGACTTGTGCAAATACAATGACTGACAAAATGCCCATATAGCAGATATGCTGACTCTTTGCCAACTGGCCAATGTACAATTACTAGCTATATAAGTAATATAAGCTGTAATAATATGCCTTTCTGTCATACAAAGACCAATTGGAATGATTAATCAAATGCTAACAGTACTTTATAGTTACGTAACTTACTTCCATTAAAAAACAGTGCAAACATCTCATCCCCTTACTGTGATGACTCGAATTCAGATAACCCCAGGGTACTGTATTATCATCCATCAACTGCCTGGTGCAAGTTGGCACCTCTCCTTGATCACCAAAGCCTTGTCAGCACACTCAAACCTCACTTATATCTTTACTCATTCAATCACTGGGAACTGTTGGATGCAGACTGACGGAGTGATGTGACGCTGACAGCCGCACAGACGAAAAAACAGAGGGAAGAAAGATGGATGGTGAGTAGACAGTTTCTCAGCCAATAACACAGTCAAGCTAATGGTGCAACATACAGACTGGTGGGCAGTTGATCAGCCAAATATAGCAGATGCTGAAAGACCAACGGAGAGATCAACAAAAGACCGGATGACAATGCTAAAAGAAGCACGTTGCTATCCCATCCCCAAGCAACTGTTTGGGAATTATGCTTGCCAAACTGACGGCAGCAAAGTTAATAATCGAAATAAAAACAGTCTCCTTTTATGTCTGAAACTGACTTGACACAAAACATTGGTGTAAATATGCAACTGTTATTATTATTATTTCAACAGGCAAATATACGACATTATGGAATATGATAAAAAAGTGACATTGAGTAATGACAAAAAGATGCAACAATATGCCACTGTGGCAAAGGGTGCTGTGTCAAATCATTCCCAACTAAAGTGACATGCAGGTTCCTCAACGCAAAAATAAAAATAGAAAGCCGAACAGCATTATAATGAGAAGAAATTGTTTTATTAATGTTTTCCCCTCTTCTCTCTTTTTCTCTCCATTGGAGGCATCCTGCTTTCTCCTCAGCATAGCTCACAGTTCCTCCCTGCTTGCACTCTCTCCTTGGAGGGAAAGTCAAAAGGTTTTTCATTTATCTCAGACCGAAGACGAAGCACAAAACACGACTCCCCTGAGAGACCCACGAGGAAACTGCGAACACCTTGCCCCAAATATCTGATCTTGGAGGAGCAGAAAATAGAATGCACGTATTTGTTTGCCGGGACGAAGACTTCCCTCATTCCCCAGACGCTGCGTTGTCATTGAACATTTTGCCGCTGTGTGTTAGGCATATAAAAATACATTTCGATTTTTATTGGGGAAAGAAAACATGTCTCAAGAACAAAAGATAATTGTATTGATTTGTTGAGCATGTGGAACAGTTCAAAATGTGTGTGTTGGTAATGTTTTGAGCTCTGAGAATCTGAATGTGTATTTTTATGTGTGCATGCATGTGTGAGCATTTGCGTACTATCTGGATTGCGTCAGCTTGTGTACTTTTTGTATCGACCGAGTTCTCATCAATGCTGGGTTTCAGATACAAAATGGATACCTGGGTTTTTAAACTTGAGTTTGAGAAGAAGCTTTGAGGTATAAAAACTAAGATGAAAGATAAATAGATGCAGGCAAAAAGTTGTGAACTCATTCAGAAGGTGTGTCTTAAATTCTGTCATGCTCATTTGATGGCCTCCTTATTGTTTAGTACATTTAAAGTCACTTAGTCTTGTTAATGCACCAGTATCGCTCTGCTCTTTCCTTGCAACCCAGTGAACGAACGCACAGTAGGGGACTTCAATGCCAATGCATACAGTGGCTGCATTTGCTCTTATAATACAAATTAAGATGGCCTTTCATGGTTCCTTTCACCGCAGCATTTCATGGCTGCATCTGAACAAAGTCACTGACAACAGTTAATCAGAGTCATTAAGAGGAACCAGTAATGTCAGATATGGCTGATGGCTCAAAGAAACGTTTCCTCATCTATAGGCAATTATTCTCTCTTTCTCTCTCTCTCTCTCTCTCTCTCTCTCTCTCTCTCTCTCTCTCTCTCTCTCTCTCTCTGTTTTGAAGCAATGCTAAATCAGATAGATTTGTGCATTGATAAAGGCAGCTACTGGACTGGAACAGTGTGAATACAGTCCATAAAAGAACCAGAGTAAAGAGCAAAATAGTAATTATGCTCTCTTTCCTTTATTGTATATTCAATTTGACTCACTGCCTATCAGTCTCATTATCTCTGTCACACACCACACAAATATGTATGCAATAATAATAATGACAAAAGAGTGTGCATCTGTCTCTTTCATGGACATTTGATTTTAGTGCTGCTGATTATATAACTACTACTGTACCTTGTTTTATTTTTTATTTAGTACCTGTTTTATATGTAAGTACATGTATTATGCATGTGCATATGCATATGTATTACTTCCACATACTTTTATTTACATAATCTCTGTTGAAGTAGTTTTTTTTTCTGTGGACCCCAGTAAGAAGAAGAAGCTGGTAAAAGTTTAAAAAAGAGACCATGTGCTCTAAATGTGTCCATTGCAGGTCAGAATCAACCTTTAACTGATTTTGTATCTTTTTTTTGTCCATGTTTTGCAAGAGACATAAAAATAACAAATGAGCAAAAAAAGTGAGAAACTCCTTCCCTTCACTGTCTTTGTCTTTTGCCTGAAGGTATGTTTGATGCAGCAGCAATGGCAGGCTCTTGTTGTGTCCAGTGAACACAATGTGCAGTCTAACACAGTTGTCTCTGGCTTTCTGAGATGTAGTCATCTGATGTAAAAACCATTCTTAATTCCAACCTCTACCAGCCCATTCAAATTTTTTTATTTTTTTATTTTTTTTTGTAGGAGGCGCTAATCCCAATTAATACATATTTAAGATTTGAACAGATAACAAAGAGTGATCACTACTACTTTCCCACCTCACCATCTGTAATAAATTTTTCCTAAATTTCATTAAAGCAGCTGATGCAAGACTGCATAATAAAAGCCTGCACAGAAAGCTATAGTGCAACAAGTGTCAGATGCCTGCAACCATCAATTTGTAGCAGAAAAAATATTTAGACACAGATGGTAATAGAATAATTGCTACAGATGAGAAGTGCAAAATCCTCCTGAGGTGCTTTTGGAGGAGAACCCTAGGGAGGCCAACTGTATGGGGCAGACTGCCAACCTTCTTCCCAGGGATGGTGACCTGCAGAGGGGAAGGGGAGCAATAAGACTTGGCTTTCAAAGGCAGGTTAGTGGGAGGGATTCAGGGTGCACAGACGACCCACGCCTACATTAGATTAATGCCAAAAGCACACACATATATGAAAACAAGCACAAAAGTTGCAGCATTTGAGCACACATACACACATTTAGTGCACAACCATCTTCAAAACACACAAACTATAGAAAATCAGAAGTATCATGAAAAGCACATTAAGCTGTATATACCCGAGCAACCAACACACATGGGATAGAGATTTTCACTTTTATTCTCATTCTGCACATAGCATACAAACAAAAAAATAATCTGCCTCTCTTCCTCTTTCACCCAAATACACACACAGAAAGTTTCAATCTGGTTATCAGCCTTGGTCTCTTGGCTACAGGGCTTGTGGGATAGCCCTGCTTCTTGGCAGTCATTTCTAACGCAAGCTGGAAAAACAGGCTTCGGGTTTGTGTGTGTATGTGTGCATCTGTGCTTCTGACTCATACTGCATGTGAGTGTGTGTTTTTATATGACTGTGAGTGTATTTTTGTGAGTGTGCTTGCATCTCAGGCATGTGCATTTTATATGGGCTTTTGTTTGTGTGATAACCTGTGTCTGCATGCTTCCATATGCATACACATTTACTTATTTGTACACACTGTGGGAGGCAAAATTGATCTATAAATAGATGGAAACAATGAATGTGACACATAAGAAAATTATGTCAATTAGAGAATAAGAAAAGAAAGATCCAACCCCAAGTTGAAATGCATGGTTTCTAAAAAATGAATCGACCCCCACGGACTTTTTGTACATGCAACAAAAGGATTTCAAAATGCTCTTATGCAGGACTTTTTTCTGCTGTTGCTTAATTTTTAATCAAAGAGAAAAGGACATTTTAGATTTATATGTTAATCTATAAATAACAGAATGGCAGAATCTAAATTTTAAAAGTGTGCAATTCTTTTATTTTATTGGGGCTAACCTGCCTTAGGGGCAAAAAATTCTAAAACATTTAATATTATGTCACTCTGACACTTTTTTATTCTGGTTCTGTCTTTCAATATAGTAACTTTTATGTATATTTGAGAGGGTGCATCGTATATCAAAATACTATAGAAAAGCATGGTTTACTTTGTGTCATCACACCATGATAACACATATCCGTTTACATCTCACTTACACATTCTCCTAAGAACCCCCACGTGCACTTGTAACTGCTGCTTTTACTGCCTCCTGTCTGGGCTTTTAGGTCACTTCTTACCTTTAATTACCTCCATCTGTCCATCCCTGCCTCTCTCCATCCATCGATTCATTCTTCTTATTTTACCTTTGGGGTCAAACAAAGCATGAAAGACCAGAATATTTGTTGTGTCTCTTTTCTGTGGATGACTAATAAAATGATTCTGTCACTTTAAGAGTTTTGAAGGCGCTCTGGTGTTGAGCTGTATGTCTTAAGTCTTTTTGAAGCAGAAAGGGGTCTGTATTTAGTCTTACCTCTGTGTTTTACACTGGCAGAATGAAGATAGTGTTAGGTAAGATGTTGATCACAAAAGTCATTTCAAAATTGAACAAATGAACAATATACATCAGGTTCATAGCATAGAAGCCAGGCCTGTGACATATTTATGGGCATCATTGGCATAAATAATATGGTTAAAGTAGCGAAAGAATGCTATGAACTGTGGGACTTGAAGACAGGAGTTATCATCACAGGCCTGGGCAGGCTAACAGTTTGAGGATCCTGATTCAGATTCTTGGTAGAAAGCAAGTTTGACACTTCATGTATAGTTGCTGTATCTGTTGTGTATATCTCACCAAAATATTTATTGTTGCTTCCCCTATCACTGCTGTTTACTCACTCTGCCTCTCTCTCTCTCTCTCTCTCTCTCTCTCTCTCCTACGTCATGTCTCGTCTCTCTCTCATAATCCTCGCTGTCATCAACAGATTCCGATTTAAGCTTCCATTTCATCCTAGAGGCCACTGAAGATGAAACGTAGCTGCTAGTTTTGCTCATAAATGTCTCACTAAGTGCTGATGTGCCAGAAGCCCTCCTTCACTGGTTGACTGCTGCCTTAGCAGCCTTCTTTGCAATACCAACACACACACACCCTCCCTCCCATTCTTACTAGCACATTTGCACACATAACTTGTACCCCCTTAATCCTAAAAAAGCAGATGGGTTGCATTCATATTTGATTTATCTAGAGATAATATCATTGGTATGCATGATGTTGAAGGGAGGGGGTGGTAGGGAAAGGCAGAGATGTTGAGGTAACCTTCCTGCCAGCCAGTCAGCCAGTGAACCAGCCAGCCAGAGAGCTAACATTGCTGAAAGGCACAGAGAGGAGACTTACTAATCCCCACCTGCTTGTCAGGAGATCTACAGGTACCTGCTAAGGCAGCCAGCTACTGGAAGAAATCTTGGAACTGAGTCAATGTGCTGTGTGTGTGTTTGTGTATGTTTGCATTTGCATGAACAAGCTAGTGAGTAAAAATGAAACAATGATGTGTTTGTGTTTATGTATGTGTTAGAAAATGGAAAAAATAAGGGTACAAGTGTGTCGGTGAGGGTATATGTGAGATGGTGGAAATAAAAACCACAAGGAAAATGCTACCTGAGCATCAGTCAGCAATGATGATTATTATGAATATAAAATGACAGATAGAAAGATAGTGTCGTTAAACAGAAACACAAAAATGGCCACACAAAAAATGGCATCACTTCCTTTTCCTGTTACTAACACCCTGAACACAGAACTAAACCATTTCCATGACTGAGCGATTTTCCTTGAAGACTATGAGATGCAGTTGCAAGGGATGAAAAAAGCGGGCATTCAGTTCCCCTGCAGTCTGCTTTCACTTGCTATGATCAAATCAGTTCTAGCTGAACAATAAAATTAAAAGGAACTGAAAAAAAACATGTCAACTAATTTCTTTAAATAAATTTTGGTCAATAATTGTGAATGGTTAGTGGTGGCCTAAAGGTAAGAGAAGGGAGCTTGTGACAGGTTACAAAGTTGTTGGTTCCCGGAGCCAGCAGGATAACTCTGGGTGGGGAAAGTGAAGAAGCAGCACTTGCCCCTGTGGTTGTACTGGACAGCTTCCAGGTATGAATGTGTAACAGTGCGAATGTGATCAGGGCGTTCCTGCAAAACGGAGCCTTCCTCTGTGTGAACTTTTCCTGAATAAATAAAAGGTAAAAAAAAATAAAAAATAATGTTTGTCTCTGAATTTTGAGGTATGTTTTTGCCACATAAAGGAACAAAATGGCATGTCGCTCCAGCTGTACCTTATTAGGTACTAATGCTGTACCCTTCCAATGGGTACATTTTTGTACCAGGACATAAAGGTACATTTGTGCTTGTACCCTGTTAGGGTACAGCTGGAGCGACAAAGCATTTGTACCGTTTTAGGTCCATTCCTCTACCTTGATTTCTGCTTCGTTGAAAAATCCACCCGACAGGCCGGGAGTCTTTGTGAAATTCTTAACTAAATTCATCTCCACTGTCCAAAAGCATTCAATTACTATTTTGGAGTCAAATATGGTTGCAAAATTATAGCGAACAGCTCTATACCGCTGCCCTCCTCCCCTTTAATAAACCAGGTTAGTCTGAAAATCTCCTTGACTCAAGTTGTTTAATGACCATAGCTAATGTCGCGGTGCTCTGCCCTCTCTTTGTCGTGTCTGTGTAGCCAGCCTAATCGCTGCTGACAGTCAGCTTTGCTCTTTTATTAGCTCTGCGTCGCTTGCAATCAGTGACAGTGAAGTCAGGCAGCAGGAAGGGCTTGTGTGAACTCAACACCCACTTGGACCCAACATTTAGACACACACGCACACACACACACACACACACACACACACACACACATACACACACTCACATGAATGTGTGTGCATTTTCACAAACAAACTTGCACTGCTCTTATGCCAAATCAACAAGCACACACCCTCTCACATGTACACACCCAAATGTATATGCATACATTTTCCCATAACTTCACAAATGCAACACAGGCATGCGTTGACAAATTTCGCCACACACACACACACACACACACACACACACACACACACAGATTTGCAAAATAATGAAACAGCTTCGACTAGGCAGCCACTGGCCTCACTGTATGTGGGTCAGGCCCATGCAAAGCTGTATTGATTTTTTGGCTGTGTGTCTGACTACGTGCCGCCATGTTAAAAAGGCTGACTGCTAATACAAGAGCTAGCAAGCACAACTAAAGACACGCACATCGTCATTCACAGACGAGAGGTTCCACAGCTTGCTAGCCTCTTCTTGTCAGTTCCCCACGAATTGGCAGACAATGGACTTGTTTGATAAAGAGGAGGTCTGACATTCGAACGTGCAATTTGTGAGCGACTGGGCGGGAGAGAGGGATGGGGGTGGGAAGGGAGGGTCAGGAATTCGCTTCACTCTCTTTAAAGAATGTAGCGTCACCCATATGTCCGTCTGCCCTGGTGCATACTCGATGGAGTGGAAGGGCAGGGATGGGAGAGTGCTCTCTCCCTTTTTCTTTCTCTCTCTATTTCCAGTCTATTTTGCAGGGCTGACGAGCCTTTCTGCTCACTCCGGTGCAGAGCAAAAGCTTAATGCTGTTTTGTCTATTGCATTAAACCATGCAGTGGCCATTTAGGACACTATGTAGGCCACAGCAGAGAGAGAGATGGCTTTAAAACCTGTGCCATCCATAGTTGAGGTCAGAGTAGTGCATAGCTGAGAGCTCAGAGAAATATTTTAAAAGCTGAAATGTCACTCATACTGAATAGCCAGCACCCATCCCTCTTTCCAGTAAACGTGCTGCCCTCTCCATTTAAGTGCTTTTGAATGAGCCCTTATTAATCCCCTTAACTGCCGGTTTGCACCTCATATTTACCACAGCTGACCTTTTGACCCTAGCCACTGGCTAACATCTAATGTTGGAAATTGGCTAATTTGTGAAATGGCAGAATTTGGGGGTAAAGACCACTTAGAGCTAATGGCTGGCTCATCTGAATATAAGCGCCATGCTTAGGGGAGGGCAAGCACAGGGCAGCAGTGCTACCAGTGTTGGTGAGGTGTATATGCGAGAATTGCCCATCTCAAAGAAGCCAGAGATTTCTCTCCCTAACATCAATCTGAATAGCTAAGACTTTCACAGCCTCCATTATCTTGCCATTCGTTATCCTTGTATGCTGTAGGCTTTTTCTCAATTACAGCCATTTATGGTTTCTGGAGTAATTACATCAAACTCGAGTCAGTTACCTGTAAGGTGTGTTCTACTGTAAATTAATTTGGAAGTTTCTGTCTTACTTCCTTTTCATTTGGTAGTAATGGGCTCTACTTGTTCTTATGCAAGACAACCAGAGGGCTGAATGAATTCTGAAGCAGGAAACTGACCTCATGAGAGAGAGAGACAGAATTTCAAGAGTTCAGAGCAATTTCCATTAAAGCCGGGAGACAGAACATGATATGTGACAAACCATGCCAGGCAAAGCATATTGCAGAAAAGCTCACTAACAGATTACAGATTATTGTCTCTGTGTCATGTACACCATAATTCAACACATCATTAACATAATTTTATTGTACTGTTGGATATTTTATTTTCTAGATTTACTTCTGGTTCATTAGATTGCATCCAGTGAATCTGTAAGAATGAATTAGGTGGGAGAAGGGCGCCAGTTGTTCTTTTTTTATGTAATAAAAAAAACAAATTCTGCATCCTACAATTTCAAGCATTTAGAGACATGTAAGGAGTACATGTAACCTGTGCCCATGTTTTTGACTTGACTTAACTTTTTAATTTGTCCGGCAACTTTATGTTGTCCTGCCCATTGTTCCAAAATAATTATAACTAAATAGTTAAAACTCTTTTTATATTGTTGCAGCACAATTTCTATGAAATTACACAAGAAAAGTGCATAATTCCAGCAATACCTGAGAAAACTAATTTATTCCTACCTTCTACCTTTTCTACTCACTGTAATTTGAGTATTGAATGTTGCGCTATCTCTGTTACCTTCAGCATATTTAGCCAGCCCTTCATTTGCACTCGTCTTTAAGGCTAACAGCTTATTCAGCCTGTTTATGGATGGCCCCTCAGAGCTAAATTAATAGAAGAGGCTTTGGGGACCAGAGAGGAAAGTCATAAGCAAGACTGTAATGCTCATTTGCAACGTAGAGGCTAATTACCAATTTGCCACTCTCCAATCTTGTTTCATAATACGTTCACGGCTCAACTTCTTTTGTGTTTTGGTGCCTGCGAGCGATGTATGACTTTTATACAACAGAGGATGCTTTGCTACTGTCTTCTTTATAACTTCATGTGCTGGAGATATTGAGCTCTTAGACTTGCCCCACACAGGCCCACATCTAACACTCGCTCATGTGAGAATGGTGCTGTGATTGCCTTCAGCTCTGACTGCATTCTCTTTGGCTGCAATCTTTGTCTCGCGGAGAAAGAGAGAGAGATAGAGATGACAAAAAACATCGAAGGGAAAGTGCTCAATTGAACATCAGTCAATACCCTAAGTTACACTACAATGATAAAGCTGCAAAAGGTGCACCATGCTCTCCATTTTAAGTGGGTTTATTGAGATTTGGAAAAGGCAGATGATGTGAACTTAATATATAAAAGCAGAATGATAGACTTTAAAACCTCAACCATAGCGTGCAGTATACATAAGAAAAGTGTGAAAATGTTACTATTTCAGGTAATCAGGGCTCATTAATTACAAAACAATTGTTCTTGTCTATGTTTTCTGGAATCATAAGTACTAACTAAGTTCAATTGACAAAGCAGTTATATAACCTGCCTTTAAAATGCTCCTCTTGTTGAGTGTTTTCTGTCAGAAATGACAGAATCTGATGCAACATGCAGGATTCACCCTATATCAACAAAGACATTGTTTAGAGGGCAATTTAATGTACAACCCAACCAACCATATTATGTCAGTCCCTAACACAAAAGGGAGCCTGATCTCTGAGGGACGAAATGAAATGTCGACTAAAATGCGAGCAATTAAAGAATTAGGAAGCTTGATCTACACTGACATCATGCATCAACTGCATTAACATTGACTTCTGCCTTTTATGTACTTTTCATCTCTGGTTAAACAACTTCCACACAGTAAATGTTAATGCTGTTCATCTCACAGCAAACAGAGCGTACACCAACAAAGTCTGTGGATTAACTGGATTTAAGAACCGCATTCTTAAAAATCCCACAAGCATGAGTTTTGTGTATGAATCTTCAAAAGTTGTGCTAAAAGGGCAAAGAACAAAAAGGGCACAAAATAAATACTACACAATCATATTGTTGAACATAGTCTATATCCCAGAAGGATTTACTTACTACTTAGTATTCTTGTGTTGTGTACTTTCACTCTCAGTCAATGACAACGCATGATCGCTCTCTTTTTTTCCCTGAAGTGAACGAAAGAGTTAAGAGTGTAAATAAAGTTGGTCTAATGGTGACCTTCCCTACTAAAACACATTTTATTTCCTGAACTTTTAAAATCCCAGGGTAGAGAACACTTCACAGGTATGAGCCTTGCTGTTGTGTGATTGTTTTGTCTAAAACAAGAAGGGATACAAACAGGAAAATATGGGGACAAAAAGTTCATATTTTCACTAGAATTACTATATTGTTATTAACCAAATGTACTGCAGCAGGTTACAAAGCAGGCAAATTTAGCATAGCAGTCCTTCATCCCGGTACAGGGCATCTTGAACCACATTTACATCAATCTTTTATCAGATTTCAGTTTAGTATGTAACCTACATTACAGTCACTAGTTTGATCTCATTGAACCTTGGTGAGTAAAGTCTTTTGTTTCCACTGTTTCACTAACTAGCTAATGCTAAAGGCAATATTTTTTTTTTGCCTACAGCTCGTGTTTTTCACGCTTTTAAGACTACAAAAAGTTACAATACACCTGTTGTTTCAGGTGTTGTAATTTAGGCACCAGTCTCTTCGAGGACAACAATTACAACAATTACAGAATTTGTAGGAATTAGCATCGGGACAAACCTACCATGGTACAGACAGTAGCTGCTACTGTTCTCACTGATGCATACAGTGGTGGTTGTAGCTCTGCTGACATAAATGTTTATTTGAAAATGAAATAAAAGGATTACATGAATGTAATCTGTGAAATATAGCCTTGATTACGCAGTGGGTTAAAGAAGGAGGCAAACAGTGAGAAGTACAGTGTTACCTCAGTTAACATCTACATCTAAATGTGTCCTTGCTTTGCCTGTGTGTTAATATGTCAGTGCACACACAGTAGTAAACTTAGTGTTGAATCATTAACTGTAGGAAATAGATCATTAAAAGTTCAAAAGAGATCTAGGTTAAACTCACAGAGTGAACATTATACCCTTTAAAAACTTAAAAGGCAGGAGGCAGAGGACACACAGTCTATGAATAGTCCAATGAGCTTGCTACTGCCCTAAGGGTCAACGTTGCGTGTCCATTGAAGACAAGCTGAGTGGAGTTGGTCATTGACGGCATTTACATTTCAAACATTCTCCTAGATATTTAGACAGATGTGTGGGTTAGCTAGTGACCTGGGAGTTCAGGATTGATCTAATTTCAGGCAATCAGCTGCTGTTACAGCAGGAGTCCAACCTGGACAAACTGTTTCCTGGTATGTTACTTCAATCAGACCTGCTTATGAATCATCAGTAAATGAGAATTTTTGAGCCGTAAACAAGCTTATAAAGCTTCTCTATATGTTTATCATTTTTGAGAGTAAGCACAGTTTCCTTGAAGGAGTTTCTCCATTGTTCTACATGAGCTGAAACTAAATCATTGTTCACAAATCCACAGTAGAATATAGTAGTTACCGCTCACACCGATGATGCACACCTGCTGCAATGAATAACAGTTTTTACCGGAAAGTGAAAAAAAAAAAAAACTTGTTCTTAGTAGCTGCTCCTCAATAAATGACATAAATAAATGTCAAGGCATATTTTTTGCCTTTGGCAGTCTGAAATGTTTTGCAGTCAGAAAATGAGAGTGGAGAGTGACAGGAAATGTGAGGGCAAGATGTATTGACACGTATCAAAAGCTAGATTGTAACGGATAACATTACAGCATTAGCAAGTTAGTGTAATTTGACAGGTTGGACTGTGACACCCACGCTACACCTGCCTTGTTCTGGAAGTAAAAGTCTCCCATTTGTTTTTCCAATAGACGACATTATGTGACTAACAGTTGGAACACTTTTACAGCTGTTGGATTAAACTCTTCCGGTTAAACAAAATCGAATTGCGTTAGACATCATTTGGAGAAAGTACAAACCTGGGTATAGAGAAACGTAAAATGCATTTTGGTAAGAAACTTCCAATCACAGAGCTTCAAACTGTTTAGTAACTTTGGCACCCTTTTTAGTTCTGAAGAGCAAATGACGAAAGTTTTGAATTTGCTAAAATAATTCAAACTGATGGCCATATCTGAAAGACAATTTTAATGTTAATAACATAAAGGATATCATTGAAGGAAACATCTGAAATGGGGAAAACACTTTTTCTTACTTCACAACTCTGTGGTGATGAATGGCAAAGTTTACTTGGCAGATCAAGTTATTGACCATCCATCATCAAATATATCTGCTCACTGGTCACAAAAACAGATTGAATTTACAGAACTCTGACCTGCAAGAATGCACAAGCCTCTCCAAAGACTGTCAGGTTTCAGAAATTACTACTGCCACTAATACGGAAACAATCTTATAGTGTCATTACACCACCTCTTGGGAATTCAAACTGTTAAGTAGTTAGGGGCGCCTATAATCACCATGCTTTTCAGCAAATGACAGGCATGAATCATAGGGTTCATTGTCAAGTCAAAGAAGATGAACAGAGCAGCAAACTAATTCAATTAAGTTGGCTGGCAAAACACTTTCAGTTGTAAACTTCTTTGTTTAAAGTAGAGAAACAGCAGGTGCAGATTTGAAAGCATATAAACCCTTAATCTTCACAAAAGAATGTAAAGATTTCCCAATTCAAGTAGTATGTAATTACTGGTCTTTATATATTAAATCCAAGTTTGAGAAATTTCTCTTACCCTGGACAAGCATGTTTGAAGCTTAGTGGTTCACATTTGTCATGTTTAACAGTTCCAGATATAACTGGGGCTGCAGTTATAATAGTTTAGTAATGGAGTATTCAACCCATTATTCCATTGATTAATCGAGTAATCGATTACATATACTTTTGCTTTATTAAAGAGCTAGAGTTAATATACAAATGCTTTATTAAAGAGCTAGAGTTAATATACAAATAGAAAATAAAAAATATTGTTTTTTCAATTTTTTTTCTACAGGGGGGGAAAGACTTTTGTTGTACCTCCACTGTACTTGAATTTTCAGAGTGGGATATTAGTATTTTTGTTTAAGTAAAGGATCTGATACTTCCACCACCTCCGGTTAGCACACCCACAGCCTGACTGAGCCTTCCCCTTAAAGGAGTGAGGGGTAGCTGTGGTACTTTAGTCAACCATAAAGTGTACATAAACTCAAGTTAAAGATAAGTAAAATAATCCAGAAGTCTCCCAAATATGTTTCAGAGCTGCGGAGCTGGAAGCCGCATGTAATGATTGATTGTGTTTTCTTGTGGCTTTGTTTCTCATGGATAAAAAAATGCAGCCAAATAGCTATTTCACAGATGTCATGCTATTGTTGAAGGCTAGTACAGTTTTACAATAGACTAATAATCATTAATCAGCACAGTGCACTATATGGTGGTATACACTGTAGAAATATGTATTAAACAAAGCTTTGATTCAATGATTTTTAGAAGTCCCTAATAGCTATTTATGAATTTAAGAATTACATGAATAAAAATCAATTGATGAGATCAACAAAGCATCAGTCTCACGCAGTTGAAAATGTTTCTTTCATGTATAATATGAGTCATCAAAATGTGGTTCCTGCAATAGATAAACTCAAAGTCATCTGTCCATTCTTGTATCTTAGCATCTCTGTATTGCATAGAATATCCTATACATACCAACCCTTTGAGCCACTGATACACCACTGCCTGTGGCGTCTTGATCTTTAAAAGGGATCACAAGACCTTCACTGTGCAATGACATCACTTCATCTCAGAGTGAATGACAAAGAAAGAAAGAAAGAAAATGTATTTATAGCAAGTTTCATTCTGACAATTGTCTGATTTCCTCAAGCGTTTTATGCATTAACTCGCAGTCAGCGTGCTCATCAAAGGGGGAGATTCACATGGCGCATAATAAATCTTTGTCATAGAGGAGTCAGTAGTATGCAAGATGCCCCTTGTTGGTCAGCAAGATGTTTCTCAAACACTCCCATCTTGCTCTCAATTTCTCTGAGATCATGCCCTAATGAGGACCCTAGGCCCACTTTTAATCACTATTTGCATTGCCCTTTTAACAATGATTCCACTCCTCTGCACAATTTTAACTCTGCAAGCATGAGATGGATTCCTGTGATTTGTAACTGCCTTATAGACACAATCTTTTGGGGCCACGTCAGTTTTTTTTTTCCTTACAAGATATGATGCATTCAAAGGAAATGATGGAAAATTTGACTTCTCCCCTGCATTTTACTTGCTGTATCATTCCACAGCAAGTTTGACTGAAGCAAAGATGAGGCTTCACATGCAAGCCTTTTTTTTTCAAAATGTCACTCACTCCCACTCTTACGAAGCTGCATGAACTCTGTGGTCAAAGAGGAAGCAGAGCAAGTATAGAAATAACTTTAGAAATTGGGAACCATAAAGTCTAACTTAATGACACACTGACTCCAGATTTGAAACCAGAATGTAGAAACAACAATGCTTGACAAGTAGATGCAGTTGTTTTCTGACAGAACCACACTAATGTTTCAGTGTACCATATTAAAATCAAGGGTGCTCTGCCGATCACTGATCACTGGCCAATCAGGCTCATAAATGACGTTGCACATCCACCAGATAACTACTCGCTCTCTCTGAAAAAAAAAGGAGTCTGTTAACATACCAGGTGACCTGCCAAAGTGAATCTATATGTGTAAAAGACTAAATAACCTTACAGTGGAATAAAAATCATAAGAGCTGATCGGCTCTTTTGATTGGCATTCATAGAGATCGACGATCAAACTAATTAGAGCGAATATCGGCCGATTACAGTCGGTGACCGATCAATCGAAGCACCCTTAACTGACATACATACATACACGGTGTATCCCTTTGTTGCATGTGTGAACAGAATTTTTTATTGATGTATAAATAGCAAAACACTATGTTGTCTTGAAAAGTATGTTACGCAGGTGTTCTGACAGAGAATATATATGAAATTGATGATTTTTAACTGTAAAAACTATTTGAACTTTGCCCTTCTGGAATTGAATTTTAAAATTTAAAATATACTCACAGTATGAAGTCTGAGATTTCTATGCTCAGGTCCAAGAAATAGGTTTCTAGTGCTGCAGCGCCACATTAATGTTTGAGTAATCTACATGTGAATAATAAAGTAGCCTTCAAGGTTTATGTATTTTCCCCTTCACAGGCGGTGTTATTAATAGCCTCATCTTTCTTGCTGCCTTAAATACAGGATGAAATATTTTGACATGTTCATAGCAGAGGGAGGGAGGTCCAGGCCAAATAAACATTTGTTTTAATTAATCATTTGATTGTAAATTAAAGGTAGCTTTACAGCACACTGGTCTTTCTCTTCAGCTCTGACATCACCTTGAGTCAAAAAGTCTGCTATTGCCTCGGTAAGTCACATGTGTATCTATTTAGGGAAAATCTTTACAGAGATAAATTATTTTCGAGCAATGAAGGATGAATCTCCTGTGTTTTCTTTGACCTTGTGAGCAAACTACAAAAAGTGGAGCAATCGATCGCTACCCTCTGAAGATACTGCAATATTGTATTTTGGAATGAACAGTGAAAAAAAAAAGAAAAAATAAATCAAGCCAGATGAACAGCTGTATTGAGATAAACCGTCACCCCATATGCTGAGGGAAAACAATCTCTGCACATTATGGGGAGTGAAGATGAAAAAAATACACTTAATCAACTAACATTGATATTACTTCTGGCAATTAGGAGCATGCTGGTAATGATATGAGTTTTCAGCTGTAAATAATTATGCTGCCTGCGGGCCATACTTTAATTCTCGGCTGTATCTATAAACAATAATCAAACCAACAGCAGCAGGCTAAAAGTTGGAGATTTGTGGTTTGCAGAGCAGCAGTTGAGTAGCAGCTTATTGGAGCCCTGTGGTGATGCCAGTAGTCAGGGTCACCTTCAGGTGCTCTCTCATCTGTACACCAGCACGCTAATGCGCAGCTCTATTGATCAGCCTGTATGCGTCAACACACACACACGAAGCTCCACAAAGCACATAGATATGAGCTCACATCCAACAGCATATGCATGGACACAAGGTTACATACATACCTACACATACTGTATATATACATATACACTTTACAGCAAAAGTGGGTGGCAGGAAAGATAGATAGAGACTTTTTGGCCAAACATGGACATTAGAGTTTCTACTTACATGTAAACATTCACATCTATAATAAGACTAAAAATAATACTACTAATAGTATAATAAATAATAATAAAAACAACAATGGAACAATAAATTACATGTACACATGTATTTATTTGAAATGTTTATTTGTCTGTATCGGTGCCGGTGTGCAGAATCTTCTAATTACACCATATGCACCCGTTATCTGCCAAAATATCACTGAATGAAAATGTTTTTAAAAATAATATTTGTTGTAACTGTAAAGCCAAAAGTGCATGTGCCAAAGTTAAAACTTAACATGCTTAATGTGCATGTTTGCAGCAGTATGTAACAGTTTAAAAAAAAAAGCAAAGCAAGAGAAAAAAAGGAAAAAAACTTATAATACAAGAGTGAGACTTGACAGCTAACTTTTACTCACTGTCAAACAGGAAGCAGCAGCCTGCTGATTGTATAAGGACTAAGATTAAGTGCATAATTAAGGAAACATATGAAAGCCGGCACTGGGCCTGAGATTAATTAGGTGCGTGTCAATACCCTCATCAATATCCGATTAACTAATGACACATGGCCCAATGAGGGCTATTGATCTGCACCAAGTCTGCAGTGTTAATAGGTTGAAGCCGACATTCAATGGGAAAGCTGACAGAAAACTATGAGGAAAGTTTCACAGCGTCCAGGACCATAAACACAGCAAAATCAGAAATGTCCCTTCAGTCATAAGTAGTCAAATCACATTCATGTAATGTGGTCTTATGGGATTCCAGTGATTGCTGTGACCACAACTGAACTTATTCGGCTTTGCAACAATTCCCATCCTTTTAGTGATAATTAAAAATGACCCCAAAGGATCCCCCCCCCCAAAAAAAGAGGACTCAATCTAGATTAATGGTGATGGAATGGCCAACATCATAAGTTAGCCCCTTTATGATAATGATTGTAATGATAATAATGAACACTTGGATGAAGGATGAACAATCCCCTGTCCTGGAGTTGAATCCCTATACAGGTTAATTAGGAAAGATAACATCATTAGCCACTCTCATGCCTGCACAGAGAATTAATTGGATAAGATGGAGATTTAGGTCTATATTTAATCGCAAAAACGATCAACGACAGCTTAGCCAGGTAATGGGAGGTCCAAATCGGTGGGCATCTTATTTAGATCACATTTAACCAGCTTAATGAGCAAAAAAGATCCTAGTGGTTTGTAATATGGGTGCTGTAAAGATCCTCTATGCATGCACTCTATTGATTAAAATGTGCATTAATGATGTATTATTGTGCCTTGTTAACTTCTGATTGTTTTCATCATTATGGGATAAGGAGGAAGAGAGCAAGGCGGGGTTGTAATATGGGTCACTTGAACAAGTGTTCACAGCACCAATCATAAACTTTATATAAAACAAAACACTGACTCCATATTTACAAAACAAATTCAAGACTATTCATTGCTATCACATATGAGCAATCTCTCATCCTCAGTTGAAAAGGCCACCAATGGCCTGATGGCTTTGCAGTCATAAATACAGCACAGTCTGACTGTTTGTTCTAAGGGAAGCATTAGGAGTTCATGATCTATTCTAAGGGGGACATTAGTGTTAATATGCCTTATGCCAAACGTGAACGGGCCAATCCGCCGGGCGTTTTGTACCTATTCTTCACAGCAGCTGTAAAGCTTGCTGGGTTGTCTTTGGCTGAGAAATACGTTTGTCTGCAGCAGTTCCCTCTAAATAATGCATGGGGGAACTTTTGTGTGAATTGTCAAATACATAATGGATGTTTACAAAGCACTGTGAGTACTTTACCTTCAGTTTGGGGGAGTTCATTGTAACCGGCACTAAAAGGTGATAAAGCAGCCTGCGATATCTCTGGTTCTGCTGAAACAATAAGTGAACATCTCTTTGAAGGAGCGCCATGCCACACTCCCCATTAATAATGAAACATCGTTTAAAACACAAACAGTGGTGCCATCTGGTAGATGAGGCTGTTACACAGATGAAACTTTATCTTGGCACAACTCAACGGTTACAGTTTTGGTAATGGCATGCATTAAACTTAGTCATATATCTCTCCTTCCCAGAATTTAAATAACACACAGTTCCTACTTTTATTATACAAGCACTATTTTTCATTTTGCTTCACTCCATTTATACAGTATATCTAACAGACAGTCAAGTAGAAACCTGAGATCAAATTTATTTTATACATTTGGGAGGTGTGTAATTAAATTCACTTTCTCCTGTACTTTTTCTCTCAGTGAGTGAAAGTGAACATGAGGAGGTTACCTGAGACTATGTCTACATGCTTGTGTTGTTGGGGACCACGTCATCATCACCTTGACAACTGAGGTGCAGCTGGGCATGAAGAGGCAGAATTCGGGCCTTGCAAGGTAACATATCTCTTAATCCTAAACAATATAGTTACTAATATAATGTCCTAGTTATTTGCAATAGACTTTGTTTATAATCCAGTAGGATCAAATGACATACTTTGGTGAAACGTGTACTTAGAAAGGCAATACCTGATTGAAACTTTACTGAGGAATAGCACTTTGACTATTCCCAGACTTAAAATACAATAGACTTGCATGAATTCACTTAAATATAGTCCCCTGTTGTGCACTTCACTGCTGATATATGCCTTTGTAAGAGCTCTTTAAAGTGCAAAGAGTGCATTTGGAGTAAATATGCATGCAAAAAGTCTGTATTGCCAAGCTAAGAAGAACAAGTCTGCCCTTTTTTTACCCTTATTGTCAGCTGTGTCGACGCTATGTCTTTAGGGAGACTGGCTCTTGTCAGACACTAAGAAAAGGCCTCTGTCCACAAGCAAATAAAATTTTCTTTGGTGCGTGGTGCCCTGTCCCTCTGTGGCTATTGGATTACATCCCTTATCCATGTTCGTGGTAAGGAAAAAGAATGTCAAGCGAAGATTTCAGGTTGCACTATGCCATAGAAAAGGGGAAGTGCCTTGTCTTTTGCAACACAGACCCCACTGTCATTCTGGATTAAGGGTTGATTGAGCTCAGCTGACTAGATGACAGATTAGATGGTCATTCTCAGGGCAGAAGAGGGATATGGAAAAAAGGATTGCAGGTCAAATATAGCATCATGTCATTCAGGAGAAACAATGTGCCTACTTGTTTTCTGTGTGACTATTGTGCGATTTATTTTTGCATAATTTTGAAAGCCATAAAACACTAGTTTGTGCAGAAACAAAGTCTAGAAAACATCATGGAGAGGTATCTTTAAAAGTTGAGATACAGCAATCAGTTGGCAGCAGTTTTGTCGTACTGCCATGTTGCTGTGATTAAACTAGGAAACAATGCTGTGGTTGTCAAAAACTAAAATATTTGCACAGAAACCCTGTATAGATCATTTTGCTGTATGAGGTGTTGGAAGTGCATATTATCATAAGTGTACTGTTCAGTAAGCGCATGAGATAATTCAACACAGCAGTGAACTCACACATGGATCTCTTTGGTTTGATAGTACAGCATGTGAATTATACTCAATTTTAGGGCTTTGTTGCTCGTACTGTGATATATTCATACGACCTTTGACAGAAAGCCTGAACCTCAAGCAGAAAAGCGAGTCAGTCATTTACGTGGTTAACAATGGTGTTGGCGATGTCATTGGTTAAGAAGCCAGTTTTGGCAGGAGGCGTGCAGTTTTAGCAACTAATGTACTTATTTTTCTCACAGCATCACAGTTTTACAGCCTGTATAAAACATTCACACACGCAGCTCTATTAGTAACACATAGAGACAGTTAGGCAAATTAAAAACAGGAATGTTAGGGTGTCTTTAATTCAATAAAATACACATGTAAAGGAAATGCTGCAAAGCACCTCTTTATCTAAAAGTATTATCCTTCTTTTGTGTAGCTGGTGATAAGCGTCATTCGACACAAATAGACACAGCTGGAAATACAGCTAAAGAGTTTTAGTCTCCACAGTTGTTTACACAATCAAGTTTTTTTGTGGGCTGTGATAAGGTGCATGGATATCCTGTGGTCTTTGCCTAGTTAATGTGTATGGACCGCACACTGGCTCTGCTTTCACTGAGTTATTACGCAGAGTGTAATTTGAAACAATTACAAAAACACTGGCCCACTTGTTACAACACTCATTTTCCCTCACATATACAAACCACAGATTCAATAGCTTTACATGTTTTTCAATCACACCCAGTGGAGCAGTGTTCAGTGTGAAAAAGTATAGCATTTCGTCCTAGCTCGCATGGTATGGGATAATCTTTCACATTTTGCCTGGGGTTTGTTTTGCTATTTCAGCAGAAACTTGTGCAAGCCATGTGAATTACCATAGGAAAAGACGATAAAAATACCAAATGATATTGTATCAGATGTAAATGAATAAACTATTTGAATAATCAGGGCAAATAATTTGTTATCTGTGTTAATATATGGTGTTTATTGTCCTTTATTCTCTGAGATGCATTGCAGGGATAACAGTTTTAAACACACAAGCAGGAGATAGTGTAACCCCTGTATGGAGTGGAGGATTTTGTGCTACACAGTAAGCCATTAAAAAAGCTCTAATAGCAACAGCAAACTTTGAATTATAAGGTAAATTGAAAGTTTTGATTTTAAGTCAATAACAGGTTCCCCTCACTTTTAGCTCAGATTCTTGGGAGCTGTACAACTTTAAATTCATCTTATTTGTCTTGACACATTTCTCACCATATTTTTTACACAATCTGTTTTGCAGGCCTCGCCATAGTGCAGATATCAGGGTCAGCCAGTGAGGATCTTTTGCGGTTTGTGGAGATGGACACCTTTAGCAGCGTGAGTACAGTTTCACTTCTGGCCCTTCATAGCAGCATAGCTGAACACAAGGAGGTCAGGCCTTGTACCTCCATCTCTCTCGCTCTGAAGGTGCTGGTGCAGTCTGACCATTGACATTTAGCATTCCTCTGCACTGCCTCTGGGTTCTCAGTAGGGGATTGAGGGGTCCAGAGGCCAGTGCCTGGTTCTCAAGGGTAAAAACAAAAAGGCTCTTGAAAATCCCAAGGAGTTCCCATGATCCTAGGAAAGACCTTGATCCGACCTGTGTTAGATTTCCATTCCACGGATTAGGGCACACAAGAAGTACATATTTGACTCATATATTTAGTCTTTTGCTCTGGATTTCGGACAATGAATGACAATGTTTCCCAGACTGGCACTGAAATATCTGGCATGGTGATTTGGCAATAATCAGAATATGAAGAAGTTTGGCAGTTTAGTCTGGGAAGATTTATTCTTTAAAATATTAATTCACTATTCATGGTCTTCACTGACATTTCTAAGCCAGTGCAAAAGCTTGTAGTGACATTTTATGGTGGAAAGTTTTCAAAGTCATTTTTCAAGGTTTTTCCAGTAACATACATAATCTGTTAGCATCAAAGGAGCACACATGCATAAATAATTGACTAATTCACTTAAAGGGGGCCAGCGTAGATTAATTAAGCTTGAATACTAATTATGTTTTCTGTCTACACCAACTGACGCGGTTGTTGTTTAATAAGAAACTGTTTGGTGGGTCACAATTACCGTGCACATATAAGGCTGCTCTATAAATTAAGATGGTTTCACATTTTAAGGGTAGAATTGGCTTTGTGTGCCTTTGAAACAAAATGCTAACCTTATCTTTAGTGATTTAAATAAAAATGCTTTGTAGATGTTTTCATTATACTTATGACATTTTATTGATATGGCCATTTGTATTATGTGGATAGATAAAAAGAGACTTTATAAACATGAAAACAAAATAAACTTTAGCAAGGCTTTCAGTCTATCTTTACTATATCTTTTATCATTTTGTTACAACCCATTATGACATATATTCAAACACTAACACACACACACACACACACACACACACACACACACACACACACACACACACACACACACACACACACACACACACACACACACACACACACACACACACACATGCATACATATATATACATATACATATATATATATAAAGACAAGATGATTTTATTCACTTTCACATTCTTTCACATTCAAATTCCTATCATTACCACACTAAGGAGTCAAATATCAGAATAGCCTGAAAGCACAAAACTAATATTATGGATTTTTAAGCACAAATTAAAACTCAAGGAAGAGACAAAACATGTACATGGATCTCTATGTAAAGCTCTTAAAACTCTTGTCATTTCCAGAGACACTCTTGTCGTCCTTGACTCCTATGCCTTAGCGCACAGGGTGCTTGTCTGGAAATGGTAGCTTTAAGTAGCTCTGTGAGGTTTTGCTGTCTATGCTCCCCTGGCAAGCAACGCACACAGGGACAGAGGAAGACAGCTCAAAGCTGGGGCCTTGTTTACAGCTGCGTGGGGAAGAAAACAGGCAGACGTAAATGAGGGTTGACGGTTTCATGAAGCACAATTGGTTGATGGCAGATTCAATGTGACTGGGCTGAACTGGGCGATGATCCGTACAGTATGCAAAATTCACTTTCTAGCTGGTCTGTGCCCACCAGCCCCTAGCAGCAAGCGGTCTTCCCCAAGCCCTTCTAGCTATGCCTTTGAATGCAACAAGAACTGAACAAGGCATTGTTGTGCTCAATTCCTTTTGACAACAATCACATTTAAAGAAAGAAAGAAAGAAAAAAAAGTCATGGATGTTTTTTTGTCACCAGTTCTAAATTATTTTTTTTCTTATACTGACTGCAATGTAAGCAATTTGTGTGCTGCAGAGTGAAATGTGGAAAGTGTGACGGTTAAAGGGGGAATGTACGCCTTCAGATGAACTCAGGGGCTATTGCGTTGTGCTACTGCATATATACTGTATGTTGTGATATACCCAAGCTCTTGTCATGCAATTTTAGTGTAGTGGCATAAATTTAACACATTTATTTGCAATGTGACAAGGCAAATAATAATCAATTTAAGCCTGCACTGGGACAGTTTACGTGGCTGCTGTCACTCTTCTTATGGAAGTAGCATTGCAATTCCTACATCTAAAAATCCCATTTATGTCACAAACCTCTATGATACTTTGTTTTCCTCAGGATTGAATTGTTTATCATTTTAGAAATGCAACATCTGCATGTTCCATCCGGTTATGGCACATTAAACAACAGTCCTTGTATTACAAGGAGCATGCTGTCAATGTCAGTGGGGTCTAGGGAGCGAGATGAGAACCAGGCATTTTTCTTAGCTCTCTAGACAGAAAGGCTCACATGGCGCTGTGTGGATTAGATTTTTAGTGACAATGACCCAAAGCTTTAGGCCTGGGGTGTATGTACTGTACTCCTTCTGTGTACTTTCCCTTGTATGTTTACTGGGTTTTTTTTTCCCCCACTGTAACTGAACTCAAGGCAAGAATACATTTAGAGTAATCAGTTGACTTATTGACATTTGCAGGACATGGAGCTAATTTACTTTGCATAGTGAGAAAAATTAAACCAGAAGCAAACTGTGAGCTAGTACTGAAATTCAAATTACACAAAGAAATTAATAAAGGACTATAAAAAAATAGAAAAATCTCAAGTAATCTTAAATTTTATGACTGGTGATACATTGCAGTATCTATGATGATATTCTAGATTATTCTGTACAGTAATTAGGGTGATAAACAAAATACATTTGTATAGCCTAAGATAAAACTTAATGTGACTTTGATTTTTGCTCATCTCTCCAAAGTGCCTTTAGCCCTTAGGGCAAAAACAATAATTTGCGAAATAAAGAGCGTTATCCTCCTTCATTATTTTAATATGATGATTAATTACTTTAGCAAGAAAATAGTCAAGTCCAAAAATAACTGTATGTTTGAGTAGATGACTGAACAACAATCTCTGATCTTACAGCATCAAGTAAAAACAGAATTTACTGTAGACCCTTTACAGTTATTTTCAATTTATTCATTAAGCTTTTCAGAATTGGCTGTGAGGTTCCAATAACGATCAAAATTTTAATACCATATAATGAATGCTAATGTCATGTGGCTTATTTAAATGGTTGCTTTACTTTACAACACAATATTGTTAAACTGGCCTGGTGTAATACAAAGCAAATGGTGATTGTGTGCCATTTTTTTATTAGCAAAATTACCTGATTAATTTTCCCCTAATTGTTTCAGGGAGTTTCTCAATTTGCATATGCACCCAAACAATATTTGTCTTGCAGAAAGGTGTGTGAAGTGTTTGATGAAATGGAAATAAGAAAATACAAGAAACACAGGGAGGCAACCGCCACTAATGCCAAATCTGCCAGTCTCATACTCCACAGTATGTGAAACTCAGAAAAACTGATTGGTACCCAGTCGAAAAGAAAATGGTTTTTAAATAAGTTACAATTAGATAAGCATTAATCTCAGTGGTATAAATGAATGTCTTGCTGTAGGGCTTGTTGAATGTAAAAACAGATTTACAAAAACTCCTCTTACCAGATTGGTCTGGAAGTAGTCCTTCTCTATTTTAATTGCTCTGTCATTTAGAGTTGAAATAAGCCCCCCACTCATTGTGCCCCTTGATTTTGCCTTTGAAATTAAATATTGTATACAAATACATGCTGTTCATGGGCATGAGCATAGTTCATCATTGAAATCTGCATAAAATGATGCTTAAAAAGCTCCATACGCTTTGAGCAACAGAGCTCTTTTATATGGCGCATTCTTATGTAAACATATCCATAACAAAAACAACTACTTATGCCTTTTACCTCAGCTTTCTTATTGTTCCGCTCGTCCGCAGAAATGAGAGAAATGTGGGACTGCAGAGTTTGTTCCACATACTCTTGATTTCAAAGGAACCCATACTTGCTTTCATACATTCCTCCCTTTTCTTTCCATGCCATGCCATGCCATGTAGACCACCTACAACACTATAGTCAAAATACTGTTCACTGAGCACATGTTTAGATAGATAGATAGATAGATAGATAGATAGATAGATAGATAGATAGATAGATAGATAGATAGATAGATAGATTGATTGAAATTACTATACTGAAAATTCTCCAAGCTTTACAAAATACAAGGGACCTGGCACCTAGTTATTTAAAGACTATTTTTCTCTCTCCATTCAATATTTTTTTAGTTTGAGTTCATGTCAATGGAATTAATGAGGAGTGTGCCTGGATTTCCTTTCTCATTTGCACACCAAGTCTGTGTACTCTCATGCAGCCTGTGTAAAAAAAGCATAATTTTCCAGGAGAGAGTGTTGATGCCCATTCATTTTAGAAACAAGGAGGAAGTATTTTAATGTGACCTTCATTACACATTCATGTCAACTTTTCTTATCTATTTATGATTAAATTCTTTTCCACTCCTGTTGTTCAATTAGTGCTTGACCCCTTTAGCGGCGATGTAAATTAAATGACATTTTAGTGTCGTCCCATATTTAAAATACTGCGTTAGTTGCGGATCATAAATGATGATCTTCATTCTGCAGCTAATTTATTCATTTAACAATTTCCCTCCAGAAGTTACAGCAGAAGGCTCTGCAGCAACCTAAGCAGAAGAAATCCAAGTCGGCTGAATTTCTGATGGGTGAGTCCTGCTTGATGAGTTATTGCTCATAATTTGTGTAAGGATTAATTAACTAATTACAGACAAATGGCTTTGGGCTAAATTTTGCTCTTGCTTGTCAGGGCGCAATTTGTAATTATTTTAATCATTTCTTCTTCTCCTCTTTTTTTTCTCCTCCTTTGCAAGATTCTGATTTAATTTTAACCTAATTGTGTTTTAGTGTCATTCGAGGAGGATGCGCTTGAACATTTTGGGGCAGAGAAATCACCAATAGAAAAAAAATTGTTGTCATTAAAAATGCTTTTGTTTTTTTATGAGTAGCTTTGACCTAACTGTTGTATTGCCCCTTCATGTCAGTGTTTGTATTTTTATTTATGTTTCTACTTATTTTGTCAGGGAGAGAGGAGAGAGCTGCTCTGGCAGGCATAGAAAACCCAGCCTTCGATGGAGGAGGAAGCACCGAGCTTTCCGTTCCTCCGGTTTGGCTGGGGAGAGAAATTCGAGGTGACAGGCCAGATAGCACCCTTGCAGCTCACCAAAAAAAAATGGAGCTGCAAGCCCCTGCCAAAGAAAGAGGTGAAGCTTCATTC
The DNA here is from genome assembly GCF_905237075.1 of Dicentrarchus labrax. NCBI lineage: Eukaryota > Metazoa > Chordata > Actinopteri > Moronidae > Dicentrarchus > Dicentrarchus labrax. Next base: position 9,673,456 of record NW_026136709.1, on the reverse strand, counting down.
TTCATTAGCCTCAAATTTGTTGACAGTAGATGTGTTCCTGATCTAACCTTTCTCTCTCTCCCTCTTTCTTTCACTCTCTCTCTCCATTCGGGGGGCCCTTGGTCCCTGCATTCCAAAGCAAGCGTGTCCTAACAAGCAACCCTCGTATAACTTCTTCCTCCGCTGGAGAACGCTACAGTAGTGGGTGTTCTATCTCTATCTAGAAGTACCCTCGACACAATCAGCCTTGACTCCCACTCTCGGCTACATGCCTTGTGGTGGGCTGGAGTCATAGGAGAGTGCATTTACATACGGTACTACGCTACCAAGCCGATCCGCTGTCTGTGTGGTGTACTCACAACGCCCCCGAAACACGGCTTAAGGCCAATCAGGCATACGAATATGCCCCCTTATAATTCAGTATGTCAGGGAGAACTCTTGAGGAATGGGATGGTAAATTAGGATGTGTTCAAGGTTGTGAGCGTGCCAGTTTTCTCAGGGATGAGTCACATGTTAGATTCTTGATTTAATGTGGTTCATTTTGCTTTTTCTGTGCATGGCTAGTAATTATTAGCAATTATTATCATGATGTTGTATGCACAAGAGGTAGGATTACACTTTACCACAGTGTGTGGAACTTGCCAGCATATGGGCAAAAAAAAATTTCATTAGCTTAGAAAGTCAGACCATAAACATATATGATACATGAGACTAATGCTAAATGTAAAACATTTTCATTGACTGAACTGTCAGCATCTTTCTTTCTGTTTTGTTTAGTTTTTCACCCGTATATCCCATTTATTTTAGTGGTGAAAGCGATTAAAACATGTTGCCCAGTGTATAGGTATGGTTAAAGAGCAGATATAACAGTCAAAGTCTCTTTTTCTCTCTTGATCACTTCCGAGACCCAAGACTGATAGCATGAGGTTCCCTCTGTTTTGGGAGGCATATTAAACTGAGAGTAATGCTGGAATTGGACAATGGGACCTTTTTTTCAGTTTCAGTCATTTATTTGAAATTTTATTGCTCAAATTTCATCTTCACACATGAGAAAAGTGACCTTTTTCGTAGTACATTTCTGCATAAAAAACGTTATAAAAAAAGCCAGTACATTATGGCAAAAAAGTTTTTAGCATTGGAGAGAGTTGTTACCACCCACCAGAAAATCAAACCAAGAATAAAGAATAAACTCAAACTTGTTCATGAAATTTAAATAAAAACAATACAACAATACAATAAAAACTGAATTTTTGTGCAACACTGTTATTTTCACTGCTATATGCTTATTTAAAGTAAAAGATAATGATGTCATATTGGTTAACACATCTAAATAATCTCTCCATTCATTATGTTCTGTCACAAAATCAAATGTAAAGAAGAAATACTGACTAACTAACCCTAATCCTAGCTCTCAAAAAGTTGTTTACTACGTCTTAGTGTACCAAGATACCAAGATAGACATTTTTTAAACATGTATTGGCATTTTGATGATTAGAAACTAGGAAATCTTATCTCTTCTTGTTTGTTTTATTCATTGGAAATACAAATTAGCCCACTTGCCATACCCTTAAAGCATACAAAATGAACTTCTAGCTTATAATATTAGCACTCAGAAAAATGTAATATATATGAATAGGTTTTGCTATAAACAGGGCTGTGTGAACGGACACCGCTAAACACATGCAATTCTCAAAGGGATATCACATGCTATGTGTTTTATAGGTTTATAATTTCATTTCTGTGTGGTAATTTCACTGAGTAAAGGATTTATAGAAACAAACTATAAATCACTAGAACAAAATAAGCCAACACTTTTTCATTAGTGAGTTTGAATATGCATAACAGTTCAATGACTTGTGTGCCTTTATTGGAAGATCACAAAGGCAGATTGTTCTATGTTTGTGACACTTCTATTTGGCCTTAACCAAAATCTTTCATTATCTCTCATTCTCTGTTAACATGAACTCTGGCTGGAAAGAAGTGCTAGTTATTGATATTGTGCATGTAAGAACAGAGAATTGAAATTTTCATTAGAGAGACGAACTGGAGGACAGCCAGACTATTTAGGTAAATCACAGATATGATTCAAAAGGCGATCCACGAAGCTGCTACCATTATGCAAATGTGTGTTTGAAAAAAGGGTTTCATAACCTCAGAGCTATTTGCAGAGAAATTGTTCAAACTCTCTGTTAATGATGCAGAGGGATTTAACATGAGAATTTCACAGTCAGTTTATGGCACCGTTGAGGAGTCATACGGCTGCTCTTCGTTTAATAAGTATTTCAGTCTGACTGTTTAACTTAGAGTAAGGACAGAGTGTGAAAACCTCGTGGAGATATTTCATAGGAGTCCGAAAGAATCCCACTGAGCTTTTTTGGGTTGTGGCCTAGTGAGCCAGTGGTGCTCCTATGCAAACACACTTACTCACATTTTTATGCGTCCAAGCGCCGATACCCTCAGACTTCTATAAAAGCAATCCTTGTGTGGAATATATAACATGATTTAATGCACCGCGCATTTTTTTGCCCCACAACCTGAGAAATACAAGTAAAGCAATTTAGATTGGAGGGAAATATTCAAGGCCTGTAATGAGAATGATTTGGGGTTAAGAAAGCTGCTTGGTGGGGTGTACCCTTAATAGAAAGACCCCGGAGCCATTGGATTCCCATAAAGTCTGTGGAGCAGACTTGATACCCATAGGTCAGTGATTGCTAATAAGAAGTCAATGAGACATGGGCTCAGGTTATTTTCCTTTGGATCTGCTCCTCCAAACTTGCCCGGTCCTCTAGGCCGCTGACCTCGGAGTATTTAGAAGGTATTGTCTTTGAAATTCCAGGTACTTTTGAGCTTGTAGACTTTCTCATTAGTTCCTTTTGAACACGGCAAACATATGGCAGTCGTATTTAAGAGATTGCCTGCCGTGACCTTTTGCGGCATGCTAATTAGGCCCCAGAGCACCGCAGGCCGTGGAGAGGTGCACTGAGAAACCCAGCAGTCTCTTTCCCACTTCTCTCTTTCTGCCTCTGTACTCCTGTCTCATCTTGGCTCTGCCTTATCTGGTAGCAGCCGCTGCCCCTGCCCTTCGACAGTGTGGGTTTCAAAATTAACATTTCGCTTCATGTGCTTCTAATAACCACTAACCTGAACCTGTACAACTCCCCTCTTCCCATCCCCACCAACTCCCAACCCCTCTTTCTCTCATTCTCTCGTCTTTGGCTCTTTCCACAGGAAATAAACGTGCCCAAAATTACTTTGACCCGTTGTCGGCAGAGCAGACAGACCCAAGGCATTGCAGGATGGCTGGGGTCAGCGCTGAAGATGAGCTGGAATTAAGTATGCCATTCTCTGTCATAATAGTTCTCCCCGGTTCATTAAAGTGAGGTGAGAGAGATCACCGGTAGCAGGCCGCCATTTGTGACGACAGGACAGTCTATGTAAATACACCAAGTGATGGCATCACTAGATTGGCTTCCCAACTCGCTGTCATTGACGAAGGTCGCGTATCATTGGTCAGTTTTCATTTCACCATGGCTTTTTCTTTCCCCTGTCAAATGACACACGCAGAGCCATATCAATAGTTTGCAGCCCCCTCCTAAAGTAGGCCTATTAAAAGCGAGCTCTTGGGAGCCAAGTAATATGCATGTTATAATGAAACATGGCTATTAATGGAGAAGCCATTTCACCTGTATCTTTTGGATATCACTGCCGTGTAATATCAAAGGATTCGCCAAACCAAATCTCATCACATGATGACAGGCTGGCTAACAGGCATGTTAATGCTTCTATTTCATTACCCCTCTGCATACACTTGATTTTCACCCCTCTCCAGCCACGGCTAATATCTTCGGTTTGCATGTTAAGATGTGGTTTAGATTGACTTGTCTGATAAGTAGAAAGTAATTTTGAGCACACAAATGCATGTATGCATGTAATTTTCCAGCACCTATGTGGGTGTACTCATTTTATAATTGTTTTGACTTGTAGCAATATTGAATGCTGATGAAAACAGACTGTATCAAAGAATGGCTGCATTGCTGGATGAGGACGATAGCTTCATAAATATACCTGGTATGTATCCCCATATTAGTATGCTCCTGTATATTGGTTATTTATAAGCAGTTGGTTGTTTGGACCTAATCCAAATAGCAAAGATATGTTTTTTTTATAACTTTAGTTTAAAACAATTGCTTTATTTTACAATTAATTACATTTCCTGTTCAATAGTTTAATCCCTTGTGATGACTAATCACTTGACATGTCCTGATTGTATTTTCCTGCCAAGATCATGTGTGATAATGTATCTTGTTTGAAGCAACATTTTTCTAAATCTGGTCACTGGTTGATGTTGTTACAATAGTGTATTAATTCTGTTTTCACACTGTTTCGTGTCTTTTAATTTACACGGTAATATATTGATAAAAAATTGTATTTTATCACCATGAAACCAAATTACCAAAGTTACCATTTGAAACAGTGATTGTAAATGATTGGAGCAGTGCTGTCTTTAGGGACAGTATCTTAAGGAAAAGCTCAAGACAGTGAAAACATAAAGAACCCAGACAAAAAGACGATGCTACATTTATCACTTACACTGAAAGCAGCACTAACATAAAACAAAGAATAAGACTAGAAACAGACCCTCACTAGTAGTCAGTGCTTTCCAAGCACAGCCATTGTCTCATAGTAGGCGTGCCTTTTCTCATTAGCTCAGTTTCATTTAAATATGTAGCCAACCAGGCAACATTGAGGTGGTTTAAGCTTAGCATTGTTCTGGGTGAAGACAGTCGCACCAGATCCTGTTGACATGACGCACATCTCCCTTGTAATTCCAGAGCACAAGTGATGGGTTTAGGCCCGCTTCAACACGGTAGAATTTAGCCGGCTTGTATTATTTGCCATTGTCTTGGATTTAGCTGTACCACCGAGATTAGCAGCCCCATCCATTGTCTTGGAATGTTCATGAAATCCTGCAGAAAAAGTAAAGAGGATCTTGGATTAACAGTTCCTCCATGCAATAGGCTGAGACACAGGGAAGGAAAGAGAGGGAGGAAGAGAGAGAGAGCTCTTACTTCTGTACTGTTGGAGTCCAATGCTGCAACTGCCAGTAAGCACTTCACCAAGCTACAATAGACTTTAAGACAATCACCTGCTGTTGTATGGATGCCTCCCACCGGTGTAGGCCGCAAGTCCTCTTTGCAGCTGCAGTACTGATCTTGACATTTTGTGACTGCTTCTCAGGCTTTTGTTTTTGCTTTTACAGCCTGCCACAAAGCGCCACATTCACGAGGAAGAGCATGAATAAGACAAAGTATTAATGAAATGGACAGTGGCCAGTGCTGTAGACATTTTTTCAGAAAAAAAAATCCGGCAGAAATCCTTTCTGTCTGTCTAAGATCTTCAGTTCCTCCTTTTTATCTCGATAAATTCTATTGCTTTGGCTTGCAGATGAAAGACAGAACTGGCATTCTATTCATTCTAGTTCTCTGTGAGGCGTTAGGCATTGATATCAGCTTCAATGTGAAAAGCATTAGGCAGTGATAACAGCTTTGGCTGTTACACATTTTGGACTGCACACGTTGAATACACAGAATACCTTATGCTTTCTACCAATGAGGCGGTGCAGCAAGACTGAAAAGACACACAGCAAGCAGGTTAGCTACTGTAAATGCTGATGCTATGCTTTCAGTACCAGAAACAAGAAAGTAGTTCACGTATCGTGCAGAAGAAAACTTTCTTTCAATACATGGGCTTGTTCACAATTTGTTGTGGAGGTTGGTTAGTGAAAACATTAGAACTCGAAATTAGCATAAAGCCACATCCTCTTAAAACACCTTAAAGATAACAGATGATACATCTTCCTTTGATTCCTTGCATAGAAACAGCTCAGTTCAACTTCATGTTCCCTATTCTACATCTGTTCTTAACTTAAAAAACTCCTGTTGATTATTTCATTTTAAAAGGATTTCGGATGAATGTTACGAGATATTTCCTTTTCTTGACTGCAAGCATATTAGCCAAAATATATTTATTTTTTTAATAGCAAAGCAGGCTAATTTGGTCCTTCCTGTTCATGTATAACTAAGGTTCCACCTTAATATGAATATGTCAAGATCAGGATGTGAGGAATAGGTGTGAATGATACTGTGGTTTTGTGAATGCTCACATTGTATTTGTGTGAGTTACTCTCTTAGAGTACATCATTGTCCACTTGTATAAATGTCTGTGTATACAAACTCATCTCGGTGAGTGTGTGTCTGTTTCTGGATGTGGTAAGTATGCACATCCATCAGTATGTGTATGCTTGTGTGTGTGTGTGTGTGTGTGTGTGTGTGTGTGTGTGTGTGTGTGTCTGTGCATGCCCACTGATGCGTAACTCTCCAGGTACGCTGCTAGCCTCCAGGGATGAGGAGGTGTTGGAGGTGAAGGCGGGTGATCCGGTGCTTCAGCGGCGACTGCTGCTCCATGGTGGTGGTGATGCCTCGGGCTCCAGGCCCTCCCAGGCCCATACCATTGCCAAAACCCAGGCTGGGGCTAGTGCTGGGCTGGGAGGAGAGGCTGGACTCGAAGCAGGGAGGATGGTAATGGGCAGAGAGAGCACTGTAAAAAGTAATGCTATGCTTTTATTTGTTATGTGCTTGATTTCTTATTTGAAGTTAGTATAATATAGCACTAGCACAGTCATAGTATGATTGTGTAAAATGTGTTTTCTTTGAACATACTTGATATAAAATGAATCATTAAAGCTAGCGAGGAATCATTCCAGGACTAATTTGTTAAATCTTTTGTCTCTGGACAGTATTTTATGCCAACCGATTTTATTGGTGGATTGACATGATGGGACACACACAAAGAATTATGCATAATTCTGCAGTCATATTTGATTTTTGATAAATATTATAAGGCTATTGATGTCAATGTATATTTTCTTGCAGTGGCGAGAGCTAAGGAGGTGATCCCCCACTACACCCAGCAGCTTAGGGAGCGTGTGCGGCCTGACATGATCACGCTTGGCAGCCTTTCACTGCAGCAGGTCAGGGCTACAAAGAGGAATATCTGTGTCATCATCCCATATTCACCAGCACATCAGCCATGTCCATTATGTTGTGTATCAGTGGCTTTGGCTAATGGACATAGAGTGTGTGTGTGTGTGTGTACATTTAACTGTTTTGTCTATTCACATGCTCGTGTGTATACGTATGTGTGTGTCTTACATACTCGGCTTACTAATTTCCTTTCTCTTTCTTTGCAGATTTGCTTTTCTGCTCCACTTTTTGTCCCCAACCTTTTTTCCCCACTGTTACCTTTATAAAAGTTCTGCATTTCATTTTCAGTGCAGATGGTTTGAATCTCAGCTGAATGCACTCATGTGAAATTGCTTTTTGTAGAACATGCATTCAAGGTTAGATAACTCATTCATCCTCAGCTCTGAATAACTGCATGGATTTCAGTGATATAATCTATGCTACATATGATATCCTCACACAATTAATTTATTTGTAGAGACATTTTTTTTCTGTCTTTGAACTTTGTTGTGCATTATTATGCATATTTGTTTCTGACAGTAGCTGAATTTGCTTGGTTCTTTACTCGTCTTATAGTCCTTTCAGGAAAAATAGAGCGTGACTACATTTTATTTTCCAACTGGGGAGTAGGGATATTGTGAACTAGCATTAAGATCTGAAGACTCTTTCAAAACAAGTGTTTGTATTCCATCAGTCAGAAAGGAAATGGGAGAATATGGGGTTTCCATTGTGTTGGCAAATCTAGATTGTAAAGAAACCCAAACATTAATGCATATGTAAACAGAATGCAGAACTTCTATCCACTGTATTTTTAGTTTTAATCTCGCTTGAAAAGAGAGTAGGAGTATCAAATTATATGAATAGAAAGTCAACGTAATTGGGAAAAAATGGTTCAACAATGTCTCAGTATCACTTGGAAGCCACAGCAACAGTTGACTCATCCTCTCTTACTGGATAATCAGTGGCATCTACTGTGTACTGTATCAGTATTGGGATCAGTGTTATCTTATTCTGCCATAATATGTATGCGCTCTCCTGCTGTTTCCACACCCACCTCCCATTGAAAGCACATTATCCACCAGAGATTTCACATCTATTTTAAAAATAATAGTGTTTTTCTTCTTTCTCTATTCTGCTGTACAAAGCCTCTACAGGGCGAGACGCTGTCACTTAGCAGTGTCAATGCGTTTGAATGGGGAGTGTGAATGTGCTGACTGAATGTAAAACCGGCAGAAATACTCATCAAACGCTACATGTCTTTAGGGCCTGGCTCAGTATCGATTGCCTGCAGATTGCATTACAGTTGCTCCTTGTGCTTAATTCTGCCATTATGGTGCACTGCACTGTTTCATAAAGCTGCATCCAAAGAAAGTGTGCATGTGTATTTACACGTATTTTCAGCAAGCGGCTCAGAAGGGACCACTGAAGAGGAGTGAGTGGGCAAAGAGAAAGAAGAGACTAATGGCCTTCTTCACTGGGAATGTTAAGGTAAAGGCCCATATACTATATATATATATATATATATATATATATATATATATATATACTGTATGAAGGGTGTGTTGTTTTTTTAGTTACAGGACATTCACTTTGGGACTGTATGCTGTTCAACACATTCATCCAAGCATGCTCTTTCTTATTTAATTCATCCATAACATAAACCTGCCACATTCAAATGCTTATCTCCAGAAATGTTTCATTACATCCAGTCGAAGAAATTAATAATATCTGTGATGAGTTTTAAATTAAGCTGTCCATTAGATGATAATGTTAGTGATGGCTAACACATTAACAATGTTTGTTAACACATCCACTTTAACATTTCAAAGGAGCCTCATTCACAAAGACACTGTGACGAGACAGTGAGAGAGGCACCACAACCCAGGCTGAACACGCTGCTTGAGTGGTAAGTCTAGCCCATTTCATATTTCTACAGTTTGTAAAATTGATGTCACATGACTGTAATCATTAATTGTATGAAAGGCATTTGTATTCCCACTGACATTCGAGAAGGCATGTAATTCATGTGTCCTCTGCATGGCTTCTCCCGTCGACGGGCATTGCATTGTGGGTAGTATGGCTGGAGGGCACAGAAATCTGTCCATGTCATTGGGCTTGGAGGCACATCAATTCTTAGTCCATCCACTTTAGTCAGAGATCACACATCAAATCTGGTACGAGAGCCCCACAGGCAGTCAGCTTAGCATGTTTAAGTTTTTAGTAATTATGGACTACCATGCTGGCTGACATGATAAAATCAAGAAACTACTGTACACATCAGTATCTTCTCTTGTTTGGTTGTTTTATGGGTGGGTGGTAGTCGGACACCAGCTCTGTCAGATGAATGTGGTTCGGAGTTTAGCGAGATGACCTCCTCTCGACAGCCTTGAACCCTGTAAATTCCTTCTGATATCAATGGTGGGTGGCTATTAGACATGGGAGACTTTCTATGCATCACCTAGGGCTACATCTGCCTGAAATTTAATGAGAAATGATTTCACTTTTTCTCTCCCTACGCCTATGAAAGAAAAAAAAATAAAGAGAAGAGACGCAGAGCTGACTTGTGGTTTTTGTAACAAATGTGTAATTCATTTGTTTCCACTGTTTCTGATTTAATGGAGGTCGAGTAATTGCATTAGGAAGCACATTGTGCCTTGTTGTGAACTGATGAAAGCACATGTAATACTTTTGATAGGCGAACAGAGAGGAGGGAGAGAGGGAGAGAAAGGAAAGAAAGACCCAGTGCCTGCCTTTGATGCCGAGCATTTATTTGCTGAATTATCCTTCCTTTTACAAGCATCTTATCCCCAGTCACAGGCAGGCCAGGGCCCCTGTGATATTGCTTTATTTTGAGGAATTAAGAGAGGTGGCGAGGAGACAGAGCGAAGCAACCGCTTATTACATTACCACTGATAAGATTGAAAGGCCGAGAAAGGCAGAGAGAGAGAGATGGAGAGAGAGAGAGAGAGAGAGAGAGAGAGAGAGAGAGAGAGAGAGGGACCCAGTGGAAAGTGTTTTGTTGTGGTGTTATTAGATTGAGCTGCTGTTGGCTACAGAGTGGAACAACAGAGAGTCCACAATGCAGGTGGCTGTTAACAGGGTTAGCTTCTTATGTTTGTGTGAGTTGTTGTATACGTCTGTGTGTGTGTGTGTGTGTGTTTGTGCGTGTAGCAGCAGAACCACTGAAAGCCCGTCACTCAGAGCGCTGGGGGAAGGCCAAGACGAAGCAGTGGCCAAATACGGCCAGATGACAGAGCTCCCAGAATCCTCCTCTTCAGCATCACAGCCCCTGTGGCAGGTAAGATCTGTCAGCCGCTGTGACTGGGGACTGAGCGACACACATTTGTAGGAAGCACACAAACAGGAAGTGACATACCTCGTAATGTCTAAAAGGTTATTTCACAGGGGGGAGGTATTGATCCGGAAGTGTTTACAAATCATCCAAAAAAAAAAAAAAAAAAAAAAAAGAGGGAAGGTTGTTTGTTAAAAAACAGTCAAATGATGTAATTATGTGAAATCCTGTGATGAATGCGACCTGTTAGAGAATGGGAAAAATCATATCCCTTATTTTCTAGTTTTCCAAATTCCTTCACTCCTTTCATTACACCAAAGGGGACTGTATGTGCACATGCCTACACAAAGGCACACACATTCACACACAGGCACTATATAGCGCTGAGAAAAAGGCTTCCATACGCTGAATGCAAACTATGCAGCCACATTATTTTTATTCCGTATATAAAGATGTTTTTCTCCTGCTTTGTGTGGATGTTGTCTGTGGTTTTAGGAGTCTAAGTAGGAGGGAGAAGGAATCTTTGGAGATGAAAAAGGGGAACAGAGGGAGAGGAGAGAAAAGAGAACCAAGTGGGAAAGAGAGAAGGAAGCTGCAGCTTTAGCGGTAGCATCACCAGCTGTGGGAGGAGTGTGCTGTTGTGTTGCATCTGGGGATGAGGCTGCCATGCCACCGTGCTGGCTTAAAGATGTAATGAATCTTCAGTCGGGGGCTTTCCTTCCAGGGTGACAACTGGCTTTGAGGAAGGTTGTAAATGCAGGGGAGATTGTGGTATAATTCCTCAGACTGGCGTTTGTGCCCCCCAGTCACCATTCGATTATCTCCCAAATTGCTGTGTTTCACTGAGATAAAGATTTTTTATGGCTTGCTGACTTGAAACAACCGGCACAGGCAGAATAGGGGGCAAAAGAGGGAGAGGGAAAGAGAGAAAGAGAGAGAGAGAAAGCAATGGCCAAACCTGCCACGCATAGTAATTTCCTTTGGTAAATGACAAAATCTTTGTTTATATGACATTTCCCTAAAATTACTGCAGCGAGATGAATCTGAAATATAAAATGTCACATTTGGCATGCAAAACTATGAAAATATATTTCTGTGCAAAATTCATGGAGGCATTTAATTTAGAACGTGTTTAATAACTAAGGCAGCCTGCATCAGTAATCCTGCCCGGAGGTCCCAAAAAGATTGTCATATTTATTCTCTCCTTTCTTCACCCCCCTCCTTCATTCCGAAGCCAAAAAATTTTAAGGGTAAATGTTCATTGTTAATTAAGATTTACTAATTAAAATGAAAATAATTAACGAGAAAGCTTAATCTCTGAATATTAGCCCATACTTAGAAAGAAAGGAAGTTTTTGTATGTGGCATTTCCTGTCTCTATTAAGAGTGCATTTTGTGTGATCAGTCAATGTGTGGAAAGCCCTGAAAAGATATTTCAGCGAAAGGACGGCCGCTTGCCAGCAAAACCACGGAGGATCCCTTGCTAGAGCCTTTGATCTCATCTGTAGGAGTGCTGTAATGTTATGGCACTTTAGGCACAACTCAGGCTCGGGGCAAACAAACCACCTCTGATATGGAAAATTGGCTCACTTCACCTTTTACCTTCTCCTTGCTGTCTTGACTGTTTCTTATGACGCCTGTGCAACCATGTGGGCCAGATAATAACAATACCCTTTAAAGACACACATAGTGCAAATTGGACACCGGTGTGACATTATTGTTTTATATTTCTTTGCTTCTTTTTTCTCCTTTTTTCCTCCTCCTCCTCTTCCTTTCCAGTCTGCGTGCATACATCTCCTTCCAGTGTGGGGGTTTGGAGGCCTCCATCACCTCCTCCCAAATGTGAGACGTGTGGGCTAAACCGCTTTGCCACCAATTATACTAATTTCACTTCTGCCTAAATTGTTTTTGTTGTTTTGGTATGCAAAGATGCTCACAGTGGGGAGATTGAGGGGCATTACTGCAGGGCTCAGCACACACCTTCCCCCCTCAGAGGCTGGCAGAGCAATGGGCTTCGCCAGCCACTGGTAGGTGAATGTGTGTGTGGTGGGTGCCTGTGAAAAGGCTAGGAACAGCCTCAGCTTGTTTGGTGACAACACTTATTGCACCGTATACTGTAAAACAAATACAGCGTACGAGTGTGTGTGTGTGTGTGTGTGTGTGTGTGTGTGTGTGTGTGAGCGCATGTAGCCCTTGAGTGCTACGATGTCATTGATTGGAATTGGGGGCTTTAATTACCAGATACTCAAAATTTGCCCGAGGGAGTTGGTCAACGCAGTGTAAATTCAAATACATTAAATGAATGGGCATTAAGAGATGCAACTTAGATAATCAGAGAGAAATAAATGCATGCACTTATGAAATGGAAGGGACATGATAGGATTGGATGGGATAGGATGGGATGTGATAGGATAGGTTGGGAAAGGATTGAATAGGATGGTATAGGATCGAATAGGATATGTTAGGATAGGATGGAATACCATGGGATAGGAGAGAATAGGATAGAATACGATACAATAGCATAGGATATGATAGGATAGGATAGGATGGGATAGGAAAGGATGGGATAGGATAGAATTGGATGGGATGAGATGGGATAGGATAGGATGGGATAAGATTGGATAGCATAGAATAGGATAGAACATGATAGAATAGCATAGGATAGGATGGGCTGGGATGGAATAGGCTATGTTAGGATATGATGGGATAGCATTGGATAGGACAGAATAGGATAGGACAGGATAGGATAGACTAGGATGGGATAGGATAGGATATATGATAGACCAGGACAGGATAGGAGAACATAGGATAGGATGGGATAGGATACACTAGGTTAGGATAGGATAGGATAGGATAGGATAGGATAGGATAGGATAGGATAGACCAGGACAGGATAGGATAGCATAGGATAGGATGGGATAGGATAGAATAGGATATGATTGGACAGGATAGCATAGGATTGGATGGGATAAGATTGGATAGGATAGGATGGGATACCATAGGATAGAATAGGATAAGACAAGATAGGATAGACCAGGACAGGAGAGGATAGCATAGGATATGGTTGGATAGGATATGATAGGATTAGATAGGATACGATAAGATAGCAAAGATAGTATGGGATAAGCTTGGATAGGATAGCATAGAATAGGGATAGGATGAGTTAGGATAGGATGGGATAATACTGGATAGGATAGCATAGGATAGGACAGGATAGGATACAGGGAGCCCTGGTAGCTCACTGGTAGAGCTGATGCCCCATGTGTCCTTGCTGCATAGACCATGGTTCTGAATCTGACCTGTGGCCCTTTGCTGCATTTCATTCTGTCTCTTGCACGTCCTTTCCTGTCTATCTCTCAAGCTGTACTTTATAGAACAGGAGGGTAAATGATAGGATAGGGCAGGAAAAGATTGTTTGGGATAGGATTTTATATTTGTCGTACACAAGTGGAACGTTTGGTCTGATGATATTACTATAATTAAGGTGAAGGGATCATCAAAAATATCAGGAATCATATTCTGTGGACCATTAATGTCCTCACAAAATTGAATGGCAATGTGCCCAGTAGCCTTTGAGATGCTGGGCTGGTCCTAGATGAAGAAATGGATGGACAAAATGTCCATCGGTCAAGTAATAGACAAACCAACATTGTTAGTGAAGTTTAAAAACATATAAATGGTGATAAAGACCAAAGGGGCTCTGTTTAAGCCAGATTGACTTTTTATTCAGTGTTGTTCAACAGATGCCACAGGGGACAAAAGACTGAATATGTATTTATATTGTTCTCTGATTATGTTTAAATAAAAAACTTAACTGTCTAGCCAGCTTACCCTATTACTCATCCTAAGCCCCAAAAAGAGGCACATGTCACCAAAACAAACACGAAAATAAACAAGTGGGCTGATGTAGCCTGAAGGTTAGTGGGATGAGCTCACTACCAGAAGGTTGGCGTTCCGAAACCTTTATCTGAATGGGCAATGTGGCCAATGTAATAAATATTACTCTCAAATTTGATTACAAGGAATGCTGATGCGCCCTTGAGCAAGGCACTTAACCCCTAAATGGTTGAATGGAGATCAGTAGATGGAAGCCTGCAGCTGTACTGGGCATGCCTTACATATAATGCTGCTTGACTGCAGTTGGATAAAAACACTCTCCTTGTTCAACAAACAACCTACCTGCAACTTAAAAAATACCACTAAAAGAGGGAATAATGCCATCAAATTTTCTAAGTGAAAGTTAATTCTTTAGAGGTTGACAGTGCTATGACAAGTCAAGTCAAGCTGTCCACTACAGGCTGAGTAACACAGAAAGACACTGGCAAGGGGTTCAGGATTATCTATTAATTATCTGTGCATTTCTTTCTGAGTTAGAGATAATACAGAACCGACAAAATATTGCAATCAAATCTCATGCTCTGCATTTTGTGTGTTCTAGGTGACCCAGAGCACAACTCCCCAGCCTGTGGAGGTGTGTGTCTGTTGCCTAAAAGCCACCAGAGACAAGCTACCAAGGGGCCTCTACACTGTCAGTGTTGCCCTTCACAGCCGTCTAGGGGGTCCAGCTTTGGCCTGGTGCAGCAAGAAAGAGCAGCAACAATGGGTGGTGTCCACTGAGCCAATTGAGCATCGGGGTCGCTTCTATGACACTGACCTGCACATTAACCAGAGCCTGTTCATGGTGAGGATTTTTTGATGAGATGTTGGTTAAATGCAAAAATAATTGTACATGCTAAAACATGTGTGGTTAGGATAATGTTAAAAAATATAAAAAATATGGTACTGTACTAAATATTTGGTTTGCAGTTTATTTGCAGGTACCAGTGACATGATGCTTTCCTGTACTGACACTAATATGTTTTTATTCAACAAGGAAAGGACACAATCGGGTTGTTATTTGTGACTGTGCAATTTTATTTAATTACATATGATGCCTGGGAAGCTGCTTTGAATATTTCTTTTTTTGGAATAAATATGAAACATCTTATATCTGAAAGCAATTTTGACACTGAGGGACCCTGGATTAAAACATGTTCACTTCCAATGACATGGACAAAGCCTTTGATGTGAAATTCAATGGAAAAATTTTATAAAAATGTGATTTTAAAAACAAACAGTCCTCTTAGATAAAAGCAAACAATAAAACATGCTGTGCTAATATGACAGAACCAACCACACTGCATGTTTAGTTTTTGTTTTTGCTACAGTATTTCCAAATTCCTCTTTCTGTTTTCCATGGTTTCATCAGTTGCAGTGAAGACGGAGCAGTTTCTAGATTGAAATGGTTATGAGAAGTTATATTGCTGTAAAAGACGGCATATGAAAATATGCCACACACAGCCTCTAGGTTATCCTCTGGGGGATCTCCATATGAATAAAACAACAACTTTTCAAACATGACATTTAATCCATGCATGTAAATCAAACCCAAGATCAATTATTCATTTATATAAGGAAGTAATGTTTTATTGGAATGAAAAAGAAGTACAAATGCAGTGAAAAATTAAGTGTCTTTTCTGCATGTCTTTGAGCATCTGTAACAACGTGGGGCTGGATCGGGGGGATAAAGAAAGAAATAGAAAAGTTAGGCAGAATTGACTGAAATGTAATATTTCTGAAGAGTATTAAGAATCCCAACCTCCATTTCCAATCCATAATAAAAGAATAAACATGTTTTCACATTTGGTCCTCTTCATGAAACAACACAGTAGATTACATTAGATGAAATCTATGCACATTTCACAGCCACTTTCCTAAACCTCTTGATATGAGGGAAAACATCTTCTATAGGAGCTGTACTAATCTTAAAAAACCCACATACTTGTTTTGGATGGTCCATATTGACCAGTGGATTAGAAATCTTTGTTTATGTTTATTCATTGATGATGTGTGCACAGTACAAAAGATTCACAAGAGAAACCTTAAAACAGAAGCCACTAAATCCAGTGTCCCTCCTGATCCCATAGAGTTTTGTACAGGCTCAGAAAGGGCTTCTTCAGTGTTCTGATGGCAACTCTAAAGGCCTTAGCTGGAGTATTTTGCACATGTGGACACTGTCAATGTGCTGGTGGGCGTATTTACTGAACTAGAGCATCCTGATAATATTGTTTCCAGCTCCCATCAAACATAAAGGATTGGGTAAAAGCTGGCATGAACTGAATGTGGACCTGGGATCTGATTCAGAGGTAAAAAAAGGTTTAAGAACGGCATGTTAAATGCCTCATGTCACTCTTACTTCCCTCCTTTCCCCGCCAAACACTCGGCTGTGCTTTATAGACAAACCTGTTGTTGTTGTCCTCATTGATAGTGGTGGAAGCGCTGATCAGATTTGTCTGAGACTATCAGGATTGGCTTGGATGTTTTCTCTCTCTCCCCTTGCCCACACTATAGCGTGCGATTTCAGGAGTGCTTGCAGTGCCTTCTAAGAGGAAATGAGGAATTAGTGATGGTAAGGGGAAGCCAGGAGCTTATTTTCCTTTCCTTTCCTCCCTCTCTCTCCCTATTTTTTCATTCACCCTTTGTTTTGTGTGTCTGGGTTTGGATTTAGATAGAAACAGTGCAGTTCAGTCAGAGATGTCTTGGATATGCTGGCAAGTGGGAGCACTTGAGAGGAGTCAGGCTCAGAGTCTTTGTGCAGTTTTTGAAATCGGGAAGAGGCATACAATTTCACATTTTAATATTAAAGGGGGAAGAAGAATGAATGAATAAAGAAGGAAAGAGAAGAAAGATGAAAGATCCCAGGAAGTCTGTATGGAGAGACATGAATTTGCTCTTGTTTTTTCCCCCTTTTTATTCGTTTGTCCTACGCGTTGGTCGTTGAGGAAGAACCAAGGAGTCATCTTGCAGAATAATAGTTGCTATATACTTCTTGTGTGGACACATGCACTCTTTTGTTAAAAGTGAGATCAGTGTGTTTTGAATTAAAGAAGATATTTTGAATGGTATAAGTAGCTCCTCCAGCAAACAGAGGAACTGAGAAAACCTCTGAAGCACATTCAAACCTCAACACTTCCCACATACACATACATGCCAACAAGCGCACATGTCTACATACAAGCACCTCACACATATGCACTCGCACATGCACAAAATTACTATTTATGCAGGTCATATTTCTTACAGTAAATGAATAATATGAAATATCCTCAATATCCATAATCCGTGATATTATGCCATAAATTTGTGTCCTGAGTCAGACACTACTACCCATCATTTCACAGGTGCATACCAAAAGCAGATAGGAGGGGGTGGGGTAGGAGGGATACACATGATTTATGTGTTAAAACAAGTCCCCTGCGTTTTCCATTACAACTAATAAAGGAATAAAATATTTCCACCCGGTGATGGATGAAGTGGCACACACCTCACTGTCAGTTCATTTTTTAAGCAAACCCACCGTTCTCTGGATAAATAAGAATGTATGTGTTTGCCATCAACTGCTAACCACTAACACTTTTTGCTTTGTGCAAGACACCCTTAATGTCATTAGTTTGATTGATGGTGGCCTCCCTGCATCGTAGAATTCAGTAACTGTCAGCTCATAGACTACAACGACTCTCGACTTCCCCTCCACCCTGCGTTAGGTGCCAACAGTCTTTATCATTACAAAATCTCCTTTTTGGCAATTTGCTGAGTTGGACGGACAAGAATGGCAGTTAAGTAGGCTCTAAAAAGAACATGGAAATAAGGTAAAAGAGGATTCAAGTCTAGGATGCACATTTAGTGGCTGCCTAGGGGCTCCTGTCCTTTGTTAACCTCTGTGTCTGTTTGTCTTTGCCGTTGTGACTGTGAGAAAGTCTGTCTGTATATGTGTGTGTAAGTGTACGGGTCTGCAGGAATATTCACCTGAAACTATATTTTTCCTTTATTTCTGCAGATCCTACCTGCAGCCTGTGAGGTTGTCCCCTCCATGGTCATGGTATTCCAACTGATCGCACTACCAGGACACAGCAGCCACATCAGCTCTGTGCTGGCCTGGGGGGCATTTCCTGTTAGTGGCCCAGACCTCAGTCATGTCCACGGCAGGTGTGTCAAAGGCAGATCAAAGATTACTGTTGGACCTAAAAGAGTTTGTATTTTGAACAGTATATATTTTAGATCAATACACTACTATGATTCCCAGCAAAATCATCACATGGAGTGACATGAAATTAGAATAAACCTTCAGATTGAATGCCAAAAAGTTGTCCAATATGTTGAGCGGAGTGTGACTATTACTGGCTATGTGTCATTGACCCAGGTTCAAGACCCCTCTACTCAGGGGGGAGCCGAACACACAACTGGACCAGTTTAAAAAAATTGAAGCCCTCATCTCCTCTGATCTAGACCACTGGCTGTGCAACCTGTACTTCCAGGTGTGTGTTTGTGTGTGTGTGCATGCTTCTTTGAAGATTCTCATCTAATCTCATTGTATTTTTTTACATGTTATATTCATAATTGTGGGCAGGTATGAGTTGTAGTTAAACCATATGATTGTGTATAATCGTGTATATGTGTGCGTGTGTGTGTACATGCATCTTTTCCCTCACACATTATTTGGGAGGCAGGATAGTGGATCTGGGTAGATGGGGGGTTGGATTTTCTATGATAAAAAGCTTTTGTAGAGCAATTGGAAATTGGCCCCAGAGAGCAAACAAGAACCACATCTTTACCCAGCAATTCCGGATGCATTTGAGCTGATGCATTGATTAGATTAGTAAACATCTTAATTGAATTAAAAGCCAGAACAAAGCTCTCTGTCTTGGGTTTGTCTCTTTATTTGTCCCTTCGACTGTGACATGTTGTTTTTATTACTGCATTATCATTACTGCATTATCATTACTGCATTATCATTGCTTTGATTTCATATTTGTGTGCATCTTTGCAAATGTACAGCATGATAGGACATACAATATTCATACTAGTCTTAATTAAATTATTTTATGCCATCATAGCACACGATGACAAATACTAATAGTTGGCTATGTCTGCAGTTTGATCACTAACACCTGTAGTTTAATTACACACATGCTGTTTTCCCACAAACACTGGTGATGCAATGGAATGATATTACCATAACTGCTGATGACATTAACATGACGAGGTTATATTAATGTTCACTCAACCCATATGTAGACCTCTCTCACTCTCTTGTTTGTGGTGTTTCAGGTAAAGAGGCTCCCTTCCAGAACATCTGGGGGGTCCGAGTGCTGCATCACCCTGCCGTTACTCCCACCTAACCCCCCTGTCATGCCTCAACCTGAGGTCCATATTGAACAAGCCCAAGGCCAACTGCCTCTCCAGCCCCAGCCCCAATCACAGGCCCAGCTCCGTCCTCAGCCGATTCATCCCCAGTCCCAGTTCTACCCCCAAAAGCAGCGGCATGCGAGTCCCAGCAGCAGAGCAGGAGAGCCCGCTGTGGTACATTCTCACCGGGGGTCTCCTCTCCACCTGTCAGCTGATTCTGCTTGCTCTTCCTCATCTCTGCCAGGTAGGGGTCTAATGTTAAAACCCCCGACTATGCCACAGTGGGGAGAAAATGTCACCCTAATGTCACAAGCACTGGGATAAGAAGAATGGCAGGCCTCACTTACAACAGTTCTCCACTGAGGTGAATGTGCTTGAGGGTAGGGTTGGGTAGAGACAGTGGGCCAAGCTTGACAGACAAATAAACAATGTTTTCTCAGTTAGATTATATGCAAAAATTCAACAGATACACTGTAGCACTGATGTTAGTTCAGGCAAATGTTTGAGCAGTAAGCACAGCACTTGTAACAAATTCAGATAAAGCTTTTTAAAATTACCACAACTTAAATAAGTAAACAAACCCTCTTTGGTATGATGACATGAAAACCATTATATAAACTAATAAATTGACAGCATTTTGAATATTTTATTTATTAAATGTAGATTTTAAGTTTGAATTTTTATATGTTATGTTTTAAAGCTATTAGTAAGGCAGTTTTTTTTTAGTAAATAGGCTGTGGTGGCACATTTACATTCACATGACTGCTATTTAATCTATTCAGTACCCAACCAAGCTAAAATACACAAAGCATTTTGACTTCGCCCACACAAATAGTTGTATTACCTTGCCATTACATAAAGGTGTTCTGGCTCTGGCACAATGTGGTTGTGCTTAATGTGACGATGCATTGTGTTACATTCTAAAAATTGAAATTGTTGAGTAATAATTTCAAATAGAGTTCTGTTTCCGCCGTTAAACTATCCATCACACATTTCTGATTACCGTCTTGGAGTCGTTATCTGTCCCATTATCTATGAAAATACTCAAGTTTCAAATATAATCTGATTTCCTTTGTTTTGTATCACTTTTTTCCAGTGGCACTGGGAAACAGAATGAAATGATTTTAGATAGCAAATGAACTACTGCAGCGACTGCATAGTGACTCAGTGGTTAGTGTTGCTTCACAGAAAGAAGGCTCTTTTCTGTGTGGAGCTTGCATGTTCCCCCCGCATTTGCACGATTTTCCTTCGGGTGATCTGGTTTCCTCCTACAGTCTGAAGACTAGCAGGTCAGGTTGATTTGAGACTTACATTCCCAGGTGTGAATATGATTATGTTTCCATGTTTTAGTCCTGTGATGGACTGGTGCTCCTTTGCTTTTCTTTCAGTGCGAGCTGTGATAAGCTCCAATATGATCCTGAATAGGTAGAACTGTGTCCATCAGAGTTGAAACCACATCTTGAGGTGGCTAATGACTTCTGTTAATAGTAATAAGAATCCACTTTCTCATTTTAAAAACATACTATTCTTTTTTGTAACCTAGTCTCAAGTCATCCAACATCCTGGCTATAGCCAGGAATCAAATACAGGCTCATTTGGTATTGATCTACTACAAAGGCAACTGGCTAGCTTCTTTGTTATTAATACATCCCCCTTTTTTTCCTTTTCTTTTTTTTTGCACGCACAGCTCATCTTTATTTAACAGTCCTCAAAAGTTTCTGGGGTGCTCTGCTTTAAACATCACACAGGCTTTTTAATTACAAATGAGTTGTGACAGGTCTGCTGGGTAGCACCCTGGCCCATTTTAAACGTGATGCCGGCTGACAGCTTGGCAGTGTTCTCCCAGCACTGAAACATGTGGAAGAAATTGGTCTTTTACATTTCACAGCTTGTCGCTTCCTCCGCCGACTGACCTGTGACCCCCCACAGAGATCCTAACGCCCACAAGGGAAGTGTCCCCAACGAACTGACTGCCTTTCCAGAGAGAGAGAGAGAGAGAGAGAGAGAGAGAGAGAGAGAGGGAAGGAGGGAGGGAAGCACTCACTATGGGAGATTTATGTTCTGCCAGGCAAGGTAAAAGGTACCAGGTCTCTTCAACACACCCGGCTGCTTAGTCTGGCACACACACTCTCGCAGCCAGGTGAAGAGGTTGCTTGGGAAGTGAACCCGATCCGTAAGTGAAATAGCGGATCAAAAGGTGTCCTGCACATCACCTCATCCACACTGTTTCCTAAGCCAACCTGACGTTTGCGCCTCATTTGCATACAGATCCGTTCATTTTGCATTACCTCTGGAGTGAATTATGGCATTCAGATGGGGGAGATTACGTCAAGGTTGAAGGAAGCGATTGGATGGACAACTTTAACCTAGCCAAAAATGGATATCCAATTCAGCACAGAGAAGAAGAACAAATTATCCCCTGTTCCTCAGTCCTCTGTCAAGTCTGGGGGTCTCAGACATTTCCTTCCCAGTTCATGCCTCTCTGTTTCTGATGTGTGCTGTGTGGAGATCGCTTTCTCTGCGCATGTGACGCCAGGATTTTCCTCATTACCCATTTGTCTCAGAATCAGGACAAGTATACGGAGACCTCTTGTCACTGCGATAACGTACACACAGCAGAGCTTGACAGTGAGACAAGAAGTTTGTATTCCTGAGGCCTTAAGTTAATTAATCCCTGTAGAAAAATCACAGTGTGTGGTGAGGTGTCTATTACAGAACAAAACCTGACATCCCAATCCAAGATAGTAACTCTGACAAGTTTTGATCGAAAAATCTGAAGATTATACTCAAAGTGCTGTTGTGTGGGTATGGGTGTTTTGTGCTTCACATTCACTTGCTATTGGTTGATAATAATTCTAATTTACCTCAGTTGACTTGTCCAAGCATAATGGAGTGAGGGGCTTTTTAACGTAGAGATTAGCTAGAGGCGCACTGGGTTAAGTGACCTTTCACATTAACTGAATGATCCAGTTACATTGGGTTTGTTTGAACCCAAATGACTAATTAGATTAGTGTCTTGTTTCATGATCGCCTTTAGTGAATCACTGTGAGCACGCAGATGATTCTGCCATAACTGTATCACTTCTTCATTTCTCTTCATTTTTTTTTTTTTTTTTTTTTACAAATGCGTCGTAACATCCATCCCCTTGAGCCCCTATGGTGATTTCGAGGATTCCTCATCTAATGTCTTCTTTGGAGCGCTGCCCTGCACTTTCAGGATGTGCTCCCCTCCAGGCCGGTCCCAGTCATCAGAGTTTCAAACCACAATGTTACATCATACCCTCTCAATCAGTCCCACTCTGCATCCCTCCGATTAATTCAACAATGTCCGGATTCCAAATGGATGGATTCAACCTTTGAAGCTTGTTTGCAGAGATACACATGTAAACCCTCACAGTGGGTGTGGTAAACAAGCCTAGAGGAGTGCGCGTGGGGGGACAAAAACAGAGCATATGGGACAAATACACCCAAAGGTGACACTGTCTTGCCTCCAAAACGCACTGAAAATCCATAGTTTTTGTGTGATAAGGCAGTTTTAGCCTATGTGCGTTTCAGTGAACATGACAAACACAGATTTAATTTTCAAGAGCTACACACTTCACCAGTAACAGGGAAAAAGTCCTTAAACAAAACACACATATCTACATATTAGCATTCACTGGATATCTGTTATTGTCATTAAAGTGGATTGCAAGAAAATAAACTCTTGTGTGAAGCGACACCAAATCCTCACAGTATCATTGCAACCTTAACACAAATCCCGACATGGACTCAGGGGTAATCCGTGAGTCACTCACCTTTGATCCCTCTGTAACTTTGGACCAGTCATCAGGCAATTAGGGGGCCTAGGTGAGCAAGATCCGCCATCTCAGCCTGGTTGCATCTCACCGGTAACACAGCGATGGGGTCTCGACAGTGTTACGGCCCTCAGGCTTTTCTCTTTCCTTGGCCTGTTTTTGTGTGTAAGCAAGAGAGAAAAGAGGTGTGTTGAATTATGCCGTTGTGAGGTACACTCATTTGTATTTCTACCCTGGAAAATGTTTGTACATGTATGCAAGTGTCTACATATTAATATCTTTGCTTATATGCCTTTCTGTGTGTGGGTGCGTCAATACAGCGTATGCACTGGATGAGTATGTGTGTGTGTGTGTGTGTGTGTGTGTGTGTGAGCTGGTCTTAACACAGCTCAGAGCGCACAGGGGGATAACAAGGAGTTTGTTGTTGGCCTTGAGTGCCCGGAGAGGCTGGAGTTGTGGCAGCTCCAGCGCTCTGAGTTCACAGACGTAGCCCTTAGCTGTCGAAGCTGTCGATGATGTCGAAGCTGCCGATGCTGCCTCTGCGCTCATTCTGGTTCCACGGCTACTGCGCATTAGCAAGTGGGGCCTGGTGTAATGAGAGAGTGTGTGTGTGTGTGTGTGTGTGTGTGTGTGTGTGTGTGTGTTTGTGTGTGGTTACGCAGTCTAAGAAAGGTGCCATGGTGGTCCAAGTCTGTGAGTCCATGGTTGCTGATGTTGTTTGCTAATAGAGGTTGAGATGTCCGTGTGTGTCCTTGTGTGTGTGTGTATGTGTGTGTGTAAAAGCAGCTGGCCATGGGCTGGCTTGCTCTGTGTGCACAGTAACACACACACACACACCTTGCTGTAATGTAATACTTGGTCAAGTGTACGTCTACTTGGAATATTAGAAATAAACTATTAAAACAATGAACTGCGATTTTAATGACAAATAGTTGAATTTGGATGTTTTAGACCTTAGACATGCGGATTGTATTTTCTTTGTGGGTGAAAAACTGAGATACTGACCAAATAGATATTTTGTGTATTTGACAAAAAAGGGTCTCTTGTGACTTTGTGCCTCTTGATGCGCTCCATCTCCCCACACTTTCTAAGTACTTTTCCATTCTTTACATTTTATCATGGCAGTAATTTTATTTAATTTTTTAATGGACTTTCTACATTTGGAGTGTGTAAAAATACATTTTCCTCAAGTCCAGGCATTAAGATATGTTCACACCATGTACAAAAGATAATTGGTGAACACAAAATTGAGTATACAGTTATGTAATGTCATTAAATTATTTTATCCTTCGCACAGAACAAATACAATTATTACCTTGTAACTGTAGGCTCTCCAAATGCTTACCAGCAAAGCAGTGGTAATTAAAAACTACATCTGTGTCAGGATGAAATTTCAGACTTCCTTCAAAATAGCAGTGAGCAGACTCTTCTTGCCATTTAAAGACATTTTAGCTGTCAGACGGATTCCTGATGTGTTGCCTATATTTAAGTTATTATTACTGATATATTTAATCCTGCAGCAAGGGAAAAATTATATCATCGTAGAGGTTTCCATATGTATTATATAGATGTGACTGGTTCCACGGGGGGAAAAAAGTTTCACATAGTGAGATTTTTACATGTATCAAGCTAAGGTTTACTTAATTACAACCTCCAGGCAATGCAGGAACCCTTTTTTAAATTCTGTGAATGTTAATATGCTAAATAATGCAGATCTCCGACTCTTCAAGCATGAGACACACATCTGGCGGCTTACCATTTAAATTACAGCAAAAAAAAAAAAGAGTGAGACAGATAGAGAGAGAAAAGGAAAAAAAGAGGGTTAGGATGAAAAATACTTCAAAAGTAATTTTCCAAAGAAGAGAAGAATGGGAAAATGTATTACAACCAAACTTAATTTCTTTTTTGATTTTTCATCTTTTCTAATTGCATACATTAGAGCGTTGAGGCTGGGAAGGTTCAGCTCTGAGATTGTGGGAGACAGAGATGACTGTGCAGTGGGATCTCCATAAGTTAACACTCCTACTTCTCTCTGTACAGAGTAAAACCAGCCTTTGTTTCTTTTGCAAGTCTCCAGATAGTATAGCAAAACATCTTCACTACCTGCCTAGGAGTAGAAAAACAAGACAAAAGCAATACTTGCAGTGTGTTCAGAAATGCAGAAGTATTTTATTTGATTCCTTGGTACACTGCAAACAACATATTTATTTTAAGGTATTTTTCTTATCTAAGTGTCATTACAAACCTAGCATTTTACCTCAATTTAAAAATCATTTTACACATGAAACCTTTTAGTTTTTAGCATTAAAATATTTATAATGTATTTATTCCTCAATTTCCATTATTGCTTTTATAGTTCATCAGTCCTTTTAACAACTCATAATCATTTGGATTGTGTAATATAAATATTACTCAGCCACCCTTGATCCTCACTATGATTGCCAGATGTGGTTTGCAAAAGAAAACAAACATGAACCTTTCTTTCTTTTTCACACTCACATTGCGCACATTACTTCTCTTTTTTGGGTTGCAGGGAAGAATCCATCCTCGGGAGCCATTTCTGGAAACACGGGAGAGAAGAGTGATCCATGCAGGGAGAAAGCAGAGGGTGGGATTCACTACAAGGTAACACTGTGATTTAAGGGAAACTCTTCCCACCCTTGAAATGAGCACCCTCACCGCTTTCCCCTTCCCCTTCCCTTCCCGCCCCTCTCTGCGCCCCTGCACACACCTCCCCGGCTTATTATCTGAGATTTGTCAAAATACATTTCACACTAACAGGTATTTTTCAGCCTTCAAAGCCAGTTTTGATCTGCTTGACAAGCCAAAGCAGCTCAAATTCTGTGAAATCAGCAAAGCCAGCCAGGCCTCCCTTTTTTTTCTCCAAGCCGCTCTAAACACGCCTCTTCCTGTGCTACAGAGGACTTAAGCTAAATTAATCAAAGCCTGCATGTTACCTGCCATACTTTGAAGTGGTAATTGCAAAATTACTCTGTGTGCTGATCTGGCATTGCTGTCTCCCGGTCCGCCCCTGCCATTGTGCCTCCGCTGCGGCCTTTTGTTGTTGTGATGTTATTGTTGAGGTAGTTAGAAGCCTATGAACAAGCCTCCATCTGTCACACACGTATACACATCCTCCCCTCCTACCTCTCTCTTCCATCCCTCCAAGTCTTTATTCTTACTAACCTCCTTCTGCTGATGTACAAGAGGCTCTTCAGACCACCATTAATCAGTGATGACCTGTTAAATAAATGAGTTTGTTGATATGAGGTTTTATTTCTCTGCAGCCTCTGTAGACCATGTTTTTTTTCTTCTCCTCTTGGCCCTATCTTTAAAACCTTGCTAACTCTGTCAAATGTCGTGGTGTGGAACCCAGTTGTCTAATGATTAAGTGGAGTGATCTCCAACCTGCCCCAGCCTGGGAGCGCTAGGGATCAGATTTCAACCCTTCAACCTGCAGTGCAGGCCTAATTAAAATGAATTTTCTCCAGGCGACCACTTTGCCCACAGGGCAGGAATCCTGCTATATACGGAATCCGCTCTTAAGGTATTGCATTAAATTTATTGTGGGGAGACACCGGAGAACATTGCGGTTTATATATCTCCTGCATTTTTTCTCTCTGCTTTCTTTCCCGCTCCTTTCCACCTTTTTATTGTGATCATCACTCTGGAATCCAAGCTTGCTTTGGCAAAGATTGCCCTATGAAAACGGATGGAGCTTTTATGGGGCCCTGCCCATTTACTACTTCCAGGGCCTAGTTTATCTCAGAGGGAGAAAAAGGAAGAGAGAGGGAGTAAGATGGAGGAGAGGAAAAGATGAAAAAACTGAAATGGAGAGAGGTAGAGGGAGACGGGATGGAAGAAAGAGAGAGGTTGCTTATTCCAACTGTGGATCTCATTAACATACATCAGTGAGTATTTCACAACTTCAAGCAGAAAGGCACTAAGCCCACCCAAGGGCAACACAGGCAGGGCTGACAGGGCCAGGGAAAGCAAGCCGTTAACATGTTGGCGGCTTAACAAATAATATCTGCTCCCAAGTACCTTGGTGAAATATTTAAAACCCCACTTCCTAACTCCATTTGACTGTGTTTATGACGATGACAGTAAACGACTTGTGTGGAAAAAAAACAGTGCCAGCTGCTCAAATATCACATATTTAACGCCACCGTCACTGTACCCATGTTTCCCAAATGAACTCAACTTGAATGATGGCGTGCCGTATGCGATTTTGCCGTCATTCTTGTCTCGTGTCAATTGAGGCGCGGTTGAGATATAGGAGAGGCTCCAAAGTGCCACACGCACTGTCACTGTCACCGTGTGCATCCCCCAAGATAAATTCAGAGGCCTGTTTCCTGCTTTGATTACAAATGACATCCGCATGTGTTCTCCCCGATTTCTGCTCCTCACAGAAGAAGCCAATCAAGAAGACAAATAGCTGCGGCCCCAGCGTGAGCGGCAGTGGCGCACCGCCTCGGCAGGCAGACAAACAGAAGATGCAGCCTTCAATGGAGAACCTCTCCACGGAGGAGATGGAGGAGTATACATTCTCCCTACAGTAAGTCTCACCACTCATTATCCCGCCTTAGTCTTGCAAGATTCAAATGTAGAAAAAAACAAAAAAAAACGTGGGTGACAACGGGTGCCTCACAGACAGTGATGAGCACGGCATCTAGCAGACAGACGCTGACAACAAAATGTGCCTAGAACACCTCCTGTACAGATATAGATACAGTAGTCACATGTCTTCCAAGGGAAATCCTAACTAAATGAAGTTTGCAACTGCTATAGCTTTAATCTTGTATAACTCAGTTGTAATTTGTCAACATAAACAAGTCACAGAAGGCCTGATCTGTCCTGTAAAAAAGAAAGTCACACTGTTTGAAAACTTTGTTAAAAAGCAGTGAAATTATACTAACCATAAGAGCTTACATTTAATATTCATACATACTAATTCATAGACCCTAAATCAAATCTGAACTTTTTATTAACATGAGCTCAAATGTCTAAAATAAATAATAATAATAATAAAAAATAAATTTGAATTATAAGATAAAATTTCAATTTGTGGTTTACAGTTTTAAGACAGAACAATCAGTTTTATTCCAACTAATTTGGTTTGTAACAATATTGCATATGTAGCCAAACCAAACATTGCTCAACCTCTATTATGTCACTATGTGGTTTATTTGTTTCCTCCTCCACTGCACAACACAATGCAACAAAGGAGGTTTGGAAAAATTTGTTTTCCTCCTCACCGTGGCTTACAGCAATTGATTTTAATGAGAAAACGGGGATATATGAAATATAAACAAAGCAGGAAGCACACATTTTCAAACACCTTGGCCATATGTGTTAAAAGCAACAAGGTGCAGCACTGTATGCCCATGGAGCATTGAAATAGGCTAAAAGCAAAATTGCTTATTTCAACAAAAAAGTCACAGGTATTTGTTTTTATTTGAACGTCAACTAAATTAAGGGGAGGGGATTACCACACACACTACTACACTGGGGGAGAGAGAGAGAGAGAGAGAGAGAGAGAGAGAGAGAGAGAGAGAGAGAGTCTGCGTGTGTGAGAGAGACAGAAAGAGAGCTCTCCCTGGAGATTTAAAAGTACCCATGTTTCCTCATTTCTGGGAGTTGGTAATTTATAGCTGCTGGTCACATATTAAACAAGATCAGAGACTACTCCCTGACATCTTCTGAACATAGTGGGGGAATTCAAATGATTACCAGCGTATCCTGCCAACAAATGACGACACAGGGACTATCTTGAGGGAGAGTGAATACAAAACGAACACAGAGCCCAGGCAGGCAGCACACAAAGGGACACAATTAAATGGTTTTCACGATTATTCATAGTGCCGCTTTTTACCTCTGAGCAGTCGCCGGGTTCCGTGAGATGAGACATTTCTGTCAGTTATAGGTACGGATTGTATTGAGTTGGAGTCCTGGCGGTTCCCTGATGCCCTGTGAAGGTGCTGCTGCTATTGATTTCATCTTTACAAGCACACACATTACAGTATCTCTGAGCTAAAGGCTGCTTTTTTTTTGCCCTCGCCTAATCAGAGCATTAGAAAGATACGGTGCCAGTGTTGGCTTTCACAATGAAGTTAAAGACACTGCAGTGTCAAAGTCATACCCTCACCCAACTCTCCCACTGCGCTGTTTGACTTATTCTAGGCTTCTCTACATTACCTGAGGACTGACAGAGACGCAGACGAAAGGAATTGTTTACTGATTTTTTATTTTATGTGCTGTAGTGATGTCATCTCCATCTCTTCTGGCATTTTGAGAGCTCCGCTTGTATCTTTTTTGTGTGTGTGTGTGTGTGTGTGTGTGTGTGTGTGTGTGTGTGTGTGTGTGTGTGTGTGTTCATATGCATTTGTGCACGTGCGTGGGAGTGTGTTTGTGTTTACGTGTACATAATTTCTTGTGCACGTCTGCATATAGTATGTGTGCGCAGTGTGCACGGATGTCTGTGTATACATGCATTTTATGTGGGATGAGGATTCATACTGCAGTGATTGAGGGATATTACTGCCATCTATTGAGCCACGAGAGACTGAGCTCATTGAGATTTTTATAGGGCGTCCCGACACAAATGTGCAAATCAGATGCTCATGCATTATTAAGCAAACACTTAGAAACAGTAAGATTCAGTTTGGATAGTCTGAGAATCACAGAAAATCTTTAACACAATGCATTCATTTCCAGAACGTCACAGTCAGGAGCACTTTATTCACAGAGTAAAATAAATGTAAAGCAATGTATTGGAAGGAAGCACTGTCATTGTCTTACAGAGCTCCACACTATGTTCACTGCACATACTTATAACAACTATAAATTTCATGTATGTACATTGCAGGCTGTGGCTGCAGATGTGACATTAAAGTCTAACTTTATGTTAAGACCCCAACTATCTAAAAATAAAATAATATTGTTACACGTATGGCAACTCACAGTTTAAATGAAGGCGTCTAATGACAACAAGTTATTATTATGTTATCACCTCATCTATTCAAACTAACATAACTACTTAGAAACACATCTTCTGGGATATAAGTGTCTCTATTATGTATGATGTTATACATAAATCATATTTTATATTTAAAGTTTTTGTTTCAGTGGGGCCAGGATCAGCCTCTGTCTGCATTTTTGGAGTTAGTAATTTGATTATTCTTTTTTAAATTATTTAAAGTTCCAGGTTTATAACCTCAAAAGCACATCTACCCCCTTAAAAAAGAAAAAAAAAAGCCCACATGATATATGGAACCATAATAACCGTAAACCATAAATTACAATTTCAAAGACAACGCTGTGCACCTTTTACTGTAGGTATTGACAATTGCAAGTCAATTCTGGGCATATGAAAAAGACTATGAAAACAAGCCAGGAATGAATCTTCTTCTTTCTTTTTCTTTTTTTTTTTTTAGTTCCTATGCTGCTCCTATCTGTTTGAACATGCATGAAAGACTCCTGCCGACCTTCCAGCTTATTTGATGTCTACAAGTGTAATCTTAACCACCTTTTTTTCTCACAGAATAGCACTGAGCAAAATCAAAGCACCTGATTCAATACGGCTGTTGTAATTCGATAGGGCCAATTTAATGCTTTCGGATGGTGCGGCAACAACTTTTAGAAAAGGTAAACATTCTCAGACTGAATTGATTTTACACCTTTGAGGGTACTTTAGCAGTACCTCACTACTTTATAAGTTACTGTTGCTAGCTTGCTTTCAAGCTTTGCAAACCTCATCATATTTTACATAAAATAAAAATCACTGACATCTTAACAAATACTTAACAAAGACCAGTGTGTAAGATTTAGTGGCATCTAGTGGTGTAATTGCAGATTGCATCTCCCTCGCTTCACCCTCCCCTTTCAACTGCAAAGGAGAAACTATGGTGGCCACCCCTAGAGCCAGGAATCTGGATGAAAGGCTGGGAAACAATGATTCTTATTTTCAGGTGATTATACACTGATGAACCATATACGTTACACACTGGGCCTTTAATAATGAAGAACTACCAGATGTTTGAAAAACGGTTGTTACTAATAGAGATTTAGATTTTTCTGCATGCATGATTATTGTCAATTAGCTTTAGTATTGTGTCTCATCAATGTTACCCAACTGTTTTTTTTCCTACTCTGGTTTTGAGGAGAGAAACCTGTTTTAATCAAAGTCATTCTCACATAGCAATTAGATCTAATTAGTCCAATTATCAAGATTCTAATTACATTGAAATATACCCCCTAAATCTCATATCAATTATAGTATGTGTGACTTGTCCTGATCAGGAGACATGAAGAGAGAGACAGAGTAAAGACAAAGCTGGGTGGGAGGTAGAACAGTAGAGCATCCACATCCTCCGGAGGCCAAATGACTGCAGAACTGACTCCATCTGTCCCCAAAGCTTTAACTCCAAAAGACTGTATGGCCATTTGGGGATAAATGTCACTTAACCTTTTGTTTTTTTTTTCATATTCAGAGCTATTTTGTTACTGGTTATGATGTCATGATTAGTTACATCCTAGTTTTCTGTTTCAATTAGCTGGGTGATGAGTCAAAATAAATACAGTTTCAGCATTTAGGTTAGAGCTAGTTATCAAACACTGCTGTTATGTCTGGATTAAAGCTGCTGAAGAAATTGCGCTGGAAATAATTATCACCTGTATTAGAATCCGCCCCGACCTTTGGTAGCGCATTCACTCACATGCCAACTTGTGGCAGGCAGTGTACACAAACACACACACACACACACATACACGCACAGACCTGCACAGTATGTTACTGTAGCGTTGCAGCATGGCTCTGTAGGTGCACCGGCAAAACATGCACGCACGCACACATGCACAGCCTGTTCTTGTTGTGGAGTCAGAGGGAACACACTGACCTAATTTCCCCCAGTTAGCTCGCCTCGTTGGGGACCAACAATCCTCTCCACCCGTTTCCCCCAACCGAGCCTATCAGAGCACTCACTCACTATGTGTCTCTGTCTCTCTATCTTCCTGTGCCCTCCATCTGTTGGAGTGTGTAGTGTAAGATTAGCAGTAAAGTGTACAGCTATATTGTTCAGGGCTGCTCATCTTCATTGGTCTATGGTACTAATTACACAGGATCAGGTGCATAAAACATTCAGTATATCCACCCTGCAGTGTCATTCCTTTACAAAGCAGAACCATCATGGAGAGAAAGAGAGATCGGCCTGCAGTTACAGACAGGGAAAGAGAGAAAACCACCTGAAATAACAACTAGTTCCAGGCTGTCAATCCCCTGCATACTGCAGCTCCGAATCACAACTCAGTGCAAGGGTCAATCAATTCTGATGTAATGCTGGTAGGAGAGGTGGGTGGTGATGGCAGTGCTGTTCACCCCTGGGTCTCTAGTGCTTTCCAGGGCTCTTTCCTGTGCTGAGGGGGCAGGAATGTGTCTGTGTGCGTGTACGCGCAAGTGCGTGCATGCGTGTGTGTAAGAGAGGCCCCCTGGCTACCGCAGCCCAAGTGCACATGTTAGGATTTTCTGTGGCCAGACGTGCCCTGGGTCACTTTCGGATCTCGCAGTCACACACACACACACACACACACACACACACACACACACACACACACACACACACACGCACACACACACACAATCAACGTGCTGCTTCCTTTATGGAAATCAGAGCTGTCAGCTCCCTGACAGGCTAATGTTGCAATATGATTGGTTAATCTGCAGTGATGTGGGTGTCAGTCAGAGCTGACTGCGGTCCCATTGGTGGTCCGGGTCAAATGAATGTGTTTCCCACAGACACGTAAGAGAGAGGAGGGGAGGAAGGGGGTTTAGATAGAGAAAAAAATGACAGGAACTATATGTGAGGGCATATGAGTGATTGCGTGTGATTTTTCGCGTGAGAGATTGTGTGTGTGTTACAGAGAAAGAGAGCTAGGCCAGAGGTGACACTTCCCTCACGCTCTTCTTTTTTCATCTGTAATCACTTGTTCCCCAGTCTGACATAAACATCTAAAGAATATCACAAAAAGTCAACAAACAGCTCCCCAAGAATTTAAAAGTGGATTTTTACATGCAGATACATATTAGCTAATGCACCGTAGCACAAACATGCACTAATGCACTGTGCCCTGTGCAAATAAACATGAACTTTTAGGAAAACATCACTGACAGGCAACTCTAATAATATAACTGACAAGCTGTAGATGTCGATGCAATCAGAATTTGATTCACAGCGTGTATATTTGTGCATATATGGGCATGATGTCATCAGCACCTATTTTAGCCGTGTCCAGTTCAGAGCATGCTTGATTGGTAATTGCACTGACACCACAGTTAACAGTTTGCGTTTGTTTGAAACTTTATTTGTTTGGAGGCTCAGATATATAAGATATGAGTGACATTTTTAAAAAGACACTCAAGACAAAAGCCTGAGCCCATTCATGGTGTTTTTCCACAGCCTCATCCGAAATACTTTTGTAATTCTTTTTGCATCAAGGTTTAATCCTTTGGTCTAAGTGTTACAGCAGCTCGGGATATATAAAAAATTTGATTCTGGAAAGTAAGAGAAAAAGTGACAGTAACAGTTTGGCCACACCATAAAAACAATAGTTTTAACAGACAACAGGCCGTGTTCATCCAATTGATAGAATTGAAAAAAAGAGTGATTTAAGAGCTACAGTAGTTTGTTCTGTGACGCTGGGTGGCATTTCAGGTCATGTCTCGGCACAGAAACCCTTTTATTTCTTACTTTCTGTTTTCTTTGTCCATCACCCACTTAATTGCTCTCTACATACACACATATTACTCATAGTTAGTCTCTCTGGCTCATAATTATTTCCTCTCTCCCTCTCATTCTCTCCCTCTCACTCTAATTCTGTCTTTATCTCACTTTTCTCTGCCTCTAATTTTCTCCATCTTTCTCTCTCCATCCTTTCCTCATTCTCTCTCTGTCTCTATCTCTCTGGTGACAATGTCCTGCAGTTATGAGGCAAGGTCAGAGAAGTGAAATCCATTTAAATACTGATGCAACTCTCTGGAGGCACATACTCAGCCTCCGCAGCACTCCTCCCTGTACGCCTCACCCAAATTGATGAATGGATAGATCTCCTTAGAACATTTATTATTTGTCCTGCATTAATCATTAGATGTACTACACATCTGGTGGCGCCATGTTTTGACTATTTTCTCACTGCCCCCAAAAAAAGTTTATAGAGAGAAAAACAACCTGTTCTTCATTGTTGAGGACTGTGGTGGTAGTTGTAGTAGCCGAGTGTGTAACGAGGGCCTGGGAAGTCCCCGTGTGTTTGTTGATCCCAGGTGCATCTGCATTTGAAATGTTTCCACCCTAGTTTATAGCGCACCAAGGGACCTGCCATTTCCATGTTTTAATCCCCTCTCGGGCTAAGTCAGGCGCTCCATAAAAACGCCACATGTTGCATGGCAATGAAACAGCTACCTCATGTATACATCGAAACTATTCCAAGGTGTGCGTGGAGGCCAAAACAAATTTTTGCAGGAGGGGTTTGTTTGGCCAGTGCAGGAGTCACAAAACTGGATTATCATCAGATTAGAGTTCTCCTTCACAGGCAGTGGTGTGATAATAAAAATGGTGTAAGCGTTCCAGCTGTAAGTTTCATGATCATCTAATACCACTCTCATATCTGTGTTGTTATTGATCATAATCAAAAAGTAGGAATTTGTATTTTTGTCTGAGTTGATTACATATAGACAGATCATTTTGATGGTCATAACCTTAGAGTGTCATATTCCCGACTTTATAACCCCAAGGAGCAGTTTGGGTTGCCTTCATAAAATCCTGCTCTTAATAACCACCACAATGCTGATGTGAATATTTCTTGCCAGTCTCCCATTTGGTTTCACTTTAAATCTTGATATAATCAACAGTTCTATCAACTTGGGATTCTGTGCCAGCAATATATCCTAGCCACTGCTAGCTGATCAACAGCACAAGAGCACTTGTGGCCTTTTCCATTTCCCTTATATGCTTGCCTGCATGTGAGAACCTCCCTCACATTGTAAAAATGAGCAGCCAGCTATTAGTCAAACATGGATTCCTAATTAAG